>NC_046357.1:2260388-2570088 GCF_000738735.6 Corvus cornix cornix | reverse complement strand
TCTGTCATTTAAAAGTTTGATGAATCCTAGTTCAGGGAAAAAGAGATTTAAAATGTGGTTGGTTACTTTGAAGTGTGAATCTGTTTTAAGAAAGAGCATGAATTTTTGCCAGTAACTCACTTAAAACCTTGATGGGATCATGTCATCTTCAGATGCTTGGACTAATTTGGAGTCTAGAACTAAAGCATCTCAGGGATCCATCCATCCATAAGCAGTTTGAGTATTTGCTTTTGGACTTACATGAAAGACTCTGAAAATGGTGTTTTTTTAGAAGTCAGCTCTTGTCAGTTGCCTCCTTTTTAAAAGAGTAGTTTGTATTTAATTTGTAAATTCACCTTGTGAGGTATCTTAGAAGTTGTAAATACAAATATTTGTGATATGTCTGTGTTTGTGAAAGATAAATAGTAACAATGGTTAAGTAAATATTCTTTGTGACCCCAAAACCACTCATTTTAGGAAATTGCTAAAGGCATGGGCTGTGAGTTAGTCAAATACTTCAGTGTCTGTTATGAACATGAATGAGCCTTAATATACTGAAGAAGCAGAATCAGAAATCAATTGCATTTCTTAATGCTTTGGAGTGTATGTACACTTCCAATTAACTGCAGATTTGATTAAGGAAACCTTTAAAACAAACCCCAAAACAATAACTAACCTGAAATATTAAATACATAGGGAACTAAACATGGGATTCAAAATGCTTTGTAGGGAAGACAGTACATTGCTGTGGGATTAACTGTAAGCAAAAATGGGCTTTGCTGTGCAGCTTCATCAGTGTTTCTGGTGACCTTGACTCCTTCCTTTCAGTGGACAAAGAGGATGAAGGAGTCAGGTATGCAGGTGATGTGTAGATTTTCTGGCTGATAAGTCTTGGTACACGAACTGTAAAAATCTAAGACTTAGACGTGCTTGGCTTCCTAAAAAATTGTAGTGAGAATTAGGGTTTAAATATTGCAGAAAAAAAATTTGAAGGGTTTTTCAAAATAATGACACCATGCTACTGCAGCACTTTGAGGAGAAGGATGGTTGTTAAACTTTTTTCTACTTTGTATACTTGTATATCCTACTTTTTTGTACTTTCTTTGTATTTGCTCACATGCATTTTGTGTTCTTTTTGTGGATTTAATCAAATGTTGAGACATTAGATGTATTGTAAAGACCAGGCAGCTAAAATGTGTGGGAATGATGACAGGAACCCAGTTTGAAGAACAAGAATCTATATTTCCACTTAACTTCAAAGTCAGTGTAAATGAATGCTTCTTTTATAAACAGAATAATTTAATTTTTTTCTCACCAGCTTTGATAAATCTGTTTGCTATTATTTCCCCGGACTGGGCAGTGGTTTTCACTTTGTTGATAGTGCAGTGCCATCTAGTGACTGCTGACATGGATGTAGGGAAAAATCGTCAAAAGAAAAACGTTCAAGGAGCAGGTCGCTGCCTGGAATAGGTTTCCAGATCAGGTGGTTCGCAGCTGCAGAAAGGCTGCATTATGGAAGGTTGAGTAAGCTTAAGTATGATCCCTTGCACCTTTAGAGAGGGGACCTCTATAAAAACTACTTCTTGTGTGAGAGTGATTGGAGGTGGTGTGAGCTGTTCAAGAAGAGGATGGCTTTCTTGCACAGCCAGACACAAATCTGGCACGTGCAAAATACTTCTTTTTAGTTAGCAAATTAGTTACCTTAAGATCTTTGGGATCTTTTTTTCCCAAATGTTGTCATAATCTTTAGTTGAAGATGTTTTTTCTTTCAATGAAGATAAGCATTTTAAACAGTACAGTTATATTTTTTTTTCTATTTCTTTGCAGCTTGATCACATATTATCACCCCCACCTATGCCTTTTCGAAAATCCAGCAGTCCTGAGGTGTCTTCTGGCCTTGGAAAGTCTCCTAAATTTAAGAGGCAGTTGAGTGAAGATGGGAGACAGCTCAGAAGAGGAAGCCTTGGAGGAGCTTTGACTGGTAAGTAATGTCACCTGGAGATTTAGCACTTGCGGAGCTGATGGCAACTTGACCCCTGGTGTTTGCCTTGTGGCTGAACTCCTTAGGGTAGATGTGAGCTCCACCTGGAGTTTCTGTAAGTCTCTTCCACGTGGGTTCCCTGACAGTTAGCGAGATGAGTTGTGTTTGAGGTTCTGCCTCTATGGGCTGTGGATAGGTGGCCAAGCACAGCCTGAAAATGACCCCTATCTTGAGATTTTCATGACTGCGGCATTTATTTTGCTGACTCATGGGCATCCATCCATGGGATTACGTATATCTTGTTTCCTCAAGGAGTTGAAGTGCATGGATTACAGAATCACAGAATGAACTAGGTTGGAACAGACCTTTGAGATCATCAAGTACAGCCTATGACCTAACACCTCCTCATCAAGTAAACCATGGCACTGAGCGCCACGTCCAGTTTTTTTTTTAAACATATCCAGGGATGGTGACTGCACCATCGGCCTGGGCAGATGATTCCAGTGCCCAATCACTCTTTCAGTGAAGAATTTTTTCCTGGCCTCTGACCTGAACTTCTCCTGGTGCAGCCTAAGACTGTATGGTCCCTTCAGACTTGATTTCATTAAAGAAAAAGCAGTTTAGCCTCATTTATGTGGTGGAATACTCAAAGGGGAGGAACAGGATTACCAGCTAGCCACAGGCTGTGGACTGCAGCTTCTCCTCTGTGGAGCCATGCAGAGGTAGCAGGATGCTGGAGGGGGGCTCAGGCCCTCCCTGCCCCAGTAGCATCTTCCTAGATACTAGGTGCTGGTATTGTGACTGTTTACTGGGAGCTCTGTGGCTGTGATGGTCACTGAAGACTGATTGATTTTGATTATGGAGCAAATTGAATATAAAAAAATAGGGACTTTGGTGTATTTCAAGAAAAATAAATTTTAAATTCACTAGAATTTTAGTTAAGTGTGTTCCTAAATACCTAATGGTTACCAGTTTGAAGAATTTGTTGTACTTGGCAAGAGGGACAGTAGATTTTAGTAATTTTACTGGAAGATAGAAATTTCACAGAATAACAGAATATGCTGAGTTGGAAGGGACCCACAAAGGATCATAAAGTCCAACTCCTGGCCCTGCACAGGACATCCCCGAGAATCACACCATGTGCCTGAGAGCATTGTCCAAATGCTTCTTGAACTCTGTCAGGCTGGTGCCATGACCAGTTCCCTGGGGAGCCTGTCCCAGTGCCTGACCTCCCTTGGGTGAAGAACCTTTTCCTGATACCCAACCTAAACCTCCCCTGTTTCAGCTTCACTCCATTCCCTCAGTCCTGTCACTGCTCACCAGAGATAAGAAGTCAGTGTTTGCCCCTCCACTTCCCTTCATGAGGAAGTTGTTTTGCGTGTCAAAGTGCTGTCAATTGATATTAGAATCAAGCACATGAAATTCAGGTTAGAGGAAGTTGAAAAGGTGTTTACTTGAGATAGGACTGTTCTCTGTCTCTAAATTCTATGCATTGTTCAGAGCTGTTTTCACCTGGGCATGAAAAATGGTTCCACAGTGGATAGAGCTGACTCTTCCGCTGTAAATGTCTGAGGAGTACTTTTAGAGTATTGGCTTTTCTCACTTCCCTCCTACCCCTTTCCTTAACATTTCCCTGGAAGAAGCTCCAAGAATATAGCAATATATATATAGCAATACCTCTCTTTGTATTCACCAGTTTAAAATCACCTACAAGGCTTCTGGTACAAGACCAATAATTTTGTCCTTAGAAACCTAAAGTACTTAAAAAATTGAACTGTCTCACTCTTTATTTGAAGGAAAAACATATGCTACTACCAGAATTTCTTGTATCATGTCATCACATAATCGTTGCTCTGATTTTTAGTGTCACTATGGTAAGAGCCGTCATTTCCCTTGCAACTTAATTTTTATCAAAAGTTGTTATGAAGCTTTCAGAAACAGTGGAAGAGTGTTTGTGATCCATATGGGCTTTCGTGAAAGATAAGTGACCTGCAGCAGACAAGTGTCAATTTTGGTAGCCATTTCAGTAAACTCTCCCAGCAGCTCTGGGGTGTTACAGCTCTGAAAGCTTGGAGTGTAAATCAAACTACAGTTTTACTGAAACTAAAACTGCTAGCATACTTATTATTTCAGCAGGAGCTGTGGTGTGTTTTTAAATTTTGTTTCTGTTTAACTTTAAAGTGGAGTGGTGGTCTTTAAAAATTGATCTTTGCCACTTAAGCCATGCAGATAAAGCGGAAGAAGACAGCCTAATCAAAAACAAATGTAGCAATTGTGCTCTGCTGCCATAGTCTTTATCTCTGTGCTTGAACTACTGCTTGAGGCCTTTATAAAGGGAAATGGATATGCTTTTTGTCTGCATCCAATATGTTGTGCAGGGTCTCATGTCAGGGTTTAGGAATATAGTGTGCAATGATGTTAAACTGCTTTATTACCAATGCACTTTAAATGAACCTTAATACCCTTGGGCTTTGGTATCTTAAAATAGTTTAAATATCTTAACAGCTTTCATGATACTGATTAAATTAATCAAACTCATTGTGATGACAGAAAGTTCTTTATATTCTTTTGGGATTTTTTTTGCAAATGTTTTAAAGAAACCACTACAGATAGGGAACTAATTCCTAAAGTTGTTTCAAATGTTCAGTAATCTGAAGTTAATAATTTCAGTGTTGCTTTGGTCGTGTGTTTACATACCTTTTCTTGCATACTGAAGTTTTGGGGGTTTTTTACATTTCTTTAAGGATTAAGAGTGATTTGCTGCTCTGGTTTGAAACTACAAGAATCACAGTGTCATTAAAAAAAAAAAATAAAAGGAAGAAGTGGGGCACAAGAAATCTTGCTTTTAAGGTGAGCTGACACGTGCTTTGTAAGGGATTACTTCTGTGCTCACACATTCCCTCCCAAATTTCTGTTTTACTGTTTCTGGAAACATATTCTTGTCCTTAAAGGGGGAAAAGTATTTGGAGGCCTGTAATTAGAGAAAGTACTTGATCTTTAATATCACTGTGCATTGATTACTGTCTTCCTTTATTCTTTCTTCTCTTTTGTTACTTTTAATACCCCTCTAAGTGCTATCTTAACAGTGGGTATCAGTTTATTGGAAAATAGTCCAGAAGAGTATCTTTGAAATTATTTACAGTTCAGTCTCTGCCTCTGCTTTTAAAAATGTTCAACTCCTAAAATACATAAGGTGGGAGTAAGTGAAGCAAGAGAGAAGACTCCTAGCTTGCAAATTTGTGGAATATTTTTACGCTGGTGTGTGTTGCTCACTCCAAATGTTAGAAAAGTGAATTGTACTGTGTATGTTACTTTCCCTTTCTTTGGCTGTTAAAAACATAGTATTGTTGAGCCATAGAGCATAAGCAGTATTAACAATGAAAACAAACAACCCAAAATTTATTTGTTTATATAAAATAGGATAGTTAATTCCTGTAGGGCTGAATACTAATACAGGTAAATAGACAGGGGTTTTATCTCTGGGAATAGATCCCAAATAAATGAGTTTATTGGGCTTTACAGGAGGGAATAATGTTATGCAGGACATATGAGAAGAAATAAAATCTGTATTGTTGCAATATATTGAATGAGACTTGCAAAACCTGAAGGATTACAGTTACTGAGAACCTACTACACTGAATTGGCTGAAGTAAATTACATATGAATATGAGAAAAATTGAGAATGATGTACTGGGTCTTTCCAGTGGGAAATCAACACAAGGGAGAAGAGGGTTGGAAACCTGCAGAGGTGGGATAGAAACTGAAATTATTTTTGACACAGCTTCAGGGAGACTGGAGCCAAATTTTTTCCCCTAAGTTGCATAGTTTTAAGCAATCCAGCAACCACGTGTTTTCAGTGACAAGCAAAGAATGCTTTTCAAAGTAGAAGGAAAATTAAATCAATGTTTTTGAGACTAAATCTACTATTGCTTTGTGGTGAAAATTGCTACACAGTCACTAATTAAAGTTTGTCCAATAAAAGAAATGAATACTGGTTCCTGGAGATACCATGCTCCTGTATTTTGGAAAAGTCTCTTCAATACAATTGTTGCAATAGTATTGCTTTCTTTAATCTTCATTGCCACGGAGGAAGACTTCTGGAAAAACAGAGACTGAGTTTGGGATGGAGTGTATAGCATGTGGCCTGCTATTAGTCTAGCAAATCTGCCTTAATAGTTCTTGTTGTGAAGTGCTAACAGTCCTGTTTAATAGAAAGACAAGATGAAAAATAGTATTTCATAACTGTGGTTGCTAAACATAAACTTTCATGAGCTGAAACAATCTCAAGAGTAAAAGGATTTGAATGTAATTTATGACCAATTCGTCTTTTAATTTAAAAGGTCATGTTTCCAACACGTTATAAAGTTTTGGGTAACATAATCACGTTATAATCAGTATTTGCCTTTTTCTCTTCTGCTGTGTCCTAACTTCTCTCTGCTCCACATTCCCCCTTCCCTGCATGAACACATGCCCATAACAGTGCTTGCCACACCCTCTGTCTGGGAAAGTAAACTGGATCTTTAGAAGTTCTGCTTGTGCCACAGACAGTGTAAAACACAATCCTCGCACATGTTGTTGAACTGCAGGATAAGCCCTGCCACAAAGCTGAGGTGTAACTGCTTGTTTCATAGCCCTAGGTCAGATACAGAGGGAAAAGAGGATTGCTGGTGCCCTCTGGGTGCAGGGGCATTGGAGGTGTGCTAGACAAATTTGAGAGGAAAGTATGGTTAGCTGAGATCAGCTCTGTTATTCTTGGGACAATAGACATCTGTTTAATACACATCTATATAAATGCCTCTTGCTGTAGCTGTAGATTGCCTTCTTAAGGATTCCTAGTGGTGCACAGACTGGGACTTTAAAACTTGTTTCGAATTAGGAGAAAAGATGTTTAATTAAAAAGCTGCTTTTCTGTGGTGGCTGGTTTTCTTGATCTGCACAAACTTCAAAGGGCTGTCTATAGTCAGAGGGTTTTTGACTTAAATTGTCTACAGATTTTAGTTTGCTGTAATAGAGATGCTTATAGAATCCATAGCAGAAGGTAATGTGAAAGGATGAGAAATTAAATGAGTTTTTACCATGGAGAGGGTTAACCTGGCAAATCACTCGGACAGGCACAACAAATGGCCCTTACTTTCATGTCCCGCTGCTGCTCCTCGCTTTCCCCGTGGTGGGCAGTGCAGCCCTGTTCTGTCTTCTCAGCTGCTGTGCAGCATTTGGAGATTGCTTTCTCCCTTTCTACTTCTGAAAGATATGAGAACGTATTTCTGGGAAGAATTCGTATTTTGGAGAGTGCTGCACCTAACTCCATTGTTTCTATACTGTACTGCTAAGCTCTGCCATTACAGACAATGAAAAAAATACACTTTGTTACCTATGGTTTGAACTTCTTGTCTTGCCTACTGTTATCTCATCAATAACTATTTGGGAAAGAATTCCTGCTGGGGTAATTGTGTCTAACTGTGGTAGGGCTGTTACCAGCTAGGTTTATATTGATCTTACACAAGTACAGGTAACATAATACATAAAAATTTCATTTTATAGAATCTTTAGTCCAAGGATCCTAAAGCACTTTACTTTTGTAAAATTACTTCATGTTCTTCTGATCACATATTGTCTACAGATCACGAAGAGCTAAAACCAAAAAAATCTTGTGATTTATACATTTTTAATATTCTTGCTTTGGTCAGCTTTCCACCTCTGAGTCATCAGTCATCCAAATATACTCAACAATTGTTGTTATTCCCATATAATTAATCTGTGTTTGACTTGAAATGAATTTGGGGGTTCTCAGTCTGTTTTTTGCTTCAGAGATTCATCACTCTGCTAACGCTAATTAGCAGAAAGATCAACAGCTTTATGGTCCATGAAAAACAAGCTGTTGTCTTATCCATGGGTTGGCATGTGCTGGCAGGACTTGGAAGAGGAGATTTTCCCCATTCATACAGGGGAGCAGTTGGCAGTAGCAGAATTTTCACAAACATTGGGCTGTATAAATTATGAGTATTGTTGAAAATGGAGATTAGCTCCATTAAGTGTTACAATGTCAACTGTTTGGTTGACAACCAAGTTGTCTTGGTGAATGGGGAAAGCTGAACTTGTACAATCATGTGATTTGTACCTTGAAACCTCTTTGGGAATGGGACCTTCCCATTATGTACAACTGCTTATTATAATGATGATGTGATTTAAAAAAAGGATTATTTCTATTAATGATGGCCGCTTGGTATAGGTAAGAGGAAGTGTTCCGTATTTCCTGTGTACATAATCAAAATTTCTTCCTGTTGTGGAAGGAATTATACATATTTACACCAGGAATGTATGAGTACAATACATGATTACACCACTCCATGAAAAGCCCTGTGTCTGGGTGCACTCCGTTGGCCTGCCCCCAGTCCCAGAAGCTGGGGTGCTGTAGGATGTGGGGTAAGAATGACTGCCAGTGCCAAAGCTCTTATCAGGTTCACCTTTTAATACGAAATTTTACTTCCTGCATTTTCTTCCCCTCTTAGAGCAGAAGTATGTTTCAAAATGGCTTTCGTTGTGATGCATGTCAGGACTGGATGTATGTTGGGGTCCCTCCCCCGCCGTGTAGCCCTGGCAGAGGGGCCCTGAGGGCACAGACACGGGGCTTCCCTGCCCCTGCTCAGCCTCGTTCCCATTGGTTGGTTTGTGTTCCCTGCGCGGGCAGAAGGACCCTTGGTCCCGTGACTGGAACAGTTCCTGGGCAGAGCTCCGGCCATGCGGCTGGAGAAATAAACATCTCTGAAACAGCTAGCAAGAATCTGTCTGTCCATATATATTTCCTTTCCACGGGACTCCTGGTTTGATAGATGTATGTTGCAGGACCCCCAGTGCAACAGATGTACGCAGTTCAGAAAGCCTTTTCAGCTGCAGCTGCCTGAGGGCTGTCCCCGACAGCAGCAGAGGGAGAGTAGCAGCCCAGCACAAGTACTAACACCGCTCGGCTCTGGGCTACAGAGGTGGGACGGTTCAGCTGCCATGTGTGCATGGTCACAAGCACAATATGCTTCATTCACTGCCTACCCAGAGTGTATCTGGCAGTCTTTTCCATTGCCTTCCTCAAAGGTTTCCTTAAAGCACTATGCCATGTGTTAAATTTATTCCAGAATTAGTAGAAAGAGATAGAAGCAATCTATTCTATAATTACACGGATGAGGAAATGTGGCGTGTAGGGTTTTTTGTTTGTTTTTTTAATGTATTCAGCACAAAGCTGTCTTCTCCAGATGAAGTAAATTTATTCTGCTATGAAATACGCATTTTTAGATGGTTCTTGGTGTGCTGGTGTTTGAGATGACATTAGGTTATATTTGTCATTGTCAGTTACCTTCATTATTTAAGGCTTCCATCAGCCTGCGTAGTGGAGTTGATTTTTACTTCCCTGTGCGCATAGCAAGATAATTTCCATATTCTTTGACATGTCTTGAGTCTGCACCATGTAATAGTCTGAGATGAGAACAGAAGATATTGTATTCCTGTCTCATTATTTTGCCTTTAACTCCTCGACTGCTGCTTAATCGTGCTTGTATCATCAGAACATGAGAAGCTGATTGTTGTTGAGATCAAAGCAAACTGTAGCAGTAGAGTGCCTAATTAGCAGATATGTTTGCAAGCTGCCAGTTTTGAAAGAGGAAGAAACAGAGTTTAACCCTCTTTGGGACACTTAAAAAAGCAGCTTGAAAGTTAAGAGTCATTTGTCATACTGGAAAAATAAGAAGTGGAGAAAATTAATATGCATGTTTAATTTCTGAAGTTTCAGTTGTAGTTCCTTAAGAAATACCCTAAGAACTGTTGAATTAGCTGGCTCAAGCATACTTAGCAGCATAACTATAGAAGCACAGATGAAAGAACTTGCCTGGACTTAGCTAAATGCATGTATTTAGTCAGATGATTAACTAAATCTGAGGTCTGTGAGGCTCCAGTCCTGTTGTTGCTTGTACCTGAGCTCATTAGTGCAAAACTGCTTGCAGCATATTTATAAATACAGTGTAATTGCATATCAAGAATACATGATCTGTACTCCTGGAGGCTTAAGTCTTCCTGTTTTTTTCCCTGTGGTCTCTCTCTACTGGATGTTGTAAAGCAAATGATTTGACTACATACTTGCTTTCTCCCAAGTCTGTTGCTTTAATATAAATTGAATGTACCGATGGCGAAATATTTGAGAAGAGTGAAAAAACACTTAATGTGCCTAATCCTTAGAATGAAGGTTGACAATTTGAGTGGAAAAGTTTATAGGTGTTTTCCAGTGAAAACAGGAGCAGTATTTTCTATTGGGAAACTTTACCTTTTGAAAAATTACTATAAGCATATAGTAATTTAATTATGTGGCATAACAACATCTACATGAGACAAAAAAAGGGGTCATGCTGGGTACTGTAGAGAAAATAGCATGTTAACACATCATTTCATGCTCATTTGTCTTAATGTCAATTATGAGTTTCTGGGCTTGATTTTCATAGTGCAGTGGGAGATGTTTGCTTCTTACCATAAATTCTGTCAGCAGAAACCCAAATGTTGAGCCAGTGGAGAGTTATACGCCAAGAGTATTGGCCACTGATTGAAGTAGTTGTTCACATAATGTTTGAACTGAGCAATAGTGAATTTTTTAGGTCCTTAAAATGTGTGTTCTCAGCGCAGTTCCGTTGTAACTCGGCCAGTATTGGCTACCTCTGACCTTTTGGTGTGCAGGATTCTTGTTTTTGCAAAATTGACTATATATGAAAAGGAACTCCGTCTCATTATCACTTATATGTAGTTTAGTGTGCTTTTGGTAGCATCATGTGTTCAGTGTGAATCTTAAATATCTGTTTTTCCTACTGTTATCAGAGTTATAGAACTGGACTTTGATTCTCTGGAGCAGGTGTAAACTGGAAAAAGGGTGAAAGGGATACAGTAATACCTGTATATTAGGTTTGTGTTATAGAATGGACTGGCAGTTTATAAAGTTTTGGAGCTGCATGTTAGAATTATGGGAAAAGGACCTATTTGTTGTTAAGATAAAGAAAAAAGAAGCAGCAAAGTGTTCTATCTCTGAGCTCACTGATAAATATTGCCAACTAATTATTTTGTTGAGTTGCATTTCAGTAGAGTTGTGAGGTAAGGAAGTAGTGTCATGAATGACAGCTTCAGGCTGTAGGGTGTTTTTATCATGTAGTTATCGTTGTCACTGGTTGGCTAATAGTGCTATTGAGTTAGGTATTTTTGGTAGGGAAAACTTAAAAAACCCAAGCAAATAAACCAAACTGAAAACCCCAAACCTATCCTTATCCTCCAAATCTAATCAAAGGTTAGGGAGATTGCTGGTGATCTCAAATGCCTTTCAGATACTATATTGCTGTCACAGTACTTCAATAATAGATTGCAAATAGTCAATATAGAAATGTAACTTCAGCGAGTATCTATCAGCAAAGGAACACTGATTAATTTCCTTATTAGCAAAATTTTGTATTGTCTTTTAAATGACTTTCAGTGAGAGAATTTTATTTCAAGCATGAACCATTAATTTTGGATGTGATGACTTATTTCTGGTAATTGATTTATAAACAGTTTTGCTTCTGCATCCCTTTGTAATTAATGGAGGCTTGATTTTATTTTTATATATATGTATTTTTGGATACAGATCTAAGCCTTCATCCTACTAGTTTGTTGTCCAAAACTGGATGTGTCCTTTTCCAGTTCCAGTTCTGCCAATATTGGTGAAATTTTAAGGTAGATCTACTGCGGTTTTTTTTGTGTGGTTTTTTTTTTTAATATATTTTTTTTTAAATTCCTAATCTCACCCCAAACTTTTGCCTTCAGTGGGCCACATTTATTTCATGCATTGCCAGCCAGAATCATAGAATCATAGAATATCCTGAGTTGGAAGGGACCCACAAGGATCAATGAGTCCAACTCCTGGCCCTGCGCAGGACAACCCATGTGACTGAGAGTGCCACTGCTTCATCTGACTTTAGAAAGTGAAACAAATATAGAGCATTTTAGGAGATTTGTAATACATCAAAAAGTGAAAGAACTATAGTGAGTGTAATTTTTTTATGAAGGCTTCTTACAGTTACAAAAGAAGTTGTAATTGAGTCAGTTGTAATTATAGGCTTACCTGAATAATGTTATGTTTAGGGGACAGATTGGCTGAATATTTCACCACTGCATCAGACTGGGAAGGTGGCATTGTTCATTAACTTCAACGATGTGTAGCTGAGTAATATGCAAAACGTGCTCCTTTAGATTCTGGGCAATAAACGAGACATTAATAAAATGGTAATTTTTTTTTTTTTTTTAAATGTTGGTGGTCATTTGAAATTTAAGTAAAGCTTGTTGATGCAGCTACAATAGAATAAGGCAAAACATTAAAAAAGTTTCCTAGTGATGACTTCAAATCCATCCACTCTTCTTTTACTTTCTGGTTAACAGCTAATGGGAATGATGGGCTTTAATTCCACCCCTCCTCCCTGCCCCCAGATGTGAAAATAGACCCTAAAATTTGCAGTGCTGCCATCATTTCCTACAGCTGGGATGTCTTCAGGAGTTCAATTTGAGGCAATAAAGCTAAGTGCCCTAACTTGAACCTAGGAAATACTAAGGTGGGAGGCTCCACCTTTCACCTGGCAGGTGTCTGAACCTGGAGTGATGGTTCACTTATTTGTGGGAATAAAAGTGGTGGTATGTTGCTTCCAGATTTGGTCTTCACTTCATGCTGCTCAGGCAGTTTGAGAGTGGCACTGGTGTTACCAAAACTCGGTAAAATAAAAAAGTTCTTAATACCAAAGTAGCATTAAGAAGCAGGTATTGTTTATTTGGCTGGATGCAGGGGGGTAGCTCCTCCCAAAGCTGTGCATAGTGAGTGCAGGGAAGTTATATACTATATTTTACATAAATATTGATTGATTGTCCCAGAATATGATAATAATTTCCCTGAAATCATTAACATATTTCTCCTCTCCTTTAGGTATGTGTTGTGCAGTCTTGGGGCTCTCTCTGGTGGTCCCTGGTGGTCATAGGTGTTCCAGGTGACCTGGCTGAGTTGGCAGGGCACAGGGCTGGTGAACTTGCAGTTCTCCTTCTTACACAATAGACATTGTGCAGTTCCAGAGGCCAGTAGCTTTTGGAGACCAAGCCTTGTGTTAGCTCACAGGTGTAGACAATTTATCATCTGGTAACAGTGACTGCTCTGGATGTACTGGGACTGCCATTGCTGCTGTGGTGATGTGGTGGCAGGTGGTGGCTTCAGTCTTTCTTCTGTTCACATCAAGGCCTGTCAATGAACCCAGCTCTTCTGGGGTTATTTTTGTGTTTGGAAATATTCCGGGGGTAAGAGGAGGGAGCAGTACCCATCTGTGTTTCTTTTCAGAACGTTTTTATGACCCAGAGCAATCTGCAGTAGAGTCCAGTTTTCTTTTCCACTGTGGCTTGTTGCTGTTGCTCTGAGGTAGCTGATGATCCTAAGGCTCCCCAAAAAGAGGTGTGGAGTGAGCAATGCACTTGAAACTATGCTTGGCATGTCTGACTTGTCCAGAGCATCGGTTCTTGAGATAAGATCAGTTATGTTTTTACTTAAGTGAATCAGTGAGGGAGAAGTATCTATCTTTCTGTATTTTTAAAAAGTATTCTGCACTTATAAATATCTGTAATTGATTTAACAAGATAATTAATTGAAATAAGTATTTCTTGACCCTTGCCTTAAAGATGTCAAGAGGCTATTTTGAAGGCTGCTATTTCACAGCAGCTAACACAAACACATTGATGCTAGCTTCTGGTAAGTCTGTGGTACACTGTAATCATATGCACAACTTCACTTCGGACTAATTCTGTCTGTAGTTACTGTCAGCCCAAATTCAGATTCTTCCATTTTAGCAAAGTACATGCCTGTCTTCCATTTGCAGTAGTTTAATAAAAACCTACTTCTAATATTTTAACAAAAAATATTTCTATCAAAAAGTTTCAAGATGCTTCCTCTGTATTTATTTTTGCATTTTGACTGATTACAAATTAGACTTTCTAGCAGTGCCATCTACATTCTCCTCAGTACTTTTGTAAAGGTAAAATCTTATGTGGATGCCAAAACATTTTCTTAATGATATGCAATTGTTTAATTATCAGAGCCAAAGTTATTTCTAAATTCTAACTGAAAATGAAAGACTTATAAGTATTAAATTTGAGCTCATTTAGTAATTCTCAGCTGTCCTATTATGATATGCATTTGAGAGGGACAGAGGAAGGAGAGTAGTGCTTCAGCAGTAAGAAAGACTTTTCTGTTTAGAATAAAGCAAGGCCTGCCTTTTGTGGCTGATTTTTGTGGAAATGTGATTTTAGTCTCTTTGTTCTTATACAAGTCATTTTGTCCTTATACAGTAAGTCATACAACAAATAAGCACATGCTGAATGCAATAGAAGTAAGAATTTAGAACAATTCTATTTGGACCTTTGACAAATATTCATTACAAATGAATGTAGATATACAAGAGGCATGTTCAAGGGGAAGATGACACTGAACTGCAGTAATGTATTACCTATGTTCAGCAACGATGAGGTAATACTATTAAATAATGTTAAATTATTGCCATTATGTAGTGAACTTAAATCACCCTTCATTGAAGTGTGTTTTGATAAATGTGCTGGACTACCAAGGATTGCGTTCAGGTATGGGAAGAGATGGTGTTGGTTTCAGTGTTGCTACTTTAGGCTGTCCTGGTAGTTTCAGGCACAGGAAGGGAAGTAATGATACCAGCAATGCTTCTGCAGAGGAACTGGGGCAAGAAGCCAACAGTGACAATTTTGGAATTGAAGAGGTCTGAGGTAGGGGACCTCTATCAGTAGATGACTCAATATCAATAGCTTATGAAAGTAATATGAACATTACTACCAGTGTGTCAGTGGTCTGGATGCTGGTGGTCTTACATGGGCCAGAATACCTAATTAAGATGGTTGAGGGGGAGTTGAAGCCTTCCTCTCAGTCCTTCTTGAATCAGTTAACTTAAAAAGGAAAGTAGCTGGTTGGAGCATTAAACTTGAAGGCAGACATGAATGCAGTGTGAAAATAATAATGTATTTCAGCTCATTTTTTTTTGTATAATACTGGCATTTAAATCACTTAACAAGAGGAAGTGTGGATATGTATAAATTCAAGGATTATTAAAGAAAATGTAAAAGCAGTAGAATGCATACATTTATGAGTGAAACTATAGCAAGAAAAGTGTAGGAGTGCTATAATGTCAAGGGAAAGGGAGAGTGGACAGTATGAGGGGATTTTTAATTTATTTATTTTTTATTATTACTGGAGGATTGAGGGGAGAGTTGCTGATTAACTCACTGTGGGCTGGGACTGTTTTATTGTGTGGTAGTTTAATGCAGTAGGTTAGTCCTATTCTCAGATGAGAGATTTATCTGTTACCATTTGTTTGTCTAAGGCCTGGCTGTTTTTGCTTCTAATAGAAAGCATATTTCTTGTATGCCTTTTCTGTGTTTAAAAGCATATGTACTTTGAAAAGAAGAATTGTTGTTCTAGACAGTCTGCTTGCCTTAATTCCAGTATTTTGTGAAAACTGTAATGCCTTCAAGGCTTCTGTTGGGAGTAAGGATGGGAGGAAGGATCATTCTAGCATCACATATGCTCACGATTTCATTGTCAATTTTGAAAGTGTTTACTGCCTAATTTAGCTTTTCAACAGACACACCCAACATTATTTAAAATATTTCTTGATGTTAATCATGCAGGAAAAATAATGAAATATTAAGTGAATTCTTACAGTGGAGATACTGACCATAATACTGAGTAAATCCACTCTGCTTTCTTGTCAGTCAGGCCAACTACTATAGTTCAAGGAAGGGCTTAGTACAAGATTCTGTTGTTGAAAACAGTAGGATTTCATCTCCTCTAGCGTCTGTATCAAGATATCTTAGACTTCCTTTCAGATGTCTGAACAAGGTAAAACCAAAGTAAAATATAGATTACTATAAAGGAAAAATAGTAAAGGTGGCTGTTAGAATGCCCTGCACATGGTAAGGTACAGACAATATTAGCTCTACCTGTTTTGGATCTGGTGCACATTTACAACAAAAAGAAGGTACAAGCATTAATAATAGCAGTTAATTCTCTTATATCTTTCTCCTACTAGACTAAATTGTATTATTATTTAAGTGTTTTTGGCTTGGGATCCAAACTTAAACCAGCATTAATTTGTGTACTAATTGCAAATGATTGCCTTCCATTTTTTTCTTGGGAAGCTCAAGTGGGATTCATCTGAAATGAAAATTAGTGCAGTCTGGGAAGGGCCTAGTGTCTGACAGTGGATTTTGAGACTGGATTTAACCCCTTGTGTCCTAGTGCTGGCCAGGACAGAGTTAATTTTTTGTTACGGTACCAGGTGTGGTGGTGTGTGCTGTAGTCCTGGCTGCCAGGGAAGCTGAGCCGGCTGGTCGGATGGCTGAGCCCAGGAGTTCTGGGCTGCCCTGTGCTGTGCTGAGTGGGCATGGCCAAGACCCAAATGCTCCTCATTACTGTCTTACCTCATTGCTGAGGAGGTGAGGGAAAGGGTCTCTTTCTCTTGTTACTGAGAAGAAAAGGGTTTCTTTCTGGTCCTGGAGAAAGTGTTGGGGGTGGAGGGTCTGTCCACCATTGTTTTTCATTGTCCTGGACTTGCTGAGCGTTTTTGCATGTAAATAACCCTCTCTTTGAACAGTTTTGTATTTAGTGTTGTTGCTGTTGCTGTTCATTGTCTTATCTCATTGCTGTTTCCAGTAAATGTCCTTATCTCAATCCTCGATATCTGCCTTTTTTGTGTCCCACCCGAGTGGGAAGGGAGCATCTTAAGATTTTCTTTTTTACTGGGAATACTAAGTCGGGGAATACCATTCCTAAACCACAGTACCCTATGAGAAAGTGCACTTCTTAACCCAAGAGTGATGATGTTCCCAGTTTTAGAACAAACTTTAACAGAATGAACCTTTTTGTTTCTTGAATTCTCTGTTATTCTAAGGAGCAGGGCAAGACTTACTGCTTTTCAAATATTGATTCCTAGGATGATAAAATGCCCTAATATTATGCTACAGTGATGAAGTTGAAAATTATTTAACATAATTTTCCTGATAGCTTCTAGAGTGAATTAATACAGAGTTTCTAAAAGAGTTGTGCATATTGTATGTCTGCTTGACAAAATAGGTATTGCTGAAGCATTTTGTTGGTGGCTTGTTTGGAGCTGTCTGGATGTTGCTGGAAGTCTGGAAACCTTGCAGTTCCATAACAGTGTTTGTAGTCTGCATTCTAGCCTGATAGATTTTTGTAATCAGGGATCCCAGCACTAGGAAATGTTTGGTTTCACTCTTCTCAGAGAACTTCATCTTACCGGTGTCTGAGGAAAAAAGGAAGGAAGGAAAAGGCATAGACTTCTTCTGATGTAGAATACATAAAAGAAGTAAAACGTACCTATTTAAATGGAAGGTTTGTATAACTTAGTTTCTTGCATTCATTTCTTAATTCTCTTTTTCCGGTCCAGATGAGAAGGAATTAACCTTTTGATGATAGATATAAAGCTCTCTCTGACTGCATATGTCACTGGTATATTTCAGGGTTGACATCAATGGAATATCAAAGATATGTATATTGCAATCAATGCCTTAAGCTTTTTATGGCACCCCTTTAGTTGAAGGTGATGGGAGCCTATGCAAAAAGGAACCAGAATTCGATAGAGGCAGGCAGAGAGACCAGATGGGAAACTAATTCAGGTTTTCCTGTTCTGGGAAATGTTATCCTAGATAATTGGGCAAGAAACCACAGCTTTGTTGTACATTTTTCTTCTAGTCTCGGGCAGGCTGTTAACAAATTGGGTGAAAAAATATTTATGGGTTCTGGTTTACCAATGTAGCAAAGAACAATAGCACATTTGGAAGATTAATTGGAAAGTGTTAAAAGACTATCATGTGCTGCTGCTTGGGAACTTCTAGCTTCCAAGACAGTCCCTTCGCAGAGACTTCAGCAGCTCTCTGTGGATCTACTGTTAAAATAAGATTATGAAGCTAAGGCTTTTGATTTCTTGGCAAACCTGTGCAGATTTACTAGGGTACAAATCCTGTGTCAGTGGTCATGTGCATACCCACTGCACAGCTGTCTGAGATGACCAGATTAATGAGGTGGGAATTAGTAATTTCAGGAAGGAAATGTTTAGGCCATGTGGTTTGGAGATGTTTTTCATTTGATCTGTTCAGTCAAGATCTTGCATTGTGTTTTTGAAATGAGATTTTATTAAAATTCTTCTGAATTGTTGCTTTGCATCAGCCTGTTGGTCTTCCAAGAGACATCAGTTGCTTTAGTAATATGATTGTCTCACTTTTGCATAGTTTTCAGAGGTAAGTAAGAACTTAAGGTGGACATATTGCCAAGACTAGTATATAGCCTGTTGTCCTGTTTCTTGGCACTGGCTAGAAAGTAAGCAGAAATGAACAGTGTCGATATATGCTTGTGATCTTAGTATACTTCCCTGAATATTCTCCTTGCTGCTAGTTTGTAGCTCAGATTTCATGGGCTGGAAGTGTGGTCTGCCTAATTAGTACCTGTGGGGAGACAGTCCAGACTGAGTGGCATCCCAGTGTGATGGGGGGGCGTGACCCTGTGTGGCCCTGGGCTCGAGGTTTCCTGCTCCACAGCGAAGTGACACCACTGAGCAGAGAGCATAGCACTGAGAGCCCCGTGTGGGTGCTCCTAAGGAATGGCTGGCCTGCACCTTGGTAGTCTCCCCTTACCTGGGACACTGGATAAAGATTCTTGGAATTGAGTGATACATAGTAGGTAGATTGTGAGGAATTTTGGAACAGAAGCAGAATAGTTCTCACCCACAAAATGGTATAATCACACACACGGTAAGTGTCTTCTTCACTTCATTAGAATCTCACTTTGTCCCTCAGACTGAAAACCTTATTCCTTTAAGTGGTAAATAGAGGACTATTTTTTAATACATTTTTTAAATTTTCATTTTTGACTGGCTTTTAGAGTTTGAGTTTCTTTTGGTTCAGAACTAGCAGTCTGGGTGTTTGAAACTGTTGTTGCTTTAAGTGTGTTTCTCTGTAGGAAAAAGGTACCGTTGTTGTAAGAACAGTGAAAAAATTAATTTGCCTGGTATCTTGTGGGAGAATGATGTGAAGGACTAGCAAGTGAATAGCAGGAATTCTGTTGGGATCAGCTCTGGTCAGGGCTGCAGTGAAAGCTGTTTCACAGTGGCAAGAGTGTTATAGTAAACTGTCCATTGCATTGCCTCATCTGCAACATCTCGTATTTCAACTCACTCTTTCTTAACTTGACAGGCAAATATTTGCTTCCCAGTGCAACTGGACAGCAGCTGTGGCAGCCTATAGAGACCACTAATCTTGTTCGGATGCACTACCAAACATTTGGACAGTCAGCACCTTCACTGACTGCTAGTTTGGTGAGTAATTTTTTTCAAAGCTAGAAATGTAGTAAAAAAATTGTATCTGTATCTATTGGTGGGAGGATGGGGATCAAACCCGAGTCTATTTCCAGGCCAATCTCTCCTCCTTCAGCTACTTTTTTAAAGTACCTAATGCACGCCTGCACAGTACATTACTTATTATGTTGAGTGCAGCTGAATAACATTTATGGTAGCAGTAACTCTGAATTGGGTTACTGGATTTCGCATAAAGCCTGAGCTGAATGTTGCATTAATGAATGTTTGCATTTAAATGGTTTCTTTCCTTAAAAAAGGCATGCAATAGAAGGCAGGTGTCCTTTCTCCTGAGCATTCTTTTCTATCAATGTCTATTTCCACTTCCTGAAGTACTTTGTCCTCATGAGGACGTAGTTGTATGAAGCATGAGTATAATGGAGTCTTTTGGATAAAATGATAAGGGAAGAGGAAGGGGCAGAGATGCATCATACACTTGAACTTTCAGCTATTTGTTTTCAAGTGTCCATTTTACTGTTTCGTGTTTTTGTACATTAATATCTTAAGAAGCGTTGAAATTTAATGCAGGGCCCTGTATATTAGCCTATGCTTTTCCTCAAAGAGTTACGGTAATATATTTCTTGTTTAAAGAAAGATAAAAATTATTAGTGCTTTGCCTGCTCCCTCTCCTGCCTTTTGACTGGCCATTAAAACTTTGTTGATCCCTATCTACTTTCTAGGCGAAGCTTATTTTGTGATTTGTTTTGGATTTTTTTTAAACTATGTTGAACAAATATCACCATGACACTTTTTCATATCATATTGATAGGTAGATGGCTCCATGATCTGTCTGAAGTAGGATTTCACTTCAAATGCAACAAGTCTTCACCTATAAACCCTGGCTTCTGCTTGGTGGTGGTGCTGTTTGTGGCTCTTTAGGGCAGATATGGCTTTTTGGACTCCACATTTACTACAAACACTTGATTTTATTGAACCCTAATATTTTCTGGGGAACTAAG
Organism: Corvus cornix cornix; assembly: GCF_000738735.6. Classification (NCBI taxonomy): domain Eukaryota; kingdom Metazoa; phylum Chordata; class Aves; order Passeriformes; family Corvidae; genus Corvus; species Corvus cornix. Next base: position 2,549,701 of record NC_046357.1, on the reverse strand, counting down.
TGTCAACCTATGTATTTTGTTAATTATGAATGAAGTATTTGGATTATGTATAATTGAAATTAAAAAGTAAGTAGATACTGGTCAGAAATGGATTTAAATTGTATTAAGCCCACATTTTTTCTTCTTTCTATATTTGTGAATAAAAAATTACTTCTTTCAAATTAGCTAAGTTTAAAAAGGGCTGTGTTGCTGTTTGATGCTCTGTTTCTATTTGCACAGCTATTAGGTGGCATGCTGATAGCAATATTGTGCCTTTGTTTCCCTGTGATGCTGAAACTGTTGGAAGAGGAAGATGCAACACCATTTTGACAAAAAGTACTTTAAATAGTCATAAATGGTCATAAAACAACAGACTAATGAAAAATTCAGTGAGCCTTGCTTCCTTAAGGGCCTTTCACTCATCACCTATATAGTTTTATGGCATATCTGTCTGCTACAGACTTCTTCCTTCCTGTCTCTCCACATCTTTTATGTGTGCCTGACTGCAGTTTCTTTCATGTTGGTGCAAAAGCAGGCAAGAGCCATCTAAGGAGATCTGAGCAGAGGGTGGAGGTGTGGGTTCCTCAGAAGTATTTAGTTTTTATCTGGACCTGCTGATCAGACTTGCCTCCTAAGGAGGTTAATGTTAGTGTCACATAGGCAGAGCTCTTTTCAAGCCTCCTTTGACAAATACCTTGCTGTCAGGCTTTTGAATGACTCTGGTCTTTGCTTAAAAGGGGGCATAAGTTAGGGATCACTCCCCCTCCTTGCATATTTTTCTTTTCCCCTTGATTCTGTGATTTGGCAGAGTTGAATTCAGGAGGCTTATTGTTAGATTCTAGTAATTGGAGCTTTTAATCATATTTAGGAAACGGTTTACTCTTACGCAGAAGAGATTTGTATGAAGAATTTTCATGTAGCTGTTCACAGTCTGAGTTGAAATTACTTTAAATGTATTGCCTCACTCATCTGAAAAATGGTTAGGCTGTTATTAATTCTTTTACTAGGACTGATAATTCTCGCTTGGGTTGATTCTCAGCTGATATGGATCTGACTGAGCAAGGATTATGAGCCAATATAGACAAGAATGACAAGTGAACAGGTCAAAGATACATGCTAGTGTTTAGTGCAATTGCAAACCTGGTACAAAAGACATATTTTTTTTTCCTTGTTCTGTCAATAAATTATTAAAAATTCACAAAATCTCTTACTGGTTCACAGGTGTAAAACCTTTCTGTGGGAAGCTATAGATTTTTATACGGAATATTGATTAAAAATGGGCTGCAGGTGTTGCTTTAGGTAGAGTTCAATAGCTATGCATGATTCATTCCTGTAGTATAGGCAGCTGGACTATAAATTAAAAATACGGCTTCCATGTAGACCCACAGAACTGTGTTAAAGATGTATAGGAGAAGGCTGATTTTGTGATGATTGGGCAGTAGATTGGATTTGATGTGGAGCCTTAATTCACAGAATCTGAGTTGGAAGGGACCCAGAAGGATCATAAAGTCCAGCTCTTGGCCCTGCAGAGGACAACCCCATAAATCACACCATGTGCCTGAGAGCATTGTCCAGATGCTTCTTGAGCTGTCAGGCTGGGTGCTGTGACCACTTCCCTGAGGAGCCCATCCCAGTGTCCAAACACCCTCTGGGTGAAGAACCTTTTCCTGATATCTGACCTAAACCTCCCCCTGAAGTTACAACTTTACTCCATTCCCTTGCGTCCTGTCACTGGCCACCACAGAGAAGAGATCAGTGCCTGCCCCTCCTTTTCCCCTCATGAGGAGGTTATAGCCTGCAGTGAGGTCCCCCCACAGTTCAGACGCAGCTACGTGATAGGTCGTGTTACTCTTCATTTTCTGTCACGAGCATTTCAAACTGTCCATGACAGACAGATTCTGTGGTGATGAAACAGACGATGGGAGTCTGCACAGAGAATTAATGAAGACTTAAAAACATGAAGAAAATGATGCAGAATGTCTTCAACACTGAATAGAAAGGGAAAGCTGAGTTGAGGAGTGGTTCTGCTTTAGGATGTTTTTATGGGTTGTGTTGGTCTGGTCAGTCTCTTCCTCTCCACAGTCAGTAAGATGTGCTCCTGGAAGGCAACTCAGTGTGTTTCAGTGCTGGGTTTTGCAGGAGTGTAGGGAAACTGGTAGTTTGTCTGATTCCTTGCACTGTAAGCTGACAGTTATCTCACTTGACTTCAGGCATCTTTTCAGGGTAGGATGGTTGGGGGGTTAACTTGGAGTTGCTGCCTCATTCAGTGTCCGAAGTTTGGGAGTCATTCTCCTCTACCAGACCCCTGCCACTCCAGACGTATTTTCAAATACCATTTGTAAACTTACTGTTTTGACTTTTCCATTTATTACTGTGAGCAGAATTTTTGGAAAATACTTCAAAATAAATTGAAATTCAGCCAGTTTTATAAAATTTCTCATTGTAATGAGCTGATATGCTTAAAATCATGATAACAGGTCTGAAACTGAGCAATTACTTACTGTTTTATACACAGAAAAATTTTGTGTGACACAGATTGAAAAAAATTCTTGATTTAACATTTTCTCGTTAGCTACATATATGAAAACAATGGAAACCTAAACATAAAGTGTCTTTATGATACATAATGTGTAGATGAAAGGAAAAGAATTTGGCCAAATTAATTGGGTAAAATTTCTTCAGATTTGTCTTTGTCATGGTTTAATGTCAAACTCCTGTTATGGGATTTATTGATTTATTGCTTGTTTGGCTGTCTGGTGGTTTTTTCCCTAATGAAAATTAAGTAATCTCTTACTTTAAGGAGCGAGAAGTCTTTCATTTTGTTTATCTGTTTATGTAAATAAAAAACCCCTCTGTGCTGAGGGAAAGATTTCTCACAGTCCAGAGAGCTTCCTGAGACGGCATATTTCATGACTGCTTTATGGTAACTTGCTCTATGAACTATTCACATAATAAAAATACACTATAAACAAGATCCTCAAATGAAACACGTAGATTGTAATACACTTGGCTTTTAAATTCAGTCAAGACTGGATGTATGATTTCAGCTTTATGGGAAGTATTGAGCTTAGGTTGGCTATTCCTTCTGTTGCATGAGGTGAGTATGCAGCATGAAGTAAATCCCTGAGAGGCATGTTATTTCTTCTTGGAGATGTGAAAGATGTCAGTGAAATGACTAAATTTTTACTTAGTTTAATAATGCATCATCTTTTAGTACTTGGAAATAGCTTCTAGTAACATCAAAACTAGAAAAGAAGTAAAACTGTCCTTTGTGAATGGCTTATGTCCTTTCCTATTAAGCAGGGAAGGAATGTTTTGTCTTGGTATGACTGGGAACATTTGCTACTTTTTAGCATACGACTTTATTTTTTGCAGGATTTACCTCTTGCTTTCTTCCCCCTCCAAACCACTTATCCCCCTGCAAACTGCCTTTCCCAAAACTACAGAAGACTGAATTTAGAAACATCTGTACTTTGGTTGCTTTTTATTGCCACTTTATCAGTGTTAATTTTTAAGAATGGTCTTACAAAAACTGGAGGGGGCTAATTATATGAAGTACTGGTTTACAAGTTGGAGTGCTGAAAGGAAAAAACATAAGAAATATTCAGTGTCTATGAAAAGCAGTTCTACTTCTTCAGAAAGAGCTTTGCATCTTCCTTTCTTTTAAATAGTATAATACTGAAAATGAGTAAGAGTGTCTTTGTTAAATATGCTATTAACTTCAGCTAAATTGACATAATGTTGACAGTTATTATGAGAACTGTTTCAAAACTAATTATGCTAATTAGAACTTAACTACCAGTAATTGCATGTATTCAAACAGCACACCAACACCCTTTTGTGTGTTTTATTCCCCAGATGTAAGACAGCAATTTGTTGTCTGAGAAGCTGCAAAATTACACCATAGATAATAAATGATTGCGAACAAATAAAACACATTCTTTAGAAGCACTAATTGGTTAGATAAGCAAATGGCATATCAGTTGTGCTTAGCCAACCTAAATTATTTTAAAAAGGCCTTTATATAAATGTTTTATTTTGAAATTGTAGGGCATTTTTCCAATCATTGTCTGTGTTCAGTTTTATCTAATGAATATCAGGTGTAGCTGAATTTATTTTTAAGTAAACTTCCTTGAAAGCAAGAGGAACCTGCATCTGAAACTTGGGTTGCTTTAAGTTTTAGTTCTTTATGTCCAGGGATTCAGGTTTTCAATGCTTAAATGTGAGCAGCTAATTAATACTCTGAAAGTTTATGCAGAGCAAGTACAACGATGGCACTTGTGAGAAGCACAAAAACCATATAATAGAAATTGCCAAAGTAGCTGCTCTTGGCTTGTTATCTGGTATCTCCCCAAAATAGTTAGCTAGACATCAGAAACACTGAATCTGAATTGAGGACATTGCTTGAGTGCTAAACCACTGTATAAAGTTGAAAACCATATTCTTGTTTAACTTAAAATGAGTTTAACATCTAAGAGTAATTACTGAAAATCTTTTTAAAATGTGAGGTTTTTTTATTCCTATGAAATGCTAAAATTGTCAAGTAATGATAGCAGGTTTTCTGTGCTTCAATTGCTTCTAAGACTAGAGAGTTATTCTCCCTTGTGTATTTTATTTCATTAATTCCTTACCCATGAATATGTATTTGCATTCATATTTCTTTGTCTGTATTTGCCTTTTAACAAATACTTAATTGCAGTTCTAATCCAGTAGAATTAGATCTAATAATAGATAGATCTAATTTAGTAGCAGCAAGAAGGAGGTGAACATCCATCTTCGTAGACATGCCTATATGCTCTGTATTTGTACACAGCAAAAAGGCTGGAGTCGACCTGGTCCAGAGCTGTGAAACTGTAATACTTTGACAAGCTGATGCAAGAAGTTGGTGACTGGGTGCTCTCTTTCATAAATATATCTCTATTTGTCCCTATCATTGTTTTCAAAATAGTCATGGCATACTTGAGTTTAAAACAAAACTGTAGATTCAGTTGCTTGACAGAAGTCTAGATATTGACTCCTTTCCTAAGTCATCTGATTAAAACTAGTGGCTTTATTCTTACACTTTTCTTGTTCATTCTTGGATATGGAAAAAATACAGACATGGTGATGGCTGGGATTAACACTTCTTCCAGAGAGAGTTTGTAATTTCTCAGATTGAGAACACAGCTTGTGCTGCAATTATCATTAGTTAAAGAATAATGGGAAAAGTAGGTAAAATAATAATCTCTCAGAGAAGATTAACCTAGGTTAAAAAGCCCTGTGAGCATATACAGTGTGTTTTTCAAAAATACCCCGTTTGTGTGAAGTAGGTCACTTCCCATCGGCATCAGTTAGCTTCCAGCTGTCAGGATGCTCTGAGCATGAGAGAGAATGGAAAGGAGATACTGCACAGTTTATTAGAGCTGAATGTGGATATAACCCTCTTCTGTATCCTATTAATGGTACAGAATGAGTAGATACCAAATGTATGTAGGAGCTAAGCAATACATCCCTGTTTTGCACGATGCTTATGTTTTTCCAGGTGTCCCATATAATAGTCGTCTTCCTTCATGACAGGCTTACCCTCAACAGTGAAAAGGCTCACTAGGACCAGTTTCTAGTTCTAGATAATCAAGAATCTAGGGCTGTTAAAATAGCTTCCTTTAGGCTGTTAAAATTTTTGTCAGCTGAGTATATGTTTGTTCTTCTAGATTTTTGTTTGGTTTGTAGGACCCACATGGTTAAGATCAGTGAGCTAGGTTAAATGTAGTCCTTCACCTCTGGAACTGAAGCTTCTGACTGTGTGTTAGGAGTGGCTCTGAATAAGGGCTTATTCTTGTCTGCTGTGATGTTTGGGTTGTCTGTGTGTGGTGTTAGTGATGGTTATCCTAAAATGTCATCTAGAATTGTATTGCCGGTATCACTCAAAAAGTGGGAAAAGTGGAAAGTGTTAAAAAAGTGAGGCCATGAACTTTTCATCCAGGTAGTATTGTCCGTGTGAGAAACAAAGGAGTAGTGGTATTTGGCAGTAAACTGTATAACCAGAAGAAATCAATGTGCTATCATTTATAGTGGCTGAAGTTTAGATGGCTTTCTGGGAATAAAAATTTCTCAGCTTGTTGTTCGACTTTACTTAGAGGGTAACTGCATAAAATTATAATCTGTAATTAACAAGGGATATAACTCAGGAATATAGTGATAGACTTCTTTGGCCTTAGGTCAAAAGCTTCTGCAACTCCTTAAACAATTTATAGGTGTGGAAATGGAAGGGGGATAAAGAGGTTAGAAAGGACATGAAGAGCAGGAAGAAACTGGAGAAATGGCTGACATTTGGAAGAATCTCGTAAAATTTAACCATAGTGCTGTCTCCTGTTCCCCCTGGTCACAAAAAGCAGACTACTGTGAATTCATTGTCTATCAGTTAACATACTAATTGAAACACTGATTCATCTACAGTTTTTAACATTTAATGAGAAAATAGTAAATGGTAAGTTGCAAGGAGATTCTCCTTTGCTTGAGTAGTGTATGCTCATGTACAAATCTAATTTGATTGGTCTGATTTCTAGTCTCAGAAGTATGTAATGAAAGTTTAAACTAATTTCAATCCCAGCTCTGGCTTTAAAATAAACTGAGATAAAGTGGGCATGGGGAATAACAGGATGAGTGTAGGAAAACTATTGTCTATACTTCTGTCTGCATTCAGGATCTGAAGTGAGAGGTGTGGATAACCTCAAAGTGAGTGCTCCCTGTGTGCCGTAGGTGAGCAGTAGTAGCTTAGGGTGTTGCTTGGTGTTCTTAAAAGGCAGTTAAAATTTCTTTGCTGTCTTAGGAGTTTGGTACTCATGCCTAATTAGGATAGGTTGATTAATTTTAAAAAAATGCTGTACAGGACAAGATACTGTTCCACTGACCTGAATTTTAATAGTGATACTCTATTTTGTCAAGAAACTTAGTTTTTAGCATTGTAGAAACTTCCTTCCCAGTGTTGCTATCGCTATAGAAAACTTGATCACTGCTTTGGCAGTTTCAGTTGACAAAAATGCAAATACTGAAGTTCTTTGAGCTTCCTAGTAAAGTTTAGCCTAAAATGATGGGATTGTTTGGAAGCTGATGAGGCATATTCCTTTCTGTTCCTTTTTTTTTTTGCTGTGGGGTAGCATCCTTATGTTAAAGGACAACTAAATGGGGCACAATTCTAAATTGAGGAAGTAACATTTTTATTTTACTTCCTGTAAGCCAACATGTTCTCGTGCCTGTGGTACTTGCAAAGTGACTGTAATGTAGCAGAGGATGGAAGCAGACAGTGTGGAAACTATAGCTCTCATTCCTCAAGCTGAAGTACTCCCATGGTTCTGATGATAGCTGTAACTTTCAAAACAAAGAGACTCATACTGGGTTGAATGACACTGCTGACTTGAAAGCACTGCAGCAGGGAGGGGAAATGTAGTTTTTCCAGATCTCTGGTGGGAATGAACATTCCTCCTCATTGATTTCTTTTTTTTTTTTTTAAGTTCCACAAAGTAAAGGTATCTGGCAAGAATTTTTCTGAACATACAGCAGAGTACGTTTGTGTTGGATGGTGCATGGCTACTTCTAATCTCCTACAGTTTTAGGTTTAAAAGCAATTGCTGTTTTACTGACCTGAAATTTTAAGTGGGTTGACTGCCACAGTTGGTTTTGACACATGCTGCTGGGTATTTGTACCTCTAGTTTTCAGTCAGACTTTCTTGTACATTCATGTGAAACCAGATGTGTTACTGTAAAATGCACTTTTGTCCTGTGGAGGCAGGTGGGAATGTGGACTTTGATATTTTTTACCATACGTTACCTTTTAGCATTCTTGCAGTCTCTCTCTTGTTCTGATATACAGTGATTTAAATTGTTCTGGCTTCACTGGTGTGATGGAGTCATTGTGTTTGTTTCCCTCTTCTGTACCCTGCCACAATGGACTGATGACTTTTAGCATCACCTCTGTTGTCATCTCAGTAAAACTAGAAAGCATTGTTGTGGTTTTTTTTCTTCTTTTATCACAGTATGCCCAATTATGATGCATATGTCTATATCCAGTTCTGTCAGATTTTTAATAATGCAGTAGTACAGTAAGGTCATTGGCATCTATTAAGGATTTCTTTCATGGTGTTGTGGAGATTAAGAAACTAGGTAAGTGCTCAAGTTGACCTAATGTCACTTGAGTAAAAGATGTAATAATCAGCCGGAAACTGGTTAACTGCTACTCTCTCATGAATACATTTAACCTCTTGATCAGTGTGCAATATCTGCAATTATGTGGTACAATGGAAGGTACTCAGTATTTGGTCAGTTAAATTCAGAAGTGATGGTTGACTTTGTAATGCATGGAATAATTTCATAGTAATAATATACACTTGGCTGATGACAGATTCCTTTTTCTATCTGTTAGGCTGTCTATTTGAGCAAGGATGAAGGTAGTAAGAAACAAAATTGAATTATGAGATTGCCTGCTGTAAATGAGGGAGAAAAAATAGTGAGTTCAAGTTAAGTAAGAGAACTAACCTACATCTGGAGTTGGATCTCAGTGTATTTCATTATTCTCATAAAAACGTTCCAGTAAAAGCATATCTTGAACAAACTTTCCTAGGATGATGCTGTTTCTCCAGAAACCTGTAACTGTGAATAAATGTTTTTGGAATGCCTGTTATGTGTCCTCTACCTACTAAATATGGGATTGCAATGAGTGATCATTAGGAGAACATTGCCTTTTACTCCAGACTTCCTTACTTTGTTGATTTGTAATGGAACTTCTGTCCATAGAGATCCAAGACTTCAGTGAGGTAAACTATCTTCTGAATTAATTTAAATGTTGAAAAGCTTAACTATTGCTCTCTGCTGAAGGAGGGTGTTTATGTGAAGCAGCTGGACCATGTGTAGTGGAAAGTATTGAATCTTAGAGTGGAAGAAACAGCCAAAACACATTAAGAAGAACTATGCGTCCTTAAGAGAAAGTACATTAATATATTGTCTCGTTGAGAAGATAGTGCATTATTGCAAGTGTTGAGATTCAGTGCTTCTAAAAGGAAAACGGGGCATCAAAATAAAGGAGACTAGATGCATCATTGTTCAGAGTGATCTCAAAACAAGAACTTAAACCTAGCTAAAGTTTAGTAATTGTGGTTGGAATGGAGCTTGCCTATTACTGATCTCACTTGAGAATGAAACTTCTAAATGTCTAACAGGGATTATTCAGAATGTAATTGCTATTACTGTTTTGCCATGAGAATTTTTTTTAAGAATTTGTTTCCTTTTTCATATACAGAATCTGAAATATTCCACTGAGCTGATTGTTAGCAAAGCTTCAATTCAGAGGGTTTTTATTTGTTCTCTGAAAACATAGTGTGGCACTTCAAATTCTAAGACTAAAAATGGCATCGCTCCTGTATGTTTGATGTCAGGCTTTCTTTGGGGAGATATTGAGACAAAGAGTTCAGCAACTTTTGAAAAAAGGAAGAACATTTTGGTATGTTACCTCAGTTCTTGTTGAAAGGAGACCCATATGAGATACAGACTGTATTCATGATGTGCCTGTCTTTTCAGAAGGAAATTTCTTTCATGCTATTGTGTAATTATAGAAAACTTAGAAAATTGGAGGGCTGATTGCCTTGTTTGAATCGATGATCCAGCTATGCCTTTTGATGGAGTAAGAAGCATGGTGTTTGATGGAAAAGGCAAAATGGATGAAGCTGGCATATCTGTTGTGAATCATCCTCTCGTATATGTTCTGTCACTGAAAGAGAAGTTGATAAACTTACTTAAAAATTATTTGAAAAATTGGTTTGCTTCTGCAACAGTTATTTTTCTTCTAATATTTTCATGACTGATTTATTACCTAAGGTAGTAAATTAACCCTCCAAATTAGTGGTGAACCCAGAAACAAGTTGGTGCAAATAGGATTTTGTCCGGCAGGTGGCATGAAGACCCAGTGTGTCCCTGTGCTCTTCATGGAATGTGGCCATGCCTGCATGTGTAATTGTGACTGTTGGCAAGGTACATGTGCTTTCATGGGAAAAAGTAGTTTATTTTCAAGAACATTAAAATATAATTAACAGAATCAGTAGTATTTTCTTTTATTAAGAAACAGCAACAGTCAACCCTACTTCCCTAAGTGTAATAAATTGTTGCATCTATCTGCTAACCTGTGGTTTGCCATTTGTATAGGTTTATCAGCTCCAGAAAAAGAGAATTAGAGTTTTGCTAACTGAGGAATCTTGAGCTTTCTCTGCTTGTGATCTATGTTTTGAGTAATATACAGTGAGAATAATAATCTCTTAATGCATTCTTGGACCTGGTAGGTAGAGTGCATCTTGGACACACAGCAAGCCAGCCTGGCTTATCTGAATGTGTATTTGTGTAATGTGCTAAAGCGGAACACAAATTCAGTGGTGCTCTCTATCAGTCCATGCAGTGATTATTGCCCAAAAGTCTTTACTTCTGAAGCACGGAAGAGATGTAAATGGAGAAATGCACTTTTCTCTGTATGTGTGTGGGCAGGATTGTAATACTGAAGGAAGATAGAGGATAAAACTGGTGAGAACTCATGGTTTTATTGTCAGGCTAACAATGCCTTCTCAGTGCTGTAGCTGGGGACTCAGAGGTGCTTTGAAAACACTCGGCTGGTGGAACATGTCTGTTTTCTTCTGAGGAGTGGTAGTTATCATGTTGCACCCTGAAAGGGAGGTGTTGGTTTCACATGGAACACTTCTTCCATACTTTTTCTAAGCTCTTAGAAGGGACATTAGGCAAATATATACAGGAGCATAAATGGCTGTATAGATGAAATACTGTAGCCTTTTCACTTTGAATAATACAATATGTATTGCTCACAGTGTCTAAAATTGTATATGAATTACTGTGCTTGTTAGTAGTTAATGATGATGTTGTGTAGTTAACTTGATTCTGTTAAATTCATTAGTTTCTCAGAATTTGTATGTTAATAATTATTAATAAATTGGCTTTATCAATCTCAATTTTAGACAAGGCAACTTTAGCTCCTAACGCTCTAAAGTGTGAGAATTACTTTGCCTGTTTCTTAAAGTGATGTGCAAGTTCATATGGTATCACTGCATAGCTTCTATGGGTAAATTAAGTCTTAGAAAATAAATCATGAAAACTGAGTGGTGGATTGTCATTACCCCATTCAAGTAGTTTGTGATAAAGCTGGCCTATATTCCCTCATTGACTGAATATCTTAAATATGCTTTCCTGTTAATACTGAAACAACAACCTCTCCCGTGGTTGTATGAGAAAATTCTTGCAAAATATATTGCAGAGTTACAGCTCTGTCTGCTAGTCTAGATGTACAGGCTGAAAAGGTATCTGCTGCTTTGGGTGGATTTCAGTATCCCTTATCTTGGTGATGGTGTTAAGTGTTGCTGTGTCAATTTTTGCTGCTAATTTTGATGAAACATCTCCCTTCCAGTGCTGTAGCTAATTTCAGTGACAGTTCACAGATAATAGAGCTTCCAGAACTTGAAGGAGCAAGAGGCAGATGGATAGAGTTGTTTCCGTAACCCTTTTTTCCTCAGATAACATTAAAACCATTTCATTAAAGAAAACTCTTGAGTAGTGTAACAGTACAGAGTGATACTATAAGGTTTTGACTTACTTAAGATGGTTAGATGTTGATCTGTATAAAATTCTTTGAAGATAATCTTCATTTTGATTCACTTCCAGAATGATTGATAGAATCACATCTTCCATCTCCCCGTGATGCCATGAAGATTTTTGCCTTTTCTTTTATACCCCTGTTGCACCTTTTTACAACTTCTGTATTCTTAGTGCTTTTTGCCTGCATTCTTGGACTTGTTTCTCAAGCTAAGAGACTAAAGAGTTTAGAAGCTTCGTAGTTAGTGATCAGTGTGCCCCAGACCCCAAGGTCCTCTCCAGAACACATTCTGTAAACTAAGCTAGAACCATCCAGGGGAAGGTTCCTTGGGGAGGGGGTCTCACTCGAGCCTCTCATTGGGGAATCTTTGATAGATATGCTAATTAGTAAAACTTATAATGTTATACCTGATCTTTTGGGGCATATTTGGCAGAGTGCATTTCGATGCATATGACCTGGATGTGTGCACCTGAGGATCCTTAAAATAAATACCAAGGTAAAATTCCTTTTCCCCTTCTAACCGTGTATGACTCTTGATTTCAGGACCAGGAAAAGGCATCACCCGCACCATACGTAGCTTTTGCTTTCATGCTTCTGTGACATTACGTGATGATGATCTGGTATCCATTAAGATTTTGATGAAGTCCCTTTCCCCCACAACATTGTGGAATGACAGTATGGATTGTTTGGTGTGCATATATATGTATGGGACAGTTGAAAACTTCTGGGTGATACAGCTGTTTTTAGAGATTTTTTTGTGTGTGTGTATGTAATAGAAAGAAAATGTGCTGTGTCTGCATAGGGTGTTTGAAACTCAGTGTGAAATACTGGGGGCAAATTCCTTTAGGAACTGAAAACATTTTCTGGATACTACAGAACAAGAATGTGATCTATATTATTTCTTGATCATATGCAGAGTATGATTGTTTTGGTGTGGAACATAAAGGTGGCTCAATTTCTTTTATGACCATTCAGAAAAATAACCTTGAGCTCCTTTGTGGAATTGTAATGCTGTCTTCCCTTGACAGTTTATTCTTTAAACTATTACACAAGCACAGAATAACCTGGCTGGGAAGGGAGTCAAAAGGATCATTGAATCCAGCTCCTGGTCCTGTGCAGGACACCCCAAGATTCACACCATGTGCCTGACAGCATTGTCCAAATACTTCTTGAACTCTGCCAGGCTTGATGCTGTGACCACTTCCCTGGGGAGCCTCTTCCAGTGCCCAACCACCCTCTGGGTGAAGAAACTTTTTCTCTAATATCTGACCTAAACCTCCCTAACACATCTTCATGCCTTTTCCTCAAGTCGTGTCACTGGTCATGAGACTGAAGAGATTGGTACGTGCCCCACTCCTTCCTCTTTTGAGGACATTGTAGACTCTCCACTCAGTCCCCAGGCTGAACAGACCAAGTGACCTCAGCTGCTCTGGCTTCCCCTACAGATCCATTGCCATCTTTGTTGCCCTCCTTTGGACACTCTGTAATACTTTTTTTTTAACTCTGGCGCCCAAAGCTGCCCCCAGCACTGGAGGTGAGGCTGCCCCAGTGCAGAGCAGAGCAGGACAATCCCCTCCCTTGCCCGGCTGGCGATGCTGTGCCTGATGCCCCCCAGGACACGGGTGGCCCTCCTGGCTGCCAGGGCACTGCTGACTCATGTTCAACTTGCCATCCACCAGGACCCCCAGGTCCTTTACTGTAGGACTGCTCTGCATTCAAAACCACAAAAGCACTGTTTGCAGGAGTTTGTTTCAAAACTGTTATACCTACAACATCCAAGGGGACGTGCCCTGGTATGCTCTAATTGTTCTCTCTTCTCTAATATGCTTAGAGAAAGGCTGCATAAGAATTAATGTTAAACACTTCCAGGTATTTGTAGTTAGAGTTTGTCCACTTACCTTGACTTCTGAAATTATGGCAGTTGAAATATTTTAATTTTTCTCGTAAGTTAGTTGAACAGTTTATCAGTGGACAAAAATACAATTTTTTTACAAGATTAAAAGCTCCCTTTTTACCTGTGCTGGGAAAAAGTTCCTGTTATTTTGGATTGCAAGTTATCAGAATATAAGGCAATTATTTCACTGCTTGTTATCTATTCTAAGCATATGAATTTTCACATTTAGGAAGAAAATAATTATTTTTAAAACTCAGTGATGGTGGCTGGATGCTGTAGAGTATTTAAGGTATAGGAAATAGCCCTGACAGAGATAGATTTAGGGGCAGAGTACAAATGAGTTTTTTCATGGTGCATAATTAATATGATTTATCATATGCTACCACCATGTGTAGTATGAGAGTTGCAGCCACACATGGGATATGTGTATGCATAAAATTAAATTTAAATTAAATCTGCATTGTAAAACTCTAGTTACATATTCATATATAGTTTTGCATGCTTAGGTTTTATCTGGTTGATTGGCTGATTTCCGTAATTACAGTGATTTCTAAATTTTCTTGGTTTTGTCAATCAATATTATTTTCTAAGTCAAGCTATATGATTAATGCAGAAAAATGGCAGTTGAAAGAGAAGAAAAACTTCCTAAATTTGTGTAATTGTCCTGAAAACTATCTTCTACCATGTTTCTTTGCAGTTTAAATAAACATGGACTTAGCAGTATATATCTAAATTGATTCTGAAGCATCCTTCGCATTTAATCAGGTCAAATGCTTCATTTATAGGGGAGGAAAATTTTTGGCAAAATTTGAGGTTGATTACTGTAGTCCTAAAATAATTTTGCCTTCCCTGATGGGGGGGAGGAAAAAACAGTTTCTTTTTCATACACTATACATGTTTTATTTTGTGGTGCATGTACAACTGGAGTGTGCCTTTCTGCTACAAGTGACGTGAAGGAATCTGTGAGGCATTTTGCTGTATTTTGTATATATAAATATAAGGATAATTACATACAAAATGTTTCAAAGAGCATGGATTTTCCTTCTCAAATACAAATTCTTCCATACCATGGTCTTATCTACCATGGTTTTGATAGTGAATATAACTGAAATAATAATCTGAAAATAATGAAAGCCTCCAGAAAAAAACAGCAGGCTTTACCCATTTTTAAACACGAAGATGCACTTTTGGCAATAAATAAAGGGATTCATAAATTGTGAGAGAATTCAGTGGATGCTTGCTTTCTTTTATGCAAACCTCTGCCTTTCAGATCCTTTCAATACACCTTTATAAAATGCAGCACAAGCCTAGGAAAATGCCACTTCTAGAATTGACTGTGAACGCACTTCTCACTGAAAGATAGTTTTATACTTTTCTATTTGGGATTTATCTCATCTTCCACTGGAAGGCAGTCTTCTCTTTGTTTCATTCTTCTGCCTTCCAGTATTATTTAGTAGCTGTACCAAAGATCTTCAGCATATTGCAAAACTTGTGATACTTGCACTCTGTCTGTAGTTGATAGTTTCTTCATGCATGTACATCTGTGCTTTCTCTGCCTATAATCCTTTCTGTAAGTTGTCCTCCTGTGAAATTATAGCTGCTGTGATACTTGAGGTGTTTTGTTAGATCGTGGACTTCGCGCATCTGTGTCTCTCAGTGACACATTTCTTGATGGTACAACTTTCTTGTGCTGTTGTTCCAGTAATGACCTCTGACCTAGATGGCATAGGGTACTTTTAATTCATACATATACAGTTATATATAGTTAGATAGGTTGAAATGATGGTTGGACCAAAGGTAACTACACCTCAGTATTACTTCCTTTAATGAAACTGATAAAATTGAGCATTGAGAGATTTTGTATTTCAGTGATTAAAATAAAACTTGTGCAATTATGTATTTAGATTGGGTGTAAAAAATGCAGACAACCTTGCAGCTGAAACCTGCAAGTGTGTTGTGAGAGACGAATGGTAAGGTGTTGCCTCTGACCCTTGAAATGTGTCAGTCTTTGGTTAATTAGTTTTTGCCACCCTTACTGGAAGTGTGTAACAGCAGCATTTAAATCGTCATTCATTTTCCTGTGTCATTTTTGGAAACAGAAACACAGAAGAGATAGGATGTGAGGACACATGGATGTGAATGATTGGGATAGAGTTTTAAAGTGTTACAAGAAGAAAGAAGATGACACTTCGAAATGGAAAAGGGAAAACAGGAATATTGGGAGGAACCCATAGGAGATAATGTAACATTTTTCCCTTCGTTTCAAGCAGGTGAGAGATCTAGTCACTTTTCAGTTTAATTCTGTAAAGCAAAAAAGTTTTCACTGGGGTCAGCATGCTGCTTGAAGAGATGTTACTCTTGAAAAGTTAATTCAGGACGGATGAGTAATGTTTGTTACAGAGGAAGTCAGGATGGTTGCAAACCCCCTTCTGGCCTACAAATTTGTAAATCTATCAGCGTGTTTGATATTCCTTGTCTCCCTCTTGTGGAACTGGAATTTTGGTCAGTATGAGCATCTCCTTTCTTAACTAAAATACTGCTCTAATCCTGTCACTGAAGTCTGTGATGGCTAAGTTTTAAGCCGTTGACCGAATGTGATGGATGCAAGTGGAGCTGGAGACACAGAGGGATAGGGAAGGGGAAACATGTTTAGTTAATGTCAGTATGTAACTCAGATAAAAACTGTTTTTTTAGAATAATACAGTTGGGAGTACCAGAGAAATATAGCTTAATGGGAGTGCCGAAATAATATTTTTTTGATTGTAACAAGTGTAAAACAATAATGTTAATGCATTTCAGTCATATGAAGAAGAGTTGAGGGTTGGGGGCAGGGAATTCAGCAGCCTTTTCTTCTCTGTTCTTCAGATAAGCTGTTACTGCTCAGTGTTATCCTTTCTGCAATCCTTTTTTTTTTTTTTTTTTGATTCTAAATGCCTTTGCTCCTGGCAGGTTTTACTGCTATGGAATGTACATGGACTGCTTCTCAAAATGATGCAGTCTGACAGGAAATCAATATTTCTTTTTCATACTAGATTTAAGGGTGTGATTGTCATAGTTCTCATCTTAAGACTGTTAATGGGTGAATAGCTAATAGTATGGTGACAGCTTTTTGGGGGGAAAAAAAAAAAATCAATGGTTTGTTTAACCAGCAGCTTGGCAGATATGAAAACTCCACTACCGTTCCGCTCCTTAGAATCTGTGCTTTCAGACATAACCTTTAAGGATCTAGCACCTAGTTTTTGACGGAGACGGGTTTTCCTTGCACCATTCGGATCAGCTGAGCTGATGAGAGGCCCTCGGGCGACAAGCCCAAGGTCACAGCCGGACCTGCGGTGCCTGCACCCCTGAGACAACCCGTCCTCTCTCCGCGGGTTCTCCGCAGCCTCACATGGGAATCCCGTGGGGCGCGGCTTCTTACGCGGTGCCGTTATAGCACTACTGCAGTTCCACTCTGCAAGTAAACGAAAACTCGTTGTTCGTGGCTTTCGCGCCCCGAATAGCCCGGATCGCAGCCGGGGCGCGGCGGCGGCGCGGGCGCTGCGGGAGCGGCCGCCGGACTGCGCCCCGAAGTTGCCGGGGCGCGCACCTCGCGCGGTCACGTGCGGCGGCGGCGCCAATCGGCGCGGGCGTGATGTCAGCGCTCGGCTGCTGCGGGGATGCGGAGCGGGGTCCGGGCGGTCCGGCATGGCCAGGCGGCGCCGCGCGGCGTGAGGGCGGCGGAGCGCCGGCATGGACGAGCCGGGCATCCTGCGGAGGCGCGGGCTGCAGGTAGGGGCGGGGCGGGGCGCGGCGCCCGCGGGGCGGCCCGCGCTCCCCGCAGTTGGGAAGTTGCCCTCCTCACCTGCGGCGGGGCGCGGTGCCGGCGGGCACGGCCGCGGGGGGACACCTGTGGGCGGACGGGGCGCGGCGGCGACCGAGCTGCCCGGCGCGGGGGCGGGCTCCGGGCTCGTCCGCGGAGCCGGCGGTGCAGCCCGTTCCCGGGCGCTTCCCGGGGAGCCGCCGAGGCGGGAGCAGCGGCGGCGGCGCGGTTTTCCCCGCCAGCTGCGGTGCGGGCCGGGCAGTGGACGGGCATTACCGGGAGGGTGGAAGTTTGGCCGGCGCTCGGCGCTTCAGGCGGCTGCGGCGCACTTTGTTGAACGGCGGAGCGGGCGCGTCTTCCCGGGCGGCTTTGGGCTGACTTTTCGGCTGGCGTCCCTAAACTCTAGAAAACACCGTATCCCAAAGGGAGTGAGGGTTATTGCACAGTGTTGGTACCGTATATTGTTTGAACCCAAGACTCGAACCGTATGCCCTCTTAGGATAATGCATGAACCGCTCAAATAATTACATATGTACATATTTGTATACATATGTATATTGGTGGAGAGTGTATCAGTTAAAAACATGTGACTAGAGCCGAATAGAGGGTGTAGTTACTTTTTTAATATTTCACCAAAATGGAGCACCACCTCAAACTACATCATTACGGCCCATTGTTCAGAAAGCCCCTTTGCTCAAGTAGCTCTCAGCAATGAATGTACTTCCTTTCTTTTGTTTTCCTCCACATCTGCAATTTCAATGGGAGGAGGGTGAAAAAGAAAGCCTCCATACATTTGGGATCGTTATTCTTAAGTAATGTAAACCCCGATAAAGCAGTTAACATGCACTGAACTTGCACAGTTCTGAACTTTTTGGGACGACACCCTTTCTGATCAGTGCTTTCAACTTGGTGCTGATCCAGTGTGACAGTTCCTGTTAGACAGATGTACACAAGTAGAATCTATAGCACATGTTGTTATGGAGCATACAGAAGTCCTGGAATTCTCTTGGGCCTCTTAAAGAATCCGTTAGCTTTTCTTCAACTCCTTGTGTGATAACACGTGCCTGTGGAAAGCGAGTAACTTTCATAAAAAGATTTTGATACTTTAGTTGGTCCTTAAATCCTAAATATTTTCTATTAATTGATTGCCAAGTAGGAAGGAGAATCTCTGTTGCAGGCTGAGACTGTGGATGACAGCTTTTAAAGGATATAAAAGTTCCAAGAGGTAGATCTTCATAGTGAAACCGGATTTCCTTCTCTTAAACCTGCTCTAATCCATTTAGTAGTGTAAACCGGATTTCTGCCTTTTGACAAGAACTGAACAGCAGTCTGGTCTGATTAAGGGATAACTTAAGCCTCTGTGTTAAAGAGGTGTGTTGAGTTCTGCAGATGTTATTTTATTTTCTGTAACTTTAACAAAGCAATTTTGAATTAATACCAAAAATATTTCACAGAACTGCTTACAGTCACCTAAGAGTACTGAAAGCTATACAGTAAATAATTCCAGTACCAGAGAGGCATATTCACACTTGAAGTGCATGCAGTTTTTGGAGATGTGTACTTCGTGATTGTCCTTAGAATCTGGTCCTAGAGTGGAGAAAATCAGCCAGTGGTCAGAAGTGTTCAAGTTGACATGCTATCATTTAGAAGAAGAAGAAGATGGGAGGGGGAGAAATGCTGTTTACATTCAAGTTGTATTCATTAGACCTTTAAAGTGAATCCATCTTCATATAGTTCTCTTGCTCCCCTTATGTTCTTCCATTGCATTGTTTCTATCTTCATCTGCAGAAGAGAGACTGGTACGATGAACTTGTGAGCTAGAAAGCACATTTTGTGACAAGGGGTGTAGCTGCTGTTTAAGTTCTGTTAATAAATATTAAGTGTCTGAGTTGTGTGCTTTGCTGACCTTTTGATTTTATAGTACCTTCCAAAATAGTGACTTGGTTATTTTATAGTGGTAGTATATGTTTTTACTAAAAAATTAAATAACTCTTACTGTCTTTGTTTTCTGTGGGAGTAATCCATGTATTTTGTCTCTTCTTCTTTTTCGTATGTTATTGATACTCTCTTGTAAAGGTTATTGATTATATTCTGAAAGGGATTAACAAAAAAACCCCAAAAAATCAAAAAATCAGAACACCCCAAAAAACCTCACCATCAAAAAAGCCCCAAACAGAACCCCCCACAGCAAAACACTCCCCCCGCAATAGCAAAACAACAACCCCCAAAAAAACAATGGGGAAAAGGAAAAGGACATTTTCTGAGTGAAGACTGTTCTGAAATACCTGTGGTCTTCAATATAAAGTCAGATAATTTCATATGACTTTTTCAGTTCTCTTGGTTAGAAGTAGAAATGATAAAAGCAGGTAAATCTGCTTAAAGGCTGTGTGCTTTCTCAGGCAAAGGTGCATTTAAATTAAACCAAAGATAAAATGATAAATAGCATATGTGTAAATGAAAAGCCAAGTTGGTGTAACTTCTGGGGTTTTTTTTTCTATGTACACAATTTGCTTCAAAGCTTGATTTACAGGGCACACAAACCATTTCCTTTTAGACGGGAACCTGATGTAGTTGTGTTTAGTGCCTTGTACCATCGTGCTATGTTCAAAAAAAGCCAGGAAGCAGCTTGAATTGAATCTCAAAATATAAGCCTTAAGTAAATATGCAGACTTGGATAAATCTTGTTTTGGCTTGATATGTAAAAGATTTTTCTGTTGCTCAGGTTTCTGAGAGAAAATGAGCCTTTAATTTGTTGCAACCTGAATACATACATCTATTGAATCTTACTACAACCTCTTTCTTGTGTCCAGTTACTTATGTTGTTTGTATTCATAGAAGAAATAAGCATCTGAATCTGTAGTATGTGCTCCTTTTCAGTGATGAGATTCTGAAGGTTTAATTGCGAAGAACACTTTTTTTGGTAAGAAACCTCAGGATAAAATTGACCACTTCTTTCAACTTCTAAGTTTTTAAAGTGCAATTTTGTATGGATTGAAATAACAATTTCTTGAAAATAAATTTGAAAAAGGTGAAAACAGCTAATTACTTCTTGCACAATTTAATTACATTCTTAATTGCAGTCTGCTAACAGCCTGTGTTTGTAGTTGCTTGACCAAGCAGTGTACTTCATACTGCCTTAAACCAACAGCTCTGAACCCACACGATGGTGGGCAAAGGTAGCATGTATTTCCCTGAATCTGTAAGAAGGATATGGGAGTATAGGAGAAACCTTTCTGCCAGATGCAGCCAGCTTCAGTGATGCTTCCAGTGCCGATTAAGCATTCACTTTGTCAAACAGATGCTTTGGGCCTTCACTTTTCCTTTTGCTAATTTCACTTTGCCTCTGAGTGGCTGGTAAACAGTGTCTTGTAAATCTTCGGGTAATTACATGAGCTTTCTTAATTAGACTTACAGACAAATTGACCAACATCAGGGAAACCAGCTATACATGAAACCTCTCAAATGTCAAAGAAAATGCTGTGTTTATTTCTTTTCTTGTCTCTAGGTATATATACACAGCTCTTTTTTCAATGCTGGAAAATTTTCGTAGGGAATCTAATCCTTTAAATTCAGGATGACTGCGCTGCATTGTTTACAGCTATGTGATTAGAGCCAACATGGAAAATTCCACTTGAAAATCTCATACATGCATTGATTTGAGGGGGGAAGGGGGTGAGGTAAAAATAATTTAATCACAAAATTCAGACTTATTACTGTAGAAATGGAAGTAGGCAGTGTAAAGGGAAATGTGGTGTAAATGGAGAGGTGATATTTTTGTGGAATTGAGGAAATCAGTTTATACCAATTCCATATGTTTCTAGAAAACATGGCAAGGGGCACTGTAACCTTGACTACTCCTTTCTTCTCTCTTCAGTACAGAAAAACACTTCTTTTTGTAGATAGATGTTTTGAAATTTGGTACATAAATTGTCCAGACCTTTGCAAAAACTCAAACCTTATAGATTTTTCTAAGTCCTTGCTTATTGGCTCAACTGAAAATGCATTCTTAGAAATCAGAAAGAAAGGAAGGAACTTCATGGAAAAAATGGCTTTATTTGCAGCTCCTAAGCAGGTGACATTTCTTTGGAGTAGAAGGTTTAATGAAATCTTTCTGAAAAAATGAAAATTGACCTGTGAAGTAAAAGGGTCATCTTGGAAGCCACACTTTACAGCAGAGGAAAGGAAAGAAGTACACTGTAACCATCTCTTTTCTAAATGCAGTTCATGTTTGGGAATGTGTTTGTTGGGTCGTCTGCTGAGGAAAAAAATGATAAAAGTTGGAGAATATTAGTTGGAATTTGGCCTGGTGTCTGTTGCAAAGTGAAGAAAAAGGGGTGGAAAAGTCAATCTTACAGATCTGGTTTTGGAAAGGTTCTTAATTTTCATTGTTTTGAATACCGTATGTGTACATCGGTGATCTCTAGGCAAGAGAGACCTAATCTATTGTTTCTGCTGGTGTTTCTGTATTGGTGGAAATGGTTTGACAGTATCAAAGGGGAGTTGTGTAGTTATGTATCAGGTCTGATGTATCTCTCTGCCTCTCAATGGGTGTGTGGAAGAAAAAGTTTGTGGAGGGCATGGAACCAGAGAAGATTAAAAAAAAATAGTTGCAGTTTGCAGGTTCCAGTAGATTCAGATTAATCAGTTAAGAAGTAGACAGGATATAAGTCTTCCGGGTGTTGTATGGGAACAGCTGTGTGTCTGCACGCTGCATTCATCCGCTGCTTAGCAGTTGTGCCCAGTCCTGCCTAAATCGTACCACACTTGCAAGCTAAACTTCTCTACATTTACTAAAACCTAAAAAATTTGAAGTGATTGAGGTACTCAGAGCTACTTAAATTGTGATACTTGCTCTGTCATTTTATGAGTTTTTTACATGAGCAAAATACATAGATGTAAAATGCAAAAAACCCCCCAGATTTTGTATAACCGTGGTAATTTTTTTTTCCTGTATAGAGCCATATTTATTTTTGAGTCATTCTATACACTGTTATAGAAAACAGGGCATTTTAGGTAAAGAGGTGTGCAAGTTAGAATAGATGTTTTCTTGGCTTAAATAGTGATAGGCAGTGATAGCTACCTTTAGAAAGCAAAGGACCAGCCTTCCGAGAGAAGAGACACTGAGATAAGGAACATTTTTCCTCTCCTTCTTAGCTGTCACTTATGCAGGCCTAATAGAGTGTACAATCTCTTGATCAGTTAATTCACCTCTATTTTCCAGACATTCATGCATTGTTACATGTTTGTCAGGTCCTCTAAAATGCTTTGTGTCTGACATATTTTGCTGTTATTTGAGCTGTGAAAGCTTTTCTGAAAGGATTTTTTTTTTTTTTTTCTCCTCTGTCTTTTCTATATGTTGTGGACACTTATCCTGGAGTCCAATATCAAAAAAAGAAAAAAAATGAAAGGAGAGCCCCGTTCTGCATTCAGAGCTAAAATATTTGGCAAGGGGCCGAACTTGGTGTCTGTAGCCCATGTCACAGTTCTTACTAATACCTTCTGATAATTGTAGCAACATTTCTTGATAACGTCTACAATATGTCACAAATCTTGTTTTATATTGGATTTGGAAGGCAAAACATAAACTTAACATTTCTTTGTGTCAAATCCTTTGGTGAGCTCAGTGGTAGAATCTGTAATGATTTGAACTGATCTCAGTTGTGTTCTAAGGGTCATAAAATAAAGCGGCTTTGGCATCCTCTGTGTACTTGTTAGCTCCTGTTTCTGAGTCGCTTGGCTTATTTCCAAAATCTATTCGTGTGGGGTTTTTTTTTTTTATTTTTTTCTTTGCCTGTTTTGTTGGTAACAGTAGGAATAATAGCTGCGTGAAGGACAGTAGCTTATTAAACCAGGATTTTTGTTTTAAAGTTCTGTGAAATGTCCTTGGGTTGACAAATGGTTTTACTTACTTTGTCACAACTAATGAAACTAGTAATTGTCTGTATTTTCTTTTCAAATTTTTTTGTAAGATGCTTCCTTTGAGTTTGATGCAGTTTTGATTGTGATGCTTCTTCATGTGTCATATTTCTTACAATGATTTTAGGTTTGTTTTCACCAACTGATACACTACATTTGCTTTAAAAGTCAAAAGTTTTAGATTTGTTAAGTTAGCGGTTTTCTCAAAATTGCCCACAGGCTTTGAGATGCTATTAATTCGTTCTATTAGGTTGAAGCAATACTTGCTTCAAATTGCTTGTAACAGTACCAGTTATTCATTTGAACATTAAAATTACGTAAAAATCCATAAGTTATTGTTACGATCTCAAAGCAGAACACTCAATACTGCAATTTTGTAATTGTTTTTGGTCTTGTTTTCTTGGCTTTACTTTTTCGCCTATATGTGTGGCACTAACTTCTGCAACCCTAACTGTATTCTCTGTCGGATCCTTACTTCAGCCAGTGTAAATCAGAACAACATTGTTTCCTGTCAGCAACTCATGCTTTCTGTAATCTTATTCAATGACTTTGTCTCAGTTTCTAACTTGTGTTCCTCTTGGATTCCCTGTGCCTCTTCATTCAAGTCCCCCTTGATTTTAGGTCTAAAGTTTAGTGCTTCTCAGTGGCATACAACAGCTGGGATTAGAGACGAAAAGGATACTTGCACTCAGTGTCTGTGCCCTTGAGGAAAATCAAACTCTTCAGAGACTTTAGCAACTAAACTCCAGGTTTTTACAGTGCATGTTTTGTTTGGAGTACTTTGTCCTTTTTGAAATTCCTTTGTTTTGTATATATATGCTTGGCTTAGTTTCATAACACTTCCATGACATCTGGTTATCCTCCCCAACCAAGACACTATTTCAAAGCAATGGAAGGTGCACATTGAAAAGTATTACAAAATGGATGATTTTTTAAGCATTGCTATCAGAAGTAGGAGATCCAATTTAGCAGCAGTATATAAAAAATTCCATCCTTGTTTAGGTGCTGTAAAAGAAAATGTCGTAAGTTATCAAATTTGAAGAAAATGTTTTAGTAATCAAAGTTACAGTCTAATTAAACTAATAGATGGCCCTTGGTTAGAAGATGGTCTCGTGGTGATTGGTAGTTCCTGTTAGGAAACAATATGTGTTTTTCTGAATTTCACTTTCAGCTGTCTGGAGCCTGGAAATAGTTCAGAGTATCTTCACTGCAGAATTGACTGAAGTGCATTGATATGTTTTGTGGAGATAACGTCATGTTACAATTCTTCTGATTGTATTTTAGCCCTAGAATGCTACACCTTGAAGTGTGCATGTTTTTGCACATGTTTTTTGTATTTGAATATTCTTGGTATTCTCTATAGATAAGTAATGCTATATCAAATACAGAAGCATATCTGAAGATGTTTTTCAGCTAATGTAGAGTCCTCTCTTGTCCACAGTGTAACTTTCTCTATGTGAAAAGTAAGGAAGACGTGCTAAAAAGTGTTATGAAGTGTGTGCTGGCTTTAACTTCTGTTCTGAGTTCTTTTGATGTGAAAAGGGGTTTTTTTACGTATTTTACCACTTTGCTTTAAATTATGCCACAAGAAGAATACCATTTCAGTTGCTCTAAAAAAGCCCAGTTGTACACAAGTTGTGCAGATACATTAGGGGAATTTAGCAGTCAGAATTTGTGTGCAGAAGAACCTGGAAGTATTCCCCAAACTCATGTTTTCTGAATACAACACTCACAGGCACAACTGGAAAATTTAGGTTATGAGTGGAAAATTGATTTTAGGACTTCAGTGCCGCTTGGGAACACAGCTTTCTAGTTTTAAATTACTTCAAATTTTTTGAGATTTTAGTAAATGTTGAGAAGTGCAATAAAGGAAGGAATAATATAAATGAAAAATTAGAGCAAATGTTTATGATGAGGGTTAGAGCTACATTTCATGTTACTCTGATTCTATATTCATGTGCTGTTCTCTTGCAGTTCTTCAAGACAGAGTAGTGTCTTTGTGTTTGAACATAAAAGATTATCACAGTTTATTTGGTGTAAGCAAAGTCTAATAATGCGCCATACTTGATCAGTATCAAGTATGGTGTATTATTATTATACTGACAATGATAAATAGAAGGCTTTAACATTCAAACATTTATAGTGTTTTCATATTTGTCACTTTTGCCATGAGTATTTGCTCCTGTCTGGAAGCAACAGTTCAAAATTGTTCTTAGGTAAGGGTGGCCAAAATCTACAAATTTTTTGGGTTGGTTGGCAACAGAGAAGATCTGAGGTAGGGAGTATCATGTTTATGACTTGAGGAGGGGCTGTTACTGCATTTACATGCTTTGTTTTGTGATTGTGATAAGACATTTAGTCGTTAACAAATGTATTTGTAAGAGATGGCTGCAAAGACCTCATTGTATTTGACCCTGATCATCTGAAGAGACCAGTGCTTGCTAAACTGAAGCAGCATCTTGACTGACTGTTGTTTCAGTTTAATTTCCCAAATAGTAGTTGTCTTTCTTGTCCATGCTCTTAGGACCCTGCATAGCTTTACCCCTCATATTTCCACATAGATTTTTTTCATGAGTCTTTGGAATTGTTTTATGTTGCATGCGATTTGTCTTACCACTAATGCCAACTTTGTTTTTCTTCTTTTTATCTTCCGGCTTTCTTACATTCTCCTTATGATCGCAGCAAAATGCTAGTCTTATCTGATTGAGATTTCAGCTCAGGACTTGCATATTTTTGAGCATTTGTGACAAGACTTTGGGAAAACTGATTTTGTCTCATTTTTTATGGTGTTCAGGGGTTTTAGAATAGAATCACAAGAGAACAACCACCTTTTTTGTGTGTGCATTTTGTTTTCTCCATTTCTGTTCCTGTGTATTTATTTGTGTGTGTTTAGGGCTGATGTCTTTTAGTAGTTTCTGTAGCACGTTATGCCCCTTCCTTTATTTTAACAATAAGAATGGAACCTTCCAGTTAGTGTTTTAGCACTGCTGCAAAACACAGTAGTGTATGCTTTTTGATTGCCTGTTCACCCTAAAGACACCTTCAATTATTTCAATATAATTTCTTTTTGATGTGGAGTCTATCTGACAAATCAATACTAACCTCTTCTGATGCTGAATCTAGTAATGCTGGTCCGGCTTACAGGTTCATGATGTGTGTTTTCCTGTCTTAAGGCTCTCAGGAGATACATGGAGAAGATTCAGTCACTTTTAAATGGATGAGTTTCTGCAAAGGAACTAGTCTAGAAAAAAGATCTTATTTAAAGCGCCCATTTTTCATGTGTCTTCTCTCTAGTACCATTGAGGAAGTAATCAATGAGGATCCTGTCAGAAATTAGTTCTTGCCCTTTTCTCCTGCAAAATGGCCCAGTGTTGTTTGTTTAAATGCTGTAATGATTGTCTACGTAGAAGCAGATGTGATTAGGGAGAAGAGGGTAGTGCCATAACTAGGAGTGTTAATGGGAGAGTGTCTGGCACACTGATGTGTTAGACTGCCAGGCAATTTCAGCACACATGGTAGTTACACATTTTTGTTACCCAGAATTTAACATCTATGGCTGTGCTGCAAGAATGGGATACAGGAAGTTGCCTGAGATGAGTATTTCCTCTGCCAGTACTTTCTGTTGCTAACAGCTTAATTGATGCAAGATTCAGTCCTGGCCTTTGGTTTGTGTTCTATTTAGGAGATAACTTTCAAGGGTTTGTTTTCTTACTGTTCAAAATTGAAACTACACGTGTTGCTTTTTATTGACGTGATTTTTTGCCTTGGCGGTAAGGATTGTCAGATGTACCATGATGTGACATTGTTTGTCAAATAACTGACAACTTGCAACTTTTTAAAAATTCCGTAACTACGTAGAAATCTTTGTTGCTTAACTGTGCTTTTTCTTTGCTGTGAGATGCCTCTGAAGCAGAAAGAGCTTTCCTGATCAGCCTGTAGAGCTTGGCGCAGAGCCTAGTTAAGTATTACACTGAAATTCTAAATTTGGGGTGATGGGGATCGGCAAGAAATGAACATCTTACTAGTTTAAAACCAAGCCAAACCAACACCCCCCCCCCCCTCCCCCCCAATCGCAAAACATTTCACACTTCCTTGAATCTAAAGCTGAGAGGGAAGAACTGTGTATTACAATTTATAACTTGGTCCTGCCCCCACACTTGGCACACTGAATTGCCTACTGTCAATTGCTCAGTTTTACAAAAATAAGTAATTTGAATTCAGTGTACTTTGAAGTCATGGAGACTGTGATGCAGGAATATGCTACGTTGTTTGTTACCTCTTGCACCAGCACAAGGGCTTGCATACATTTTTGGCTTACACTATATTGTCAGAAAGGTAAGTTCCAAGCTTCTGAACATTTGCTGGAGTTGTTCGTCTGTGCCTAAATTGATCCTCATAGTTTTGTCATCAATCTGTTGCATTATTTGCATGTCACCTTGAGTGATTCAGTTTTTCCACACTGTATATCCTTCAAGTGTTGGTGAGTTTTCAGTATCACGTCATGTAAGCAGAGTAGGTTTTGCTATCTAGTTTTGTGAGTTTTTGTGGGAACAGAATGTGTGCAACCTCCCTCCCTCTCTGCACGTCTCTGCTACCTCTATCTCTTATGAAGTATAAAATTATTTCAATCAGTTAAATTAATCTTTATGAGAAAAAGGCCCCCAGTGCCTGCAAAGACTACTTTTTTCCCTTCTTCTTAATTATGAAAAGCTGATTAACCAATCTGCACCTGTAATACTGAAAATTTGAAACTAATTTACCTTTTGAGTCTCCCTAGATGTTTTGTTTTTTCCTCCTTCCTAGTGTCATATTATCGTTGACACAGGAATAGCATTTCATTATCGCTTTGGTAAGTTGAAACACAGAGGAGTTTATTTGTACAAGACTGCAAGGCTACTGGTGACCTTAAATTTACTGATTGGGGCTTGTTACCATGAACTCATAACCATATAACAGATAGAATGTAATAGAATAAAACAAAGATGTCAAAGTTTTATCTGCTAATACAGTTCAAGCACAAAGTATGAAATGATTGTAACATCTGGACGGACCTTGTCTAATCACCAGTAGCTTCTACCAAGCAGATACCTGATAGAGATGGCCTCACAGATCTGTTCAGCAGGTAACCAGTGCCAGGAAGCTGTGCATAGGAAGAAATGCTAATGCTGATGTAGCATGCTGACTTTCAGAGTGGTGTCATATAATTAATAAAAACGTAGCTGGGTAATATGGTGAATTAGTGTTGCAATTATGCTATTGAAGGTTTTAGTAATGTGAAATGACTTGATTCTGTAGCTATCCCACAATATTTACTGCTTCCTTTGCTACATCCTAAAACTATTGAGCAATCGGAAATTGAATGGTGTTTTTTGTTGGTGGTATCTTGGCCCCTTTGAGGCAAGAAGGAAAGAGAAAAATCAGACCAAACACATCGCATTCTAAACCATCATTTTTGTTTCTAATTTTCTTATTTGCTTTGTCTTTTGTTGTATTTTTGCTGTACTCTCACAGCTGTATTTACATAGCCCTCCTAAATAGATGAATGATAACAGAGTAGCATTTTAACTTTGTTTTACATTGCAGTAAAAAGAAAGAAGAAAGGAATCTTCAGAACATTAGAACATATACAGTGTAGTGGTTTGGTACTTGAATAGAACAGCTGCATCTAGAGTGAGACTGTGGAACAGGAGGTAGATTGCCACGTGTAAAGAAAAGTAACAAAAAGTTAAGATACAGTCTTAGCTATGACAGCAGGCCTTGGCCACAAGCTTTGCTGTAGCTTTTGCTAAACTCAGATGCCAGGGTACTCAGGCTGTGCTGTTGGACACTTAAGGATGTGGCAGGGACTTGAGTCTTGGGCGCAGATGTATTTTGAGATAGCCAAGGGCTAGTCTTGGGGGAGGAAGCACGTTTAGATAGATCATGGTTTGAGGGTGTGTGTAAGGAGGTATTCTTCAGTATGACACTCATTAATGTAAAAGCATTGAAATAGCCTCATCGGCATTAGGATTTGCCCAGCTTGATGTGGATGGAGTTGTTGCTGTGAATTATTTTTCCTTCAGTGCTAAATATTTGCAGATCTGTCAGGGACCAGCTGTGGTGAATTCAACTCCTCTGTGTGGAATTTCTGCCACTTTTTTCAGATCCTGGTCTGGCAGCTAATAAAAATGGAGAGGGAAAAAAAGGGCTCTGTGGCCACTTCAGTCTGGAGGTAGAAATCTCTTCAGATAAGACCACGTGCTTGTGTCACTTGCTGTTCTCACTTGCTTGTCTCTTGATACTGCCATTTTCATGAGAACAGCCAAACAGTAAATGGTAGCTGCTCTTTATGGAGCTTTTGGTATCAGTATTAAAGCTTGTACATTGTTGAATTAGCTACCAGCCTCTGAAGCCAAAAAAATGTATTTTCTCCTCACAGCTGTTCTTAGGCTTCTGTGACTTCAGAAATAAACTATGTAATACACACAATACTTATTGCCTTGTCTGTGATGCTTTTTTTTTTTTGTGGGGTGTGTGTTTTTGGTTTTATGTGTTTGTTTTTTTTTCCCCCCCCCCAAGGTGTGAGTTTCCCACAAGATTATTTCTTGGATTACTCGCCTGTTGTAGCGGGTTGGGTTTGTAACCTCATCTTCATCTTTAGGACTATCTCTGGGAGCATCTCTAGGAACTGAGGTTTTCTCCTTTTCCATTTGGAGCAAAAG
Organism: Corvus cornix cornix; assembly: GCF_000738735.6. Taxonomy (NCBI): domain Eukaryota; kingdom Metazoa; phylum Chordata; class Aves; order Passeriformes; family Corvidae; genus Corvus; species Corvus cornix. Next base: position 2,519,795 of record NC_046357.1, on the reverse strand, counting down.
TCCTCATCACTTCCATCTCTCCCTGTTCAAACTTCTCATGAAATTACAGCTGCGTCAGCATCTGCCTATCTCAGTGCAGGTGCTTTTGCTCACAAGCACGAGTTGAACACTCCGCCCCCCCATATCTTCATGAAATTACAATGGGTACTCTGATATATCATAGCTTCACAACAGAATCTCAGCTTTAAGCATCTCCTCTTTCTCTTCCCTCGGGTTTTCAGCTCTTCACAGCACTAAAAGGGTTAATCTCACCTAGGCCTTGCAGCTGGAATGTTGCTTATCACTGTCGGTCACATGAGCTCTGCGGACAGCGGTGCAGCTTTAGCTGATCTTGGCCACACTTGAGAGGGGGGGAGCCGAGCCGCTCCGGCTCCGGCTGCACATAGCGGGGCTGTGGGGGGGTTCCACGGGTGGAACAGGGCCCATCAGCTCCAGGATGGCCGTGGCCTGGCCCAGCCTGGCCTGAGCAGGGCCTGGGCCAGGCCTGCCAGCCCCTGCATGGGGCCCGCAGCCACCTGTCCCAGTGCCGGAAACGAGACAGAGAGGCTCTGCCTCGGAGTTTCCTATTCTTAAGTGTGCATCACAGAGGCGGTCGCAATTTTAAGTGGCTTAAAGAATTGTCCGTATTCAAATTGGCCAGCTGACAGGTTCTGTCAGGTCACAGAGGAAGCTGTAAGCACTCCTTTTCAAGAGCATCACTTCCGAGACTATGCTAGCTAACCCATGACACCTGTTAAATGAAATAAATTTCTGTCTCTTTCTGCTCTCATGCCAATTTTCTACATGCCATCTAACTAAAATACCTTACCACAGAATTATTTAGGATCCTTCAGTTTTTCCTTTAGCTGTCCTTGTTGATGTGAATCATGTTGGCCTTTGCAAGGAGATAGTTTTCTGACTGTAGTTTTATTATATCAACTTATAGTTGCAACTAACTGATTGCTCTCTAAAGGGCATTCAGCCTTCAAGGGTATCATGGATCCACTGTATGTGCTTTACTGGTAATAGGGCATCCACTCTGAATGCATAGTCTTTTCAGTGTGTAGATGATTTTTAAAAATTTTTTTTCTTTTTATTTTTTGCTTTTCAAGTGAAAGATTGCTGTTTCTCTGTGACATTGACCTTGGTTTGTCTGCCCTTAATAGACAGTCCTGTATGGAACAGTACCTACAGCTGACTTTGGCAGAAGGTTTCTGTTTTTATCAGCTGAAATGCAATACTGAGGAACATGATGGTCTGGTGCAAAACCTGTATGCATACGGTCTAATATCTCCAAAGGCCTAAAATACTCTATATTGAACTTTCCCATAGTGACAGAACTGGCTTCTTTGGAGCTTTTTCAATCTCTTACTGATCTCAGTTGAACCTTCACATGTCCTGATGGTAAACTTTCATCTCTACGTGGTGGGACAGTATTTCATCAAGTCTACCCATCTGATTATTTTGGGCTAGAAAATGAACTGTTAATATATCCTGATTTAGAATGTTGTACTGCTGCATCAGCATGGGTGGTGTCATTGAAGGCACAACCCACATAAACGTTTAATAGTCTGAACTCTGACTTTCCTTTGTCATAGGAGTAATCACATCAATATAGGTATACATTTTTGCTCCCAAAATGGTATTGGTACTGTATTGGGATTTTTCCATGTGTTAGCTGTGTTTGTCCCAGCTCTCAATTGCTTCTGAAATGTATTCTGAAGGAGAGACAGGAAAGAAAGAAAAATGCCAGTAAGAGAAGAAGAATTCTAAGTTTCTCAGTTAAGTAAAGGATCCCATGTTAAATTGGTTAATAATATGGGAGAAGGTAGGGCCTCTGAAGATCAGCACTTTCTTTTGCTAGCTAATGTCCTGATTATTCTGACTACCATTGTTTCCAAGCTGTGATAGAAAGGAGACCCTTTTCAAGCATCCATTGTTAATATTAAATTTTATGTTAGATTATAATAGGAAGGGCATTGGGAAATTTTAAGAAGAAATCGTTAAAGGAGAAATTATAAGGTCATCCAACCCTAGTACTTACTGCTAATTTTAGTCGGTTACACCAGTAATTTAATGGTGTGTTACCAAATGACATTACCATCAGCAGAAAAGCCCTCTGTTTAATAATCCTCTGTTGGATAACTGCTTCTTCTGTAATGCTGGTTCTGTTAATTAGAGCTAGTTAGCACTACTACTATTTTGGATTTGGTGAATTATGATGTAATCTTCCAAAGGTGGCTGTAATCTTTGATTATTTCCACCAGATCTTTTTGAGTTACAGGGCTGGTTCTGTTTGCATGGTGTCATGCTAAAAGTAGAAGTTTTTTTGTTAAGGAAGTATAAAAACTACTTTTATAAAAACACTTTTTGAAAAACAAGTCTTGAGATCTTGAAAAGTACTTGCTGAGTTGAGTAGCATTGTATTTTCATTTAAAGTAACCTGTGAGTATCTTTTCAGAAATAGGAGCAGGTCTGTCTTATATTTGTGAAATATTGTGACTTCTTTTTCAGAGAAGACTCTTACGAGAATTGTTTATTGGTTCTGAAAGAAAAAAGAAAAAAATAGAAAGTAAGAAAGAAAAAAAGAGTCTTATGAATTTTCATCCTCTGACTCCTGTGATTTGGAGCAGGCATTTCACCCATATCTTCTCCCCTTCAGACACATACCTGAAATAGCAGACTGTAGAGTTCATACTTGCTACAGCAATGAGGGGCTTTCCAAATTGGAAAGTTTGTGGAGAGATTAAGACAGAGTATTTAGAGTGTCTTGGGGAAGAAACTAAATGTAGGTCTTCTGTCTCCTGGATATTAAGCAGGTAGACGGTTTTGAAGCAGTATCTCATATCCTGGAAAAATCTCTCGTTGTGTTGCACATGTAATGAAGACTGTCATGTTTCAGGTTTTTTTTCAGCTGAATGCTCTTTCAGGTTTTGCTTTCGAAGAGAAAATACTTACCTTTTACCCGTGTGAGCCTGGTCTTTCTGTTTTCTCAGGCAAGGACATTAATCTCTGTTAGGTAAAAGTCTCTAGAATATAAGGTGATTAATGAAGGTCTGGGTGGAGAATGTGAATCTAGAAAAATCGTATTTTCCTACAGGAGATTCTGATGTTTATGTTAAAGCATAAATCCAGTTGGGTGGATGGCTAGTGGGTTGGGGCTTTTGTGTGTAACTTTGTAAGTTGATACAGAAAATGTAAGATAATATTTATACTTTGGAAAATTGAAATGAGTGTTTAATGTGTGTATTTAGAAGTGGTCACGTATACATGTGTGTATATGTGGATTTATAGGAGACAACATCATCAAATGCTTGTGAATAATACATATAGAAAAGCCTCGAGAGGCTGTCTTTTAAAGCAAATGCTTCATTTTCTTTCTGATATTTGTAGAGTGGTATTACTAAAATTGATTTAATAAAGCTTTTTCAAAGTTAGTGAAAATACAGTTCAGTTAAATGCTCTCCCTCTCCCTTCTCCAACATCCTCCATTCCATCCCCTCCACGATCCATTGCCCCCCTTTTCTCTGTTTTTCTGCCCCTTTCTTCATTCACTGTCAGGAAGGGATGCCTCAGAAGAGTCATTTCAGCTCAGCACGCCACCGTCAGAGACTAGTGGAACCATCAGCTACAAAAGTGAGTGCTTTTATTGAAGGACCATTTCTAAAATTGAATGTTGTGTCAGCAGAGGATTTGTTGCTAAAGAGAAGCTCTTCTATGTGCTTGGTGGGGAATTTAGTTATTTTTACTCATCTGCAAGTGATATAATCATTATCTCTGAAGCTGAACTTCAGCACTGAATTGATTCCTACTCAAGTGCAGCAGTTGTTTAACTTTAAAAAGTTGGGGGGAGATTTTTTTTTGTATCTGCAAAGTGTAATAGAAACTGTATGAAAAGTTCCACTTTGCTTTTATCAGTTTGTCTGATGTCTTTTTGTAAATCCATGTGCAGTTCATTTGTCTCATTCTTAAACAAAAGGCTTTAATTGAGTAAAAAATTTGGCAGGGATATGAAAAATAATCAAACACTTTATTACCAAGCGTTATGATGCAAAAAGAAGTTTCAGAGTAAAAAAATAGACTGTCATCAAAAGATGATATGAGCAGATACAATAGCAGTTTTTGCTAGTTTGTAACGCTGTTCCACCTTTTTAAAGATGTACTCGGAAAACTTGGTAGGCTCAGTGAGGGTGATGTTATTATGGAACTTTTAATAAAACGTACTGTAGTGCATATTTTAGAGCATTGGTGTTCATCTGTATTTATTTTGTGCTACTTTTTTGTGAGAGTCCAGGAAAAAAGAAACTGTGTATCTATTACTACCACTGCCTGGAAATCCCGTTTTTTACTTTATTTGAGATATTGCAGGATTGATTGCAGTATTTACATACAACTTTGGATACAGGTTGAAGTAGGTCTACAGTAGCTGTCCTAGTCATGAAAGAAAGGCCCCAGTTTTATATTTTGCCTTACCTTCTAATTAGAATTCCAAGCACTGTTGTCAGACTGATTCTTTCTGTTGCTATATGTGTTCATTCATTAGGTATTAGTAATGTTGACTTTTATTGTTTCTTTCAGCATGTAACAACATTATCAGTACTAAGATATCCTTTTGGGGATCTTGGGAAGGGCATTTTGGGGTTTAAATAAGCAAGAGTAAGTGAAACACACATATGCATACATACACACATACATATATATCTATATATATGTCAGCCCGTTCTCTTGACCAGCCACTTTCTGTGTGCATTACTTTTTACTGGAATCACTCCAAGTAATTACCTCAATGTGTAGAGCCTCAATGTGTAAAGGCAGCATGTCTACTGAAATGCAGTTCTGTGGACATAAGTGCGCTAGGTTTTGCTCCCTCCTCTTGCCTAGTTTTCCTGCATTTTTTCACTGTGCCCAGTGCCCTGCTGTGCCTCTGGATATACTTTGTCAAAGGTAGGTGTGCTGTCAAAACGTCAGTGTGGTAGCTGCAGAGTAACCTTAGTGTTTGCTCTTCTGTTTTGTTTGGGACAGAAGGACCAGAAAAAGTCTTGGGTGGTTTCTAGAGTCCTAAGCCACTGTCCTTTAGTGTCTTTGCTGCTGGGGGAACATCCTGATGCATTGGGAGTAAGTCAGCAGCTCAGCATCCAGAGAGGGGCTGTTACCAGAGACCACATCATGCTCCACCTCTCCCCCTACAATGACTGCCAGCAGTTTCAGAATGACCATCTGCTTAGAAAAGACTTTTCATTACATAGTAAGAGCATTGTTCTGGTTGAGTGTTTTGTTTTGATTAAAATGTGTCTGAAGAGAAAAGAGAGGAGAAGAGGGAAGAGAAGGGAGAGGAGGGAAGAGAAGAGAGAAGGGAAATAAGAAGCACTTCTTCAGTGCCGGTGGGAAAGAAGAGAAAAACTGCAAGTTCATAGTTCTCTGTGATCTGCAGGTCATTCACATAATCTCCTCCCTCACTGTCCTGGTGAAAATCTGGAACAGTAGTCTTCTGAGTCTTGTTCTTTGGTAACATTTCACTGAGTGGACAGTACTCACACATGGCAAGCCTATAAAACTAACAGGTAGCTGTACCCAAGAGATGCCTTCTCTTCCTTTTCTCTGGTACACATTTCTCAGTGAAGAACAGATGCCATGCTTTATGTCCTAGGTATATATGCCTTTTCTTATCACCACCCTTGCTGTGTTCTTGAGATCAACTACATCTGGAAGAACTGTACATCCCTGGTTTGATTGAGATGATTTGAAGTATTAATTTCTGTTTGTTTCCTGCCTCTTCCTACATGCCTTTTCCCTTCTTTTGTGTGTGGGTCAAATGCAGGGACTTGGATGATGTGCTTTGGGCTCACACAATCATGGAATTGTAAGAGTTGGAAAAGGTCTCAAAGATCATCAGGTTTAGCTGTTTACCCAGCATCATATTCACCATTAAACCATGTCCCCTAGTGCCATATCTGCACGTCTTCTGAACACTTCCAGGGATGGTGATTCTGCCACTTCCCTGAGAACCTTGTTCCAATGCCAGACCACCCTTTCAGTGGGGAAATTGTTCGTAATACTCAGTCTAAACCTCCAGTGACACAACTTGTGTCTAATACCTCTCTGGGTTTCAAGTCTGGGAAATGTCATGTTAACCTGTGGTCAGACCCCACTCAGGTTGGCCCAGCTGATGGAATGTAGAATCTGGATTTGGCCTTGGCACCTCAGCAGAAAGTTTTGGAGTAGGGATATTGGCCGGTGATTATAGGACAAGGTGGCATAGTTTGCTGCTCTACATGGGACATATCCTGAAAGTGAACATAAGAGGTGTGAGAAGGTGGTTTTCATCATCTTTTCTCAGGGATGTTGGGGCTGTACTGGAGTACTGCTCCATGGACTGAAACTACTCAATAAAAGGAAGGAAGGGAGATCTGTCCTGAAGCAGGTGCTACAGCTGATTGTGTGCTGGTTGGAGGAGGAACCCTGAGCAGATTTGGGGAGAAGTATGGCACAGTGCACTGTTTAACAAAGGTGGGGGCAGCACTGTGTTCTTCAAAGGCTCATCTGTGTTCCAGGGACATGCTTCAGGCAGTGTGAAATTATCAGTATTTGCCACTCAGATCACTCTGAAAATAGAGTAGGGAAGTGCTGTTAGCACAGAGCCTCTGGGAGACAAACTGCATCTTTCCTTTGTATTCCTGCTTGCCCTTGAAGAACTATTGTTTTCTGTCAGTCACCTGCAGTCTGCTTCAAGTCAGTAGGAGTGTCATCAGAATCCGTCTTTCCTGTTGTGTGTCATGACCACCCTTACCAGTAGTTGCTGTGACAACCTGACCAACAAGCACTCTGCTTGAAGGAATCCATTTGGAAAGCAGCTGATGAAGAAAGCCCGTGACTTTCTCTCACGGAGTTGTAATCTGCCTGGGAAAGTTGAACTCCAGTCATCTCAAAAAGCAGTTGTCTCCCAGTCCTACCAAAGACTTAAGCTGCATACTACTTGTCCCTCTGCAGGCATACCTGCTGCAGTGCCTTTTGACAGCCTCCTCTGCCACTTGGGCCTACAGATCATTGATCATTCATTCTTGGGCTGTGGGGGAGTGAGAATGCTCTCCTGATCAAGACTAGGAACATGGGTGAGAGTCAGTTATGTAGGTAATTCCAGAGCAGGAAGCTGTAGAAGGGCAAGACTGGCAGAACTTCTCCAGCTGCTTGTTTTGTCACACTCATTCATTGCCTCAGAAAGAGCCGTCAGTTGTTCCTGGTGGTACAGGTGCACAGAAGCCTCATGGTCTTGTGGTTATGCTAAAACAAGGACTACTTTGCCTGCTTTTAGACCAAAGATGGCAAATTGCCATCAACAAATCTCACATGCTTTTCTATAAGCTTGCTAATTCAGCTCTTCCTAGTTTAAAAAACCACACCACACATAAACACACACACACATTAAAAAAATCCCCACAAAAACCAAACAAAAATCCAAATCAAACAACCTTGTTACTTTGAAACTGTTGTTTTGTGTCTTGGCACTGTAAAGACTGGTAGGACCCCTTTTATTCGTTTTGCCTTCCTGTGCAGCAACTGTTTGCCCAGGTGGCAGGATGTAATGGAAGATCCGGCTGCACAGTTTGCAGGGGCTGTTGCCTGTATCAGGGATGCTATTTGGGCTTGGGGGAAGACCATCACAAACTCGTAAAGGAGTACTGTTTTTGTGCCTGCATTCTGCTGGGCTTTGTCCTGGCATTTCATTCTGCATGTCCTGAGTTTCCTGCATCTGCCTCCTAACCTCGTGATTATGGGAGAATGGTTGTATTTGGGACACTTGGAAGCAAAGCAGTGTGTCTTATGAGAGCACCAGCAGTGCTGAGTGAGTCAGAGGACACTGAGGTACAAATTGCCCAGAAGATCCTTCACCTGTGGTCAGCTGACTATAATGATTTACTTGTGTCTGCTTGTCCTAGACCCTGATGAAGTGTATTTCTGGGTCAGTGACTTGGGTGACCCAAAGCAGCAAGGGACATGCTGTGTTGACTTAGTGAGACTGATGTTTCCTGAGGGGAGAGGATCTTGGCCTGCCCTGTCAAAAGAACATGAACTCATGTTTGTTCTGATGCAAATCAGGGAAAGCTAAACTTCAAACAATTACACAATCATAGTGGGATTTGGATTGGAAGGGACCTTAAAGATCACTAGTTCCAATCTTCCTGCCATAGGCAAGGATATCTTCTGCTAGACCAGAGCTCCATTCAGCCTTGAACAAGTCCAGGGATGGGACATCTACAAGTTCTCTGGCCAGCCTGTTCCAGTGCCTCACCAACCTCACAGGAAAGAATTTTTTCCTAATACTCAATCTAAACCTGCCCTCTTTCAGTTTGAAGCCATTACCCTTTGTCCTCTCACTACATGCCCTTGTAAAAAGCTGTCTCCATGTTTCTTAGACTCCCTTCAGGTACTGGGTGGCTGCAGTCCACCTGCAGGTCACCTTGAAATCTTCTGTTCTCGAAGCTGAACAATCTCAATTCTCTCCACCTTTATTTCACAGGAGACGTGCTCCATCATTCTCGTAATTTTGATGGCCTCCTCTGGACTCACTCCAGCAGGTCAATATCCTTACTGTGCTGAGGACCTCAGAATGGAACACAATATTCCAGGTGGGGTCTCAGCAGAGCAGAGGGGCAGAATCCCCTCCCTGGCCCTGCTGGCCGCACTGCTTTGGATGCAGCCCAGGACACGTTTGGCTCTCTGGGCTGTGAGTGCCCATGCCTGGGTCATGTCCAGCCTCTCACCCACCAGCACCCCCAAGTCCTTTTCAACAGGGCTCCTCTCAATGTGCTCATCCTGAAGCTTGGTACTGGAGGTTGCCCTAACTCAGGTGCAAGACCTCATGAGTTAAACCTCATGAGGTTCCTGTGGTCCCACTTCTCTAGCCTGTCCAGGTCTGTCTTGATGGCATCCTATTCTTCAGGTGTGTCAACTGCACCACTCAGTTTGGGGTCATTTGCAAATTTGCTGAGAGTTCACTTGATCCCTTTGTCTCTTGTCATTAATGACGATATTAAATAATGCTTAAGGACCCCTGATGGACACTGCTTGTCACTGTCCATTGGGATTCTGAGCCACTGATCACCACCTTCTGCATGTGACTGTCCCAACCAGTTCCTTATCCACATAACAGTCTACCCACTGCACCCATTAAATCCATCTGTCTCCAGTTTAGAGAGATGGATGTTGTGGGGGACTGTGTTGAAGGCCTTAGAGAAGTGCAGATAAATGATACTGGTAACCCTGCCCTGGTCTGCTGAAGTAGTCATGCCATTAAGACAATATGATGTATAGAAGACACTGAGACACAGGGGATTCTGACTTCTCTGCTTGACCTGCTGTGCTGGTTTGGCCAAATTTAGAAATATATCCTCTGAGAGAAGGCAGGTTACAAACCACCCCTCCCCCCACCAGGTTTGGGAAGAAAAACTTTTTCCTCAAAGGAAAGTGAAAGAGATAAAACCAATTTATTTAGCAAACACACAGGGAAAAAATATACTAATGCTAAATAATGAAACCTCTCGCTGTAGAGAGAAAACCTGGGAAAATTTCAGGTTCCTTCTGCAGATCTCTCTCTCCCTCTCCTTGGAGCTGGGATGGGGTGGTGGGCCCACCTCCAGGGCCAAGGCCTCGGTGGAAATTCCTCCCGATGTATTGTGATGTTGAAACAGTCCAGCAGAGAAAAAGGGAAATAATGAAATCCCAGGAAAACAAAAGTTCAGCTCTTCATCTCTGTCTCTCCGGTGAAAAAGCAAGCTGAAAACTGGCTGGAGAGCAAGCTGCTTCCTCCTGCTCCCACCGCTGCAGAAGCAGACAGGTTTTACCTCTGTGTCCTTGGAACATGAAAACAGACTGCTTTGAAAAAGTACACTTTTGTCTCTCCCCTCTCAGGCTCAGTTTAAAGGCATAGAAAGGCATATATACTAATTTCTGGGCATAGTGCAGTGATAGGGAATACAACATCAAGTCACCCCAAGACACCTGCAAAGCAGAGTTGGTTCTCAGATATATGTGGAAGCAATATAGATGTAGTCTATACATAGCTTTTGCTGTATTACATTGCATTAATGTATTTACATTAGTTGGTGGTGCCTTAGTATAAAGGATTGTTGGTTAATTTGTTTGCTGGAACTTTTTAGTGGGTAACAAATGTGGACACAGGTAGACAAAATTAAAGAAAGTGCTCCAGGAGTAGTGATCTGAAAGACAAAATAAAACATGCATTTATAAAGCCGTGAAAGTGAATAGTTGAATAAAAATCAGTTTGATATGGGAACATGGAATTGAGAAAGAGTTACAAGGGAAAGCGTTTGGGTAATTTTCAAGCTTTTTTTGTGTTTCAGTGCGTAAATAAAGCTGTATTCTGGTTAGGCTGCAGGTATAAATTACAAACATCTGTCTGTAACAATTATGAAGATTACTCAGAATTTTGTTAGCTTGGAAAAAAACGCTGTAGAAGAATAAATTAAATAAACTCCAGACTGGTTGTGAGGAGAGAAGACAATTCAGCTCAGATAGCTTGTTAGCTTTCACACACATTCTGGTGTGAGTACCCTATCAGTTAATTACAGAGCAAAGTAGTCTTTCTGCAACTCACACTGAACAATTCCTGCAGAAGTTTTAAAAAAAATCGGATGCTTTCTTACTTATGAAGTAATTTCTGATTTTAAAATAGTAATTTATTTTACTTTTTGAGCTGATAAAATTTTTCTGTAACTGTTTTCTCTATGTTAGTGGCTCTTGATTTGTAATTGTAAAGAAATAGTTTGCTGTTAATAGTTGGGGACCATGTCTCTACCTGTTAAACCTAGACTGAAGGTTTTAAATAGTTGAGAGGTCTCATTAAAAAGAATAACTTATTTACGCATATTGATAATAAATGGCTGGATGGATCAGCTGCTATTTTATATCTTTCTAGGCTCCACCTTAAATAAATTTTAAATCTACACTCCTAAAATTTTACTGCTATTTACCGTAAAATCAACACAAATCAGAGAGTCTTAACGTAAGAGTAGGATACTAGTGTAACTTGTTCATCATAGGATCTGCTCATAAAAAAGAAATCATCTAGTAGGTCGGGGAGCACAGAGAACGAAGCACTATTCCCTAGCACTCCTCTCTGGCAACAGCTGACAGAAAGTTGATTTGATGACCAATTAATTGCTAGAAAGTTATGTTTACCAAAGGTTAGAGCGTCTAGCAGATGTATAAATAGAAGCAGAAGACATGTTACAGTCAAATATTATGGATGTACCCTCCCTAGCAAGCTAAGATTGTGTTCCTTATAAAATTATTGTCCTGAACAAGTCAGTCTGTCACTAGTGTAATATTCATTACACTAGATAAGTTTTGTAAGTTTCTACCCCAAACTGGGGAAGAAAAATCCACAGTACTCCCTTTTCTCCTTACTAAAACTTTAGTTCTGTACAAGGCAATACCAAGCTGTAATTAGATGTTTTCAGCTGTTACTTCAGATGTGTGGTCTCTATCTCAGTGTTGCTTGCTTGCATGCTTCCCAGTCGATTAAAAATAGAAGTAGCTGTGCAGAAATTGTATTATAAATAATTTGGCTAGGATAAATGCTAGCATGTATGCAGAAGAATATTACAGAAATGTAAAATCAGTCTTAAAATATAGTTAAATTAGTCAGCATGCATCCTCAGTTAGGCGTGGAATGGCTGCACAGTATGGACACAAAAAAAGCAGTGGAGTGGGACCAAATTGTGATTTTGAAATGTCTACTAAGAACTGGGGTGGGGGAAGTGTCCGGTCATACCAGTATTGTGAAGTATCTCATACTGAGATAAGGTTTGTGCCTTCAAAAAGTCAGGTGTTCTTTTTTTCCACTGAGAACTATGTTATTCACAGAATCACGTTGTTTAGAAAAGACCTTTAAGATCCTAAGTGCAATCTTTGACTGATCACCACCTCCTGACCAGCTAGTGCTATGTCCAGTCATTTCTTAAACACCTCCACCGTCTCCCTGGGCAGCCCATTCCAGTGCTTAACAACCCGTTTCTTTCTGATGTCCTACTTGAACCTCCTCTGGTGGAGCTTGAGGCCATTTCCTCTCGTCCTGTCTCTTGTTGCCTGGGAGGAGAGGCCGAGCCCCACTTGGCTACATCCTCCTGACAGGAGGCAGTTGTGGAGATTGATAAGGTCACCCCTGAGCCTCCTCTTCTCCAGGATAAACAATCCCAACTCCCTCAGATGCTCCTCATAGGATCCACTCTCTAGGCCCTTCACCAGATTTGTTAGCTTTGTTGCTCTTCCCTGGATACACTCCAGTACCTCAATGTCTTTCTTGAATTGAGGGGCTCAGAACAGCACAGGATTCAAGATGCAGCCTCACTTGCGCCAAATACAGGGGGACAATCACTGCCCTGGTCCTACTGGCCACCCCATTGCTGGTCCAAGTCAGGATGCCATTGGCCTTCTTGGCCACTGGGCACACCCTGGCTCATGTTCAGCTGCTCCCCAGTGTTTCCTTGCAAGCCACTCTGCCCCAGCCTGTGGAGCTGCCTGGGGTTATTGTGACCCAAGGGCTGGACCCAGCAGCTTGGCCTTACTGAACCATCATGGGCCTCAGCCCATGATCCAGCCTGTCCAGATCCCTCTGCAGAGCCTTCCTGCCCTCCAGCAGAACAGCACTCTCATTTAACATAGTCTTATCCATGAATTAATTGAGGGTACACTCGGTCCCCTCATCCAAATCAAGTAAAGATTTAAACAGCATCGGGCCCAGTACTGAGCCTTTGGGAACCTCACTAGTGACCGTCTGCCAATTGGTTGTGGCACTGTTGTCCCTAAAATTGTTGTCAGCTGGTGTGCAGTAAGCCAGTCTCACACACAGAGCTGCGGTATTTGTTTATTTCATATTTACGCATAGATCAGAGCTGTGTGGTAAATCTGCAAAGCTAACACCCATTCTTGAAACTTTACACTATATATCCACTTTAGCAAACAAATATAGGCATATTGGCTACAAGTTATCTTGTTCTCTTATTAATTAGTATTCTACGTTCTATTGGTTTAATGATTCTCTTGCTTCTCATTCTAATTAGTCTGCATGCTCAGTCCTGCTCTTCTTTTGAGTCAGTGGGTTTCTTGTTCCATGAGTCGAAGGTCACAATCCCCCCTTCCGAATTGCCTTTTAACCAATTGTCTTGTTGTGCAGCTGCTGATTGAGCTGCGGGAGCCTGAGGCCAAGAGGCCGTGAACTGGCACCGATCCCTTGCACTACAAAGTGCATGAGGCTCTGTGGCACCAGCCAGATGACAACAGAGAACAGCAGGAGCTGATGACTCAGCAGAAAGGCCCCAGACTTGCACAGGGTATAAAAGCCCAGGTGGTCCTTTGTTCAGGGTCCTTCCTTTGAGGCTATGAGGCCTGTTTCAGGGGTAAGCCAAGACCTGTTTCACAGCCCTCTTCTCATTCCTTGTATCTCTGGGTGAAGCATTATTTCTGACCCCTGAGATATCAGCACCATTCATCACCACTCTCTGGGCCCAGCCCCCCAGCTGGTTTTTAACCCAGTAAAGAGTGCACTTTGTCCAAGGCGTGGGCTGACAGTGTCTCCAGCGGAATGATTTGGGAGACAGTATCAAAGGCTTTGCTGAAGGTAGACTATATCCACAGACTTTCCGTCATCCCCCCACGTGGGTCACCTGATCATAAGAGATCAGGTTGACCAGGCAGGAGCTGCCGTTCCTAAACCTATGCTGGCTGAGCCTGATGTCTTGGATGTCCTGTATGTGCTGTGTGATCACATTCAAGTTATCTGATAACCTTCCTGGGTACTGGATACATCACTATGTACTTATTTTACCTACTTATTGTAGGTAAGCTCAGGAAATGTGGTTTAGATGAATGGACAGTGAGTCGGATCAAGGACTGGCTGAATGGCAGAGCTCAGAGGGTCAGGGGAGTAGAATCCAGTTGGAGGCCTGCAGTCAGTGGTGTTCCCCAGGGATCAATGCTGGGTCCAGTCTCACTCTACTTGTTTCTCACTGACCTGGATGAAGGGATACAAGGTTCCCTCAGCAGGTTTGCTGATGATACAAACTGGGGGGGTTGGCTGATACACCTGAAGGCTCTGCTGCCCTCCGGCTGGACCGTGGTAGGCTGGAGAGTTGGATGGAGAGAACCCCAGTGAGGTTCAACAAGGGAAGAGCAGGGTCCTGCCCCAGGGAGGATAAACCCCAAGTACCAGCACAGGCTGGGGCTGCCCCACTAAAGAGCAGCTCTGCAGAGAAGGACCTGGGAGTTCTGGGGGATCACAAGGTGACAATGAGCCAGCAGTGTGTCCTTGTGGCCACGAGGCCCAGTGGGATCCTGGGGTGCGTCGGGAAGAGTGTGGCCAGCAGGTCAAGGGAGCTGATCCTCCCCCTCTGCTGGGCCCTGGTGAGGTCACATCTGGAGTGCTGTGTCCAGTTCTGGGCTCCTCAGTACAAAAGAGACAAGGAGCTCCTGGAGAGTGTCCAGCAAAGGGTCACAAAGATGATGAGGGGTCTGCAACATCTCTCTTATGGGGAGAGACTGAGAGAGCTGGGCCTGTTTAGGCTACAGAAGACTGAGAGGGGATCTCATCAATGCATATAAATGTCAAAGATGGGTACCAATATGTTGGTGCCAGATTCTTTTCAGTGGTGCCCAGTGATAGGACAAGGACCAATGACACAAGCAGTTTCACCTCAACATGAGGCAGGACTTCTTTATCTTGAGGGTAGCAGAGCACTAGAACAGGCTGCCCAGGAAGGTCCTGGAATCTCCCTATCTGGAGACATTCAAAGCTCAGCTGGATGTGTTCCTGTGCAACCTGCTCTAGGTGACCCTACCTTGGTCTGACCCTGCCAGATGATCTCCAGAGGCCACCCAGCCCTAACTATTCTGTGATTCTGTCATCTTCACTAATGAAATTAACATGGAAGAGACACTGGTGCTTTCCCTGACTCAAATATCTTGGTGGCATGACTGCAGAAAAGGTGAAAGCTGATACATTAGCCTGCCAGTTTAATCATATAAATCAATATATGAACTGGGAGGAATTTTTTATACTATTCCCTCTTACAGACTCAGTTTAGGACTGGCTTGTCTCCTTCGGGTTTAAAACCAGCTAGGAAGTGTAGAGAAAAAACTATTGTTGGCTTTCTTTTACTTTTGTTTCATGTTGAATAGATAAAAATCTGAAGGTGTATCTTCTATTATTCTTTTATCTTTTTATTTTGTGAGGGTCTTTTAGACTAGTCGCACAAGAAATCTCTGTGCCTTTGGAATGTTCTTCCCATTAATTAGCAGATATTTTATGACAGAAACTTGCACACAAACATACTAGACAGAGGTATAAATTTCAGTAACCTTCACTGATCCTGTTAGACCTTATTAAGCTAGTATAAATAGGATTATCAGTCAAAGGTAAAAGGAAATTTAAGAAATGTAATGCTTGCAAAACTTAATACACGTGCTGATGTGATTTACTGTAGTTTCACTTGAAACAATTATTTTGCCATATTGGACAAGGAGGGGAATGAAACTGTCTATAAAATGGCAATAAACCAAAAAGATGATCTGGGTCCTAATCTCATTTGATCTAGAGTGTTAGTAGTCCGAATAAAAACTATAAAATATACCTGACTTTATTGCTAGCACATACAGAAGGACCAGGTAACGATACAAATTGTGGAAAAGGATTTATCACAGTTACATGTTTGCTTTTTGTATGTAAGAAAGATTGTCTGTCCACTGTGTTTTTCAGCTGAAAACCTTGTCTAGGCTGAAGCAGTGCTTTATGTCAAGAGTTCAGAAATTCTTACACACAGTGGTACAGCACTGGTCCAGTAATTTGTATTTTTATCACAAATTATTCCAGTGAAAGTGTCACTATTAGGAAGATGGCGTTGTGCCTCAAGGTAGTTGTTCCTAGATATCAACTTCCTCTCTGCATCAGAGATTTTAAACCTGAGATTGATACAGTAGATATGTGTGTCGTTGCACACATTTTGATGTTTTCAGATGAAAATAAAAACAGCAGACTGACAGGGTTTGGGTTTTGTTCCCCTTCTCATAGGGAAAGGAATACTTAAACAGAGCATGGAAATTACCAAATAACATTTTTTCCTGTCTTCCTGGAGAGGATACTCAAAATTGAGGTTGCAGCTAATTAGAGAACCTGGGTAACATCAGCAGGGAGAGCAGTGTAGTATCAATATGAGAAATGGGATTTTTGTCATATTATCTTTGGAGAGGTTGAAATCAATTTTTCTTGCTTTTGGAGTGTATGTTGACTAGTAATTGAATATTCGTGAAAAAGTTCATGCTGGGGGTGTCCTCTTGCCTACCATATAGGAAGAGGAATAGTGACAATAGCCTTCTGCAGTTCAGCAGCAAACAAATGTGGCAAACAGGCAGGACAAGGTAGGATGTGTAGAAAAGGCCCATGAACAACTATGTTTAGATTAATTGAGTTTAGGGCATCTTCAAATTTTTCAAGGCATTTAAAGCCCTGTAAGAAACCAAGCTTCAGCTGAAATTGAACAAGCTAAAGAATCAAATATTGGGAGAAACACGTGACTAGAGTGTTGAAGTGAAAAAATGAAGTGTGCATTTTGACTAAGTGGTATTCAGAAATGGGATTAATATTTACCTAGTTATTTACCTGTAGACAGTCTCACCTTTTCCAGTGCAACCCTTCTTTGAGAACTTGAAACTTTCTTTCACATCAATGGAGTATATTACTAGTAGGTTATGTGGGATCAGTTGAACTGATCAAATGTGAATTTATAAAAACTGATTAAAATGTCAACATTAAGCAAAATCTCTAATTTTGAGACCTTTAATTGCATAAGGGGCAGAAGGTCTGGAATCATAAACAGCAAATATAAAGTATCCTTTTTCTGCAAAAGAGGTATATCTGTTGAAAGGGAAAATGTAGTGTTTTTTCATTGCTGTTCCATGTGATTTTCCTGGGTGAAAAAGTGAGTTATTTGTGCCCTTTGTTTCTGGTTTTCCCCAAGTATTCCCCTTTATGTGTGAAGAGCAGCTGCAGAGCTCAGCTCTGCGGATCTGAGTGTGGGCATTGTGGGCACAGTAATGCTTTGACCAGACTCTGTGACTCAATTCCACTGAGCTTAAAACTTAGTTCCAGTGAACTTTGCCCTTCTGGCTTGGTCTCCTCCAGCTGATGATTGTGAACATGTAAAGGTAGAGGAAGGCCTGTATTTTGCTAGTGCTAATCAGTCCTGGAAGAAAGAACAAATGTGTTTGGACTTTTTTGTCCCTTCTCTCCTGTTCAAAATGGCTAACAGAAACTGTTGCAGTCAAAACCTGAGTGAGTGTAGGCAAGTCTCTCATGCTGAAGGCAAGCTTAATAATTTTATCTTCTTGCTACTGATTTCAACAAAAGTCAGCAGCACCTTCTGAATGTATAACACAAAACATGATTTGCAGCTTGGGGGAAGGGAGACATCTAGATTCTTGTGGGCATAATGGTCTTTAGCAACTACACTGCTAAAGAAGCATTGATGCTGGCCACTGTGTGCCATGGTAGTGTTTTTTTGTTTTGCTTTTTAACGGTACACAAAATCTTTTGTAGGTATGCCCATATAAAATTCACTGCTTTCTGTTTGATGAAAGAACCTACAGATTCAGACAGAGAAATCACTGGCTTTAGTTAAACCATGGATTTAGGGTTTTCTAGTTCTGGTTAACTGTATAGTTAGTTATATTTGTTCAGGTGAACAGTTGTACCATTGGCTGGCATTTATGTTTCGTATGGCATTTTTTTCTTTTTCTTATCCTTTTCCCTTAATATATGATAACACTTTTAAACTCTGGTGATGGGAATATTCATGTGAACTTGGCAGCTGGAATCTGTTGAGTGTTGGTGTTTCAAACACTTTGCAGTCCATGCATTTTCTCCATTAGTCATGTGCTGATGTACTTTGCCAAGGGGTGAAATAAAAGGACAGCAGATCAGAATGAAGCATAGATTTTCGAACACTGTGTTAGATGAAATTTTTTTGTGTACTTGGAGGTGGAGAGTTCAGAGTTTTCACACTTTTTTCTTAAAGAAACATGGTTATTTATTGTTTTTTTTTTAAAAATTCAGCTAAGAGTGCAACATAGTGGGCAATAATCTGTTAAGTAATATTTTTCTACTATATTTTACTGTGAATTATTTGAAATAAGGAAAGATCACACCACTAGAAAATAAATGCAAAGATTTACAGAGTTAATGTTGGCCACAGTCAAATTGCTCTCTTTTCAGAAGGGTACGTGCTTCTCATTAAAAGAGGGTTTTTGCCTTTTACTAATTTAAGTAGGTAGCTACTCTCCAAATAAGATATCCTGCATTATTGTGATAAGGTAGTGGAGTTGATGTGTTCTGCCACTGCTGCTTTTTGTGGAGAATGTGACATCCAGCAGAGATAATGTTGTTAAGCATAGTCTGAATAGTTCTTAACTGCATTCCTGCTTCTCATTTGAGCAGTAGGTTACTGATACAGTTTGAGAGGGGTTTCTTTATGATGGTTTGGTATGTCCCTGAAGCATTGAGTATTATGGACTCCACTGGGGTAAACTAGGCATGCCTCATTTTCTATGCTGATGAATTTTATTTCCATAAATGGTATGTTTGTAGCACTTTTGATTTACTTATTTATTTACTAGCTTTCTTTTTTTTTTTCCTCTGGCCATATCAGTTTGGTTATTTTTTCTGTTTCCAACATATAAAAATGATACACAAAACTACTTCAAGTGACTGACTGTCTTTTCAAGTTCTTGATACTTTCTCTGAACGGACTGTTGTACTTCTTTGTCTTCTGTACAAAAAAAAAACCAACCCAGGTGTAATTTCAAAATTTAGTTGGGAGTGTTGCTGTTTTGTATCCTTAAACAATGTTTTACAAGGTAAACAAAGTTCTTTTGCTTACTAAATATTATTACCAATCCTGCAATTGAAGGGTTTTCAGACTATAGTGTATTTCATAGGAAAATCCTTACTGTTAACTCATGGAATCCATCTGAAATGTTTCATGTTTTTCCATACAGATCAGTGATCTTACTGCTACATGAGAATTTCTAGAATACTATGCAAAGCAAAACACATTTAACTGCTGTTTACTTAGTTGAGGCTAGTCTATTATAAATCTTAATGTTGTATCTGGTTCATCTGTAAGAAAATAGATTATTTAAATTGCTCTTGTACGTGATAAAGTTTTTATTCTATGGTTTTTTTATGTAGCCAGTTTGTCATTCTTCTTGATCCAGTTAATTTGCATTTAAATTGATAATGCCTGGCACCTGAATATTCCTTGCGTCACATCTCAGAACACAGAACTGAAACAAAGGTATGTTTCTCCTTTGAAGGATACAGTCAGCAGTGCCTGTAACAAAAGCAGGGAAAGTTAACTAAGGAGATAAAAATGAATTGCATAGAATACACAATATTGAATTAGGTAAAATGCGGCTTTTTTTGGCCAAGTCTAAGCTTAAGTGCCTCTTCACTTCTACAGTATAGTCCCATTACAGTCTGTGGTGGTGTTGCTAATTTGCAACACCATTTGCTGTTTTGGGGATGTGAGGAGAATACGTTATCATACAGAATAATATCTTTAAATTTTGAAATGCACCATTAAGAATGTGCAGAATTAAGAAGCAGTGTGTTTTGTCTCAAGGAGTGTTCTGCTGTCAGAGGACAACTGTGAATGGAATCTTCCTTGAGTACTGGTAACTACCTTCCAGAGCTTGCCAGTGCAGAAGTGGCAATTTTTGTTCATGGAAATGCTTGTGAAGACATGATCTTCACAATTGATCAGTGAGATCAATTGGTGAGAGTACACAATAAGCAAGCAAAAGCCCTGGTAAACTGATGGCTCCATCTGAATGAGTAGAAAGAATCTGTAAGCCTTCATCTGAAAGGCAGAATATCAGACTTTACTGTGAGGCATCGATAATGCCTGGCTCTTTGGCAGCAAGTGTGGAAGAGGAAACATAATGATCTTGACTTACATTACCAGTGAAGGACATATTGGTGCAGTTTTCCTGAGAAAAATGAATCTAGAATTGCATCTTGGACAAGACTAGAACTCAGACTGCTGAGAAGGAAGTGGTGCAAACGCAAACTCACTTGGGACATCTGAAAAGAAGAAAAGTTTTATAGTTACACCTGCTTTGAAAGAAATCAGAACCAAGTGAGAACACCTTGACTGACAAAGAAAAGACCTCAACGTATTTTCTGCCTCTTTTTGAAAATTAGTTAATCCTGTATTGAACTGGAGTTTTTAGGGTCAATAGCCACTCCTGAAATTCCACCTTGATGTTAATAGAATACCATTTCTGAGGCAAAGGCTTACTTAAGTTCCTGGAACCAGGAAACACTCTTAAGTTGTCACAGAAACGTAAGACAGCTTTGCCAGAGAAACAAACTTAGAGCAGAAGTTGCACATTTGGTGTGAGACACTAAAACTTGTCATTTGTTGTGGTTGATCTGTCTCCACACAGAGTTCACTGCTCTGTGATTCAAAAGAACCGAATGTTGGCAAAGTTGGAAGCAATAAAATAAAAAGCATAACCTTCCACTGCCTTGCTTAGAAGGTATTTAGAATGGATTAGTGCAATGACTTGATATATTATAAAGAGGTCAAGATTAGCTTGTAAAAAGCTCTTACACTTCTGTAATACCTTTCTCTGATAGATCGAAACAATACTTTGCTTTGTTATTTGCACTGCTTTCTTTCCTTATTCCCTCATCCAAATGCAAGGTCTGCTGTCATCCCCTAGCTTATCTTCAGCAAAAACATAGTAATTACTTAAGAAGAAATCCTTCAAATTTGTTCCTCAAAGCAGTAGTCTTGCTGTCATTGATGATGATAAAAAGGTGAATTGTGTGTCATTGCTGATTTTTTTTCTTTCTACTGTTATTAATGCAGTGATAATGTTACAATTTTAACTTGTTAAGGTCTAACACAGATTGCCAGAAAGCTGTCAGATGTTTATACTTTATGATGGATAGGTAGAGCAACAGTGTTAAGAAAAAAAAGCTCCTCATATTAATCTTATTATACTTAACACCTCACCAGCTGAAGAATGCATAACCCAAATTTGTTTTGAAAAGGTGCACTTTTCCAGACTACTTTTATGAACAACTAGAAACTCTGAAAGTTTTCTTGTATATTTGAACATCACAATTGTTGGAAGATGGTTGTAAAACCAACATTGTATTAACAATATTAGCTATGTCTTTGGTAATTGATGAACGTAGAAACTTTTTATTGGTTGTTTAAAATTGAACCCAGTAACAAGCAATAAGTTCATGAGATCTTTTCATCCTTGCATATAGGGGATGAAATTCACTATTTTAAATTTCCTGTAACTTGCTGGCAATCTTCACAAGAAATGTGATGAAGTTAGTGTTTTCTAAGTAGCTTCTTTCATTCAAATCTATTAATATAGTTTTGGTTTTGAAACCATATTTCTAGTTAGTAGGGTGAAGGCTTTGACCCAGAATAAAGGTGACTGTGTTTTACTTGGTCATTGGGGTTTTTTTGTAAGGCTGAATATCTGCACTGTGGTGAATATGCTGAACTTGTCCATACTGAAGTGTCTTAGAGGCGTGTAGGACCAGAGGAAGAATCATAATTACTGAAATAATCAAAAAGCATTGTTCTTGTAAAAACATGTTATTGATAGTAAAATGCGCAGAGTAAAGAGTATGAACTTATTAGTGACAGCTGCAATTACATTCAGTATACCTGGTTCTTAATGCTGCATCACAGCAATTTGGCACGGCTTACACAGATCTCTTAAACTTGAGGCAAGGTTCATTATATTTTGTGACAGTAGTTTTTGAGACACACAGGGCCTCAAGGGCAAGAGAGTCTGGTGCATTAAATCTGCTTCGTGTTATTGCAGTGGAATGAAATAGCCCTAAAACCAGCCCAACTTGAACTGGCCAGAGGAGGATTCCATGTAGGACAAGGGCAAAAGAGCACAGTGTGATTGTCCAGGGCAGAGCTGGTGACTGAGAACCATGCAGAGCTGTAGTGAAGGCATCTTTTTCTCTTTTTAATGCCCCAGGTTCTTGCCTGCTCTAAGTATGTGATCTGAAGGTCTTGACCCTGCTAAGTTTTAGCTTCAGCAGTCTGTGTGTATTGAGTGCTGAGCAGTGGAACTAGGGCAGACAGGTCTTCTGGGTCTTCTACTGAGGCTTTTAGAAAGGAAACACTGTACTGCCAGAAAACTGAAGTTGTTGCAGGTCATTTGGAGTTTAACTGAGATCTGGGCCGGAGCGTTGCAAGCCTGAAGAATTGAGTGATTTTGGTTTGGTATCATTTGTCCCTGTTTCAGTGGCTGTGACTAAAACAGATGGAAGAGGCAGGGTAAAAGTGTCGTCTTTAGCTTTTTAGTATGAAAAGTGTTTTATATACCTAGGAAATAAATGATTTATCTAATCTCAGCTATAAAATAGATGTAAGCCAGATGTAGAGCATGTTTATGCTTTTCCCACCTGTTTTGTGTAGAGCCAGTTGTGGAGCTGTGCTGTACTATTGTAAAGCTAGCATCATGTTGGTGAGCCTTCTCTGGAGAAAGAAAGTCTGTAGTGACACAGCCGATAATCTATGAATTCCTTCAGGCTGTGAAAAAGTCTTTGGGGCAGGTGAGTCCTAAGTAACACTAAAAAAATCATGTAGGAGCTGTAATAATTTAGTCTGATCTGAGAGAGAAAAGCATCCTTCGGTTTACTATATTTTAGGTTACTTTTTTTTTCTTGGAGGTACTCCAGCTGGAGAAGCATGAGAGAAGTGACCTTTCATTTCTGTAATAGATAGGAAAAATGAGAATAGAGATATTATCCAGGAAGGATATTTGTTTTATTTCGGTCCTTCTTCTGTTTATATGTAGATTGTTTTAAAATTCAGCCTTAGAAATGCATTTCATATTTCTGTATGAATTATGTACTTAAGGTTTTGCTTTATTTTTTCCATTGTATGGGGTGGTCTTGGCAGTTTTTAACATCTTCATCAGTGAGCTGTTATTTTTTTGGAACTTCATTCTTCTAACTTTATTAGTCGAAAGTAGTGCTTCAGGATGGCACACATGACAATGTGCCAAGAGATTGATGTGACTTCAGGTGTCTACAGAAGCCAGTGTCTCTCATTTGCTGTGCTGTAATAATGATAAACTACAACCAAAACACTCCAATTGAATACAACCACAAAACAAATCAGGTTCATAGGAAATGAATTCAAAGTACATGTTGCAACTCAAGCCCACATATGATTCTTGCTTGTACTGTTTGGCAGCTTTCCCACAAGCATTTTCTATTACAGTATGACAGTGTCTACCATTGCAAGTAAAGTTGTATGTTAGAAATAGAACACAATGACATTGTAAATATTAAAGAAATAAAATACAAAGGGAAGTACGTGGGCTCTAACTTGCAGTTACATTTTGTTCATGATGAATGTGACATTTTAAATTTAGGGGAATTACTCAGCTTCATAATGCAATATTGTGTGCAGGTGTAACTGTTCTTTTGTGTGTAAGCACATGTTATGCTAAAAGATGTTGTTTCAAAATGCAAGTTCTGAACAGTTGCTGGAACTTCCTAGGAAGTACCAGAATTTGTTACCAAGGCCCCTAATTCTGCTCTCCTATGCCTTTGCATTACGATGTCTAATTGCATTGTTTCACACTATTTTTTCCTTCCTCATTCAAGTGAACAGGATGGGCGGTGCTCAGGAATTGAACTGTTACTTGATATTTTAGTCCTTATCATTCAGTTAGCAGCCCAGGCTTTATTTACTACACACCATTTAAAACTCTCTAAAGAATACATAATTATTCATTCCCTTATGGCCTTTTATCTAAGATGCCTAGTTGAACTATTTTTGTCCATTTGATTGTATTCTCGTATGTGTTTTCTGGGCAATACCTAGATTTTTACTTTCTTTTCTGTGTGAAATAAATGTGTATGCATATACACAGAGTGCATATATATAGTTTATTTACTTTTGAAGGAGAATTTTTCATTTACTCCCTTTGATAACTTCTAGAATGGAAACTGAGTGTCTGTTATATACTTTAAAACAGCCTTTTGTGAGGTCATTGTTAGCAGACATAAAAGAGCGCAATTAAATTACTAAATGCATCCAGCCACATAAGTTGAACCATTCGCAAATGCAGCCTTGTCTTTCCTGATGCCCTTCAATTGTATTTTGACTGTATATCCTCTAGGTGAGACAAGTTGTCCTTTTATTTGAATGCAGTTGATCTCCCTGCTGGGCATGATTGCAAAGAAGACTTAACTAATGTAGCATTCAGGTTCATGTGAGAAATGAAATGAGGGCAGTTGAACACTGGAACAGATTGTGTGGAGAGAGGTTGTGGGTGTCCATCTTTGCAAAATGTTGAAAATTATGTTCAAAACCCAACTGAATGTAGTTTTGAGTAATCCGTTGCAATTGGCTCTGCCATGAGTAGGTTGGACCAGAGGATCTCCAGAGATGCCTTCCAGCCTCAGCTATTCTGTGATTTACACAACAGATGATAATATATACTTGTGGGTATATGTATTTTGCTTGTTTCTGATGGCCAAACCTTTACGGATCTTGTGGCTTTCTTTACACTAAAATAACAGTAAAATGTTTGTTTTGCAGTTTCCATTTGTCTAGCAGGTTGTCTTGTCAATCCTGTAGAAAGTTGTTTAATGGTTAAACTATAGTTTGACTATTTAACTGTTCCCAGCAAAAGATGTAGAAAAGCTTAACAACGGTGTTTCTGTTGTTATGCTAGCACTTTGTAGAGGATTGTAATAAATTGTAGTTATTTATCATGGACCAAATTATTATGTACGTAATCTTTTTTGGGTTTAATAATATAGTGTAGAGAGCTTGTTCACAGTGGTCACCTGTTCAGCTCATGATCCTGTTACTAACAACTTTTGCAAATGACAGGTATTGGAAAGAACTTAGTTTGTCACTGACTCTTGCAAATTTTAATAGTGTTGCCAGTGCATCATAGCTGACTGTAAGGCTTTTCTGTCAGATCTGTGTATTGCTTGAAATATTTTAATATTGCTGCTACAAAAAGGTCTAGACTTTTCCAATTGCTAATGTTAATATTTCAAATAAAGTAAGGTGGTACATGTAAAATCTGTTATATCTTCTACTGTCCCGATACACCACTTCTATCTCTCTGCTACTGATGGGATGAGAGGATTACAGTACTTGTCTCAGAAAGACCACTTCCAATTAAAATATTTTATTGCTAATACACTGTAACTTTTTTCTGTTGCAGAAAGAGTTGAGCCTTCCAAGAAGAGGAAGTTTGTAAGTACATGAAGTGTTTCTCTATTGCTCTTAGATTGTAGTATGTATTTTTGACGGTTTTAGAGTAGGCTAGTCTTGTTTTCAGGTGAGTTAGAATGGAGGTTAAGTGTGGCAGTTGATCCGCCTTAGAATACATACAAAGAAATGAGAACTGTAAATGAAAACTTTTGGGTTCTGCAGTCACCATTTTTATTCCCATCTTTTAGAGAAGCTATTGTGACGGATTTCCAAAGGGATAAAAAAGTTCTTATGTTCAAGTTTTTGTTTCATATTAAATATTTTTCCTGTTAAAAATCAAGGAAGAAATCTGATTTCTTTGTGAATGGTATAAAAGAAACTTGCCATGCTTATGAAATTCTGTAAACAGTCCTGTGGATGTAAAGGTGGGAAAAAAGAATAGATGTGTTCTACTAAATGTGTAGGATTGTTAAGCTACTATTTTGATTATAAAGACCACATATTCTTGTATAAATTGTTGCTTACTTATAATAATATGTACTCAGATACTGAGTTTATTTATCCTTTGCTCAGATTTCTATACCTTGGCTTTGACTTTCCAGTGGTTTTGAGCTGTTTGGTTTTAAAATTTGTATTTTTTATTTGCATCTGTCTAATTTCTTATTCTGTATTAGTAATTTATTGAGAAAGTATTGGGATGAGAACATCACAAAATGTCTTAAGAAACAAACTCTGTTCACTTACTGCTTTCTTTCAAAAATGCTTTAATACTGTAAGATGGCCTATGGATTATAGGTGACAACACATTCTGAGTAAAACCCTGTGCCCTTGCACAAGAGGCCAGTTACTTGGTTTCAACTTGATAGTGCTGTGTAGCTTTTGGTGATAGAAGGTGAGATATGTGAATAACTGAAACAGTAACTGCTGGGAAAGTGCAGTGAAGTGCTCTGTTCTGACTCAAAAGGCATATCAGAAGTCTGTACTTCATAGGATATCTGCTGTCTTGGAAAAAACTCGTTTTAGGTTCTGATGCATGAGAAGTGTTACGCTAGACAATAAGCAAACCCATTAAGTAAGAAAAGTCAAGGAAATAGAAAACTAATTTCCTATCAAGTATTTCATTATTTAAGCACTTCAGGGACAGAGAGAGAAATAGTTAAAGAAAATTACTTTTGGTACATTCTTTTGGTGTCCTTGGCACTTTATATTAACCTGAAACTGTTGTGTGGGTAGAAGACTGCCTCTGTTAATGGCTAAACTGCTGTTCACTTCAGCCAGAGCAGAAAAGTAGCTCTTGGAACTTGACCTTGCTTACTCTTGCTAGGATGTTTGACATTGAATGTTATTAGTTATATTAGTCCAAATTTGAGGAATGTGCAATCACCTCAGTTGCATTCACATACATACTGTTTTAGCTGGTCACTGAGATATAAGTGCACTTTCTGTAATGTTGCTGAGGCTTTAATAAAATGTAGTAAAGAATAGCACCTTGTCAGCATAATCATATCTAGTTATTGAAGTCTTAGGCTTCTGCAAGTGGTTGTAGTAGGCCAGGTACCCACCAAAGCTTCTCTGTCACTCCCCTCTGCAACTGGACAGAAGTGAGAAAATGCAATGAAGGGTTCGTGGGTTGGGATGAGGATGGGAAGAGATCACCAGATCTCTTCACCAAATACTGTCACAGGCAAAACAGACTTGAATTGGGTATACTGATTGAAGTTACTACTAAAAAAACAGAGCATGATGATGAGAAGTAAAATAAATATTAAGAACACCTTCTCACACCACTCCATCCTTCCCAGGCTCTACCTTTTCTCTCTCAGTGGCACAGGGAGTCAGGGGAGTGGAGATCAGTTCATCACATGCTGTTTCTACCACTGCTCAGGGAGAGGAGTCCTTCCACTGCTCCAGTATGGGGTCTCTCCCACAGGAGACAGTTCTCCATGAACTTTTCCAGTGTGAGTCCATCTCATGGGCTACAGTTCTGAGTGAACTGCTCCAGTGGGGTCTCTTTCCACAAGGTGCCGTCCTTCAGGCACAGCCTGCTCCAGTGTGGGTCCTCCATGGGGTCACAACTCCTACCAGGAAACCTGCTCCACCATGGGCTCCTCTCCCTGGGTCTGCAGGTCCCTGCCAGGACCCTGCTCCAGCACAGGCCTCCCACAGTCTCACAGCCTCCTCGCAGGCCTCCACCTGCTCCAGCGTGGGTCTGCTCCAGGGGCTGCGGGTGGATCTCTGCATCCTTGTGGATCTCCGTGGGCTCAGGGGCACAGCTGCCTTACCAGGGTCTGCTCCAGGGGCTGCAGGGGAACCTCATCTCCAGTGCCTGGAGCACCTCCTGCCCCTCCTTCTGTACTGACCTTGGTGTCTGCAGGGCTGTTCCTTGCACATATTCTCACCCAGCTCTTCTCTGGCTGCAATTACATTTGCACAATAACTTTTTTTTCCCCTTCTTAAATCTGTTATCACAGACGTATTAACATAATTTCATTGGCCCACCCTTGGCCAGTGGCAGGTCTCTCTTGGAGTTGGCTGACATTGGATCTGCTGGGCAGGGAGGAAGCTTCTGGAAGCCACCTTGTAGCTCTCCCCTGCTACTAAAACCTGACCATGCAAACCCAATACAACAGTATTTTAAAATAACTTTAATAGTGCTTAATTAAAAGGGCTCATACTACTGAGGTTAGCTATGGCTGTGGCATCAGGTTGTGTGCATGGGCTGTGTTGGCTGCTGGATTTGTATATTATATCCATGTCAACATGAAGACTGAATTTCAAAATTTGAAAGGTCCTATGTTTTCGTTGGCGTAGGCATCTAGAGGTACTGAACAGTTCCAGGTAGGCACATCACACCATCTTTCAGAGCTTCAGACCCAATGTCATGCCAAGGACACAGCTTTAAGCAGGGAGAGCTATTTCAGGGGTGAGCAACCTTAGCGTAGTTGGCATAAACTGAGATAAAGAGTGCTGGTTGACTAAGGAGTGAGCTTTTCCATGCTTGGAGCACCCCCTGGCTGTGCTGGCACAACTCCTTCTGTGGACACAGGCAGAATTGATCCAGGTTGCCGCTAGGTTCATGCAGGTTTTTCATCATGTTTTTCATGCATGTTTTTCATCATGCCCAACTGCACAAATGCCTTTCTTTCTGGCAGCAGGGTGTGGTGGCTTGGAGGCAGGATGAATAGATGGGAGCTTTCTCTCAGGCTGACTCCAGCAGCAAAACTGACTTTTTAAGATTAACATGATTGTAAATCTGCATGGCTGTTAGTGTCCCACTTTGCCAGTCCATTGGAAAATAATATTGAAGTATATTTTTGCACACTGCTACAATGGGAATTGGTATTTATATCTTGGTAGGATATTTTAATTGATTTATTTATTTTCACCAAACAGTTCCAACCCTGACTCAGTTTGTTTGTCATGGTGCTAGTAACACCAAGGTTATCGGTTTGATCTCTATATGGGCCATTCACTTAAGAGTTGACTTGATAATCCTTGTGGGTCCTGTCTAGCTCAAACTGTTCTGTGATTCTGTAATATCAAGGAAGATACTTGTGCTTAGTGTTAAGCCAGACTCAGAAATTCAGATTTAATTTGATCAGAATTAAATGTTGCTGTGTGTCTGTGAAGCGTACAGGTCCTATTATGAACCAGGGAATGCCTGATAGCATCTACACATCCCTATCCATTAGACATTCATAGTGTGTCTAGCTGAAGTAGGTAGCCACTGGTCGTTTCTCAGTGTGTGTTAAACAGTTGAATTTCCATCACTGAATTTAAGGTGTGAGTGTCCTTATCCTGGTTTGTTTCCTTACATAGTGGCAGAGTTCAGAAAAATGAGAGCTAGACAAAGGGCATGAACTCTAAGGTTGTGGCACAAAAATCAGACTTAGCTTTGAGTAGGTACATTCTGGTTTAAAATACCCTTCTCCTTAAAAGAATATTTACAACAGGCTTCTCTGAGGTGGAGAAGAGCCTTCAAGAACAGCAATACATGAGAAGAAGTAAGTAGAGGCAGTTTCTCCTTTTGTTGTGCCTCAGTGCTTAAAGTACCTGCCCTAGAAGTAAAATTCCTGACTTTTGATAGATTAAATCTGTTCTCCTTCTGCCTTCTTTTCAATTTTTCAATTTCCATTTAATTTGGAGATATATTGCTTTGATGTGTTTATTTTTGCTGTGTCTGTCCTTCTCCTTACAGTTCTGAAACTAATTTCAGTAATTATAAAATATGGACTCAAGTTCAGTACCAGCAATTATATAATCTGCTTGCACCTGTGGAAGCATCAAAGTTGCTCATGGAATTTTCGTAAAAGTAATTTATGCATTTCAGTGAAGCAGCTGATATCCTTGGATAACAGCAACATTAAGGTTGTGACCAGGTTTTAACTACTGTTTCTCTTGAATTTTTCATTCAAGAGAAACAGTAGTTAAAACCACTGCTTGCTTAGGTGCTTAAGTAAGTTTCAAGAAAGGTAAAAACAATTTTGTAAGAAAGTTTTTTTGAAAAATATGAAAAGTGAAAAATATGGACTGTCAGTTGCCTTTAGGGAAAAAGTGGGAATGATTCATAGTGTGGAAAAAAAAGGAAAAAAGCTCTGAGTCACATGTCATGTAGGTAGACAAAACTGGAATTTGATTAACAGTTTCTGTGTGCACATAGACATTTACATCATAAAAAATTGGCTATATTCACAGGTAACCTGGTATCTTAAATTTGGAGAGTGGAGTAGATTAATTTTTGTTGACGGGTAATGAATTTCTCAATTCTAGTATAGATACATTGTGCTCCAGTAGATATGCTCCATAGCCTGTGTTTGAATCTTAAATTGCATATTCTTTAGTGTCATTACTAACATTGTTTCTGTCCTCAACTTTCAAGGGTTTTGTACTGCTGTCACTGAGAGGAATTTTCTTTCCCCAGCATCTCTTGGATCCCTTGAGATTGACATTGAAAAACTCCGTTTTGTCTTTTGTATGATTTAGTTACTGTAACATGACCCTTTTCCCTCACAATCGTGCTTACTTCAGCCTCCTTAAATCCTGTGCAAGTGTGCTGCCCATTGTCTGTGTTTCCTTCTATTAAAGTTGTGCTGGGCTAACGGGGAGAGTTGTGGCATGTGCAGTGTGCTGGTTAGCCTTGTTGTCACCTTCCTGTTGTCAGTGCACGGTCTTCTGCAAACAAGTCCTTTGTGCTGTGGAGAGCACAGGCCTGATTTATTTGTACACAACACGTCCCTTGGTGTTCTATTGCAGTTGGCTGTGTCCTTGGCTAACAGTACAGGCCACTCTGTTTAATGTTGTTCCGTTGGGTTTTTTGGTCCTTGCACACACAATTTTGCATCCCTGCTTCATTTACACCAGTATTAAAATAATTATGTATCTCTGCAGTTGTCTTGGACTCAGATTTTACTAGTGTATGTGTGGATTTTATTGAGTTATATCCTCTTTTTATGATTTATCACATCACATATTAGAGAAAGGAATGATCTGTTTTAAAGTAATTCATCATGTCTCTTTTCAGTGAAAAATTATGTATACTATGCGAGGGTATTTTAAAGCTTTGTAAAAATACCTTTTTGTTGGGGTCTCCTCCCCCCACCATGTAGCCCTGGGAGAGGGGCCCTGGGGGGAGGCACGGGATTTCCCTGCCCCTGGTCAGCCTCGTTCCCCACTGGTTGTTTTGTGTTCCCCTGTGTGGCCAAGGACCCTCGGGTCCCATGATTGAGCAGTTCCTCAGCAGAGCCCCGGCCATGCGGCTGGAGAAATAAACATCTCTGAAACATCTATCAAGAATCTGTCCATATATATTTCTTTTCCATGGCACTCCTGGTTTGATACATCATGTTACAGTATCCCTGCTGTAACAAATGGTGGAGAATTGAGAGCAGAACGATCCCCGATCCCTAAGCGACTGATTTGTGTGAGTAAACCCTAGAAACTTCAGATTCCTCTTCTTGGTTTTGTTTTGCTATTCCATATCTAAACTATGGAGGAACCGTGGGAAGACTCTTGGCTCTCAGAGCCGCATATGGACATTTATCTTAAACTTAAAAAGATTCTTGAACAATGATTTGTAAATTTTAGCTTAATTCAAGCTCAAAAAGAGCTGAAACACTTCCTGGCATGGTTATTTAAGAACTTTTTCTATGTTTCTTGGGATTTAATTCTTACCAAAGACTTTTGGAACACCGTTTGGACACAGCTAATTTTTGAGTCAAAATCTGTGCCGATGGAAAAATATTTTCGTGAATATTATTTAATTACCGAGACTGTTGAGCAATGTCAGCTGTGTCCTGGCGAAGGGAAGCCTGGCTCAGGGACCCTGCGACCCAGGCCACGTGCGCCGAGTGCTCTGCGGGCAGCAGCGAGGCAGTTCCCGCGCGCGGGCGGAGCCAAGCGAGCCGCAGTGTCAGTGGCGGAGCGAGGCGCGGCGGGAGCGGCGAGACCCGGCGGTGCCCACACGGCGCAGCACAGAGCGTGGTGGAGCGAGCCCCGGGAACGCCCGACCGAGAGGGGCGGTGCGCGGGCGGCGGCTGGCGGCGGAACGGAGCCGTGCCCAGCCGAAACGTGCGCTGAGCAGGGCGTGGTGGAGTCATCGCTCGGGGGCCCGGCTGAGATGCAACGCCTGGCATCGGCAGCAAAGCTGCGACCAGAGGAGGCGACGCACGGAGAACTGAGCGGCACGGCCTGGCCCGGCCCGCGCGGCCCCGAATGTGACCCCGGGAAGAGCGCGCAGGCACGAGTAACTCCGCTGGCCCCAGCAGCACCAGCAGCCCCGACAATTCCAACACGGGAGCGACCGAAAGAGAAAGCGAGAATGCAGCGAGACAGAAAACAGCAGCCACTCAGAAAAAGGAAAAGATCATAGTAGCCAAAGTTTTAGGAATAGTAAAGTGGTATAATGTTAAACAAAATTATGGTTTTATAACAAGATGTGACAACCAGCAAGACATATTCGTGCATAGAACTGCTATTAAAAAGAATAACCCTGAAAAATGCATCCCAGGCTTGGGAGATGGAGAGGTGGTGGAATTCAAAATTATACAAGTTAGAAAAGGGTTACAAGCATCGCAGGTCACTGGGCCTGATGGTGTTTCTGTGAAAGGCAGTATATATGCTAAAAATCGTATTCATGTTAGACAGTATCTCCATTATAAGCCCCCCCCTACAGTCTCCCTTTCCTAATCCCACCTTTTCCTTTTACCCTATGTCCTATTACCCCCAGTGTATTCCCAGTCTGTTTTTCCATCCATGGTTTCCCTCACAAAACCATGCCTTTGCCAATTGTTTCCCCAAAAATCCCTTTCCAATGCCGAGTGGGGGATGAAAAGGGGGAGGGAAGAAATTAAACCCTCTCCTGCCTCAGTTTCCCCACAAAGCATGCTCAGAGAGTCCTGTCTCCCTTCTGTCAGCCTTAAGATGTTCCAGAGAATCTGTTTGGGCATTCAAAGACTCAGGAGGGTGGCTTGTTTTGTTTTGAAACTGTCCTTGTTGTTTTCAATGTTAAGTTTTACATCTCTTTTATTAAAAATAAACGGGTGAAATGTCGGGGTCTCCTTCCCCCCGCCACGTAGCCCTGGGAGAGGGGCCCTGGGGACAGACACGGGATTTCCCTGCCCCTGGTCAGCCTCGTTCCCCACTGGTTGTTCTGTGTTCCCCTGTGTGGCCAAGGACCCTCGGGTCCCGTGATTGAGCAGTTCCTCAGCAGAGCCCCGGCCATGCGGCTGGGGAAATAAACATCTCTGAAACATCTATCAAGAATCTGTCCATATATATTTCTTTTCCATGGCACTCCTGGTTTGATACATCGTGTTACAGTATCCCTGCTGTAACACCTTTTTAGCGGTAAATTCATGCTCACCTACTTGTGTGTGTGCATACATGTACACAACTTTTATCTACATGGGAAAAAATGTCAAATAGTGATGGTGATGACTTTTTTTGTGTATTTAAAAACTATTCAGATACACAACAATATTCTTAAAAATAACCTGCTTCCCTGGAGAAATAATGCCCAGAAAATGAAGCGGTGAGGCTTGAAAGCCTAATTGTGTAACGTGTCATTTATCTACTGTTGTTCTGTGACAGCTGTGGTGTCTAAGTAATGTAAAGTGACCAGGTAGCATGTTTCTCCACAGTGTGCTGAGTGTGCTGTGCCCTGTTGGAATTTTGTTTCAGCTACTTAGTCAAGGACAGGACAGGGTCAAGAATGAAAAATAATTTTAAGTAGTTCTTTATCAAAATACGATCAAACTTAAGCCACAGGGAAAAAGCAAAATTAAATCAGCCTCTAGGGTCAAGCTATGGTTTTGTAGGCATGCTGCAGAATTTCAGGATAGGAGAGTCACATGATTCTTGGTGGAAGCAAAGAAAATCAAGTATCTGGGTGCCTCCAAGCTTTGCCTACAGTAAAAAATGTTTGTACAGTAGGATAGTTTAAAATACTTTTATACATGCAAATAATTATTTTATAACGCATGAGGTTCAACCTGGTTTGAGGGCCAGATCTTGCGGCTAATGGGTTACTGGTGATGTGAAAGCAGGTGCCAAGGTGCTAAAATAACTGAATCTCTACAAAGAAATTGCAGTAAAGATCTCATCAGTTCACTGCTAAAACTTGAATAGTCAACCTGACGAAACACAAGAGAGTAATGGGATGGAGGCCTGACAGATTGGCTATCCTGATGTTCTTGATTGTCCCATGTGACAGTCTGCGTCCCTGAGCAGCCTCTTCTGCTTGCAGTCTTTCTCACTGAACTGCTCACTCTCTGTCTGGGTTCTGCCCTTGTATCCTGCTTTACCTGTTGAACCAGGAACTCCTGGTTTTTGGTGGTGTTTCTGGTGGTTTTTGCAGTGTTTCTGTATACTTTGAAGCAGTAAAGCTTACAGTAAGAGTGTACAGAAAACACTAGGGGAATTTAATGGCTGGAAATGTGAGCTGCTGAAGCAAGGGAGTAGTGATGTCTGAGCATCAGGGTGGGGTCTAGGAGTAACTTAGTGTGTGAGTACAGTAATTGTGTGATTAAATTCTGTCTGTCAGTGGCAAATGTGATAGATGGATATATGCATTTTTAAATCAGCATTGCCTGTGTCTTCTTGTTTGTTTTGTGAACAGAAGTTGCATTCTTAGCGAGTAGAATTATGTCTTTGATTTTGTTCCAGTAAAATTTTAAAATTGTATCACATACACAAAAAGAACAAATGACCATATAACCACCTGTTTTATTCCGCTGCCTGAGAAAGTACTTATGCATTGAGGAAGCTGGCAGAAGAACATTATGTGGGTAATCACTGCTAGTCAGCACAGCTTGAATTTCTAATAGTAAACCTTGAAAACCTGACTTACTGAAGCAGCTTCTTGTTCACCATTTTTTTCCCCAGTGTCATTAATTTCAGGAAGTTCCGTTTTCTTCAGTTAACGAATGTCTGAAATTTGTTAAAAAGAATTGTTTGTCTGAAAGGAATTGTTCTGATGAATTGCATGATCTAGGCTGCTGTATGCTGCGCTGATAATTGAGGGGTTTTTTTGCACTGATGGTGCAAAGTTTTGAATAATCTCTTAATCTACAGAGAGAGCTTCCTGAGGCTCCTAGTGTGCAGTTCCTAGTGTGCACAGATATTTAGCCTCTGTAGGATTGGAACCTGGGATTGGGCTTTGAGAAGAGAGTGCGTGATGGCTTGATGAACCTGTGCTGTGCTTAAAGAATTGTAATGAGAGGTGAGGGTTTGGTTTTATGTTGGTGGTTTGGTTTTTTTGGGTTTTTTTTGGTTGGTTGGTTGGTTTGTGGTTTTTTTTAATGGAGTTTAAAGGTGAGGTATCGACTACAAATAAATGTTTGGTTTTACGTTAAGAAAAGAAGCACTCAGATTTTTCTGCACAATATGTTTTTTCCTCTGGTGCCAGTAGTATCACCTGTATTCTAAGTATCTGCTCTCAGAAAGAAAGAGGCAGTTGCTGAACATAAGGAATCTGCCTGCCTTGCATTTTCAGTTAGGCATTACACGTTTTCCCTTGAAATTTTTCAGTATTACTGCCATTCCATTATGTAAAGTATAGGCTGACTTTCTACACGTCACGAATCACAATCATAAAATCCCAGTGAGCCACTTCTGTTTTGTCTCAGAGGAGGAGGGAAGTATTTTTTCTCCTCACTCTTTCCTATGAAATACAGACTTGAGCATTTTTTATTACTGTTAGTATTCTAAACCAGTACTGTTGCTTATCATAAAGGACATTAGTGTATTTGTTACTGTCATAGACAGACTTGTAAGTTTTAGAGCAGCCAGATGACAGTGTGGCAGCAGGGCCTCTGTTGGCCATAGCTGGGAGTGTAGCCTGCTCTACTGTTAGGTTGTACTGGCTGTGTCTTTTATATTTTGTGAGCATATGGTATAATGTTTGTGGCTGTGGCCATTTTTGCCCCTACCAGCACTCCTGTCTCTGTCTAAAACTTGTGAATCCTGTTAGATTCTTTCCACCTTACTCTCTGCTGCCTCCCTTCCCCATGGGAGCTACGGGTCATGCTTACTCTCTTAGGAAGTTTTGTTGACTGAATGCAGTCCTTTGCATGCTCTGTTTTGCTGGAGGTTTTCCATTTGGCTTTCCAGCCTGTGTGTAAAGCCAAGTGCCTTCCTTGCAGGTGTGTTCTCTGGGATAGAACAGTGGAGAGCTGGGGCAGAGGTCCTGAATCAGATTTAGGCTTGCAGAACTCACTCTGTGGTCATAGTTTTCATATGGGGATAGGCATGCCAAGACCCTGGTTGCCAAATGCTTTGTGTATGGGAGGATGGGCGATGGCTCCTGGGAGTAAACTGAGGGACAGGCAGCAGGTGCAGTTCTTGCAGAGGGGTTGATGGCTCACTGTAAGGCTGGAGCTTGCAGAAACTGAATAGCTCACTTTAGCCAAAAGCATGGACAACAGGAAGGTGGGTGGCTTCTGCAGCAGCCTGAAGAGGAAAGAGGGAGATGGATGGCAGCACGACAGAGCTCTTCTTTTGTAGCTTTGGAGAAGGAAAATATTGAATTGGCGTGATACCGTTCTGTTCCACCAGGGCTAATCAATGAGCTCTGCCTCTGTGTAGTTTTTAACCAGTCTTTGCTCACTGAGACAAGGCAGCAGCCAACCTGGCATTAGCACACATTCCTTCCTTTTATGTGCTCTTCTCTGCTATCTCTGTCCTCTTGTCTTATCTCCCAAATATTGTAGGGTTTCTGCTTCTCTGTCACATTTTTGCCTAGCAAGCCAGTCAGGCTTAGACCTGTGAGGTGTGTTTTAACAGATCTCACAGGCATGTGAAAAGTTTAGAAAGGGTGCTGGGGATAAGTGGATCCGCATTATTGCCGTGCTTGTCTGAAAAGGGTAGCAGATAACTACCACAGGGAGCAAGTGGATCTAAAAGGCTGACACAGGGAGTTTCTTACTTTATATTCATTGTGTGTTGACTGCCACAGTGCAAAAGGCAGTGTAATTGCATATAATCACATTTCCTCAAATCCCAGTGGCTTCACTCATGAATGTTTAGTGTGGTCATGCCCCTAAGCAGTGAAGGCAAGCATGCTGTTTGATACAAACATGCTACTGCAGGTGCTCCTAACATGGGGATGAGTGTGTTGCTGGAAGCAAGTAACTTCCTGCTGTTCTAGCCTGAATGGAAAAGTTCTCTTTAGCCTTTGTAAAAGTTGTGCAGGGAACATAGACATTGGGAATGCTTTTTTCCCCTCTGCTACATGGTACTACTTTGGTGACAGGTGACTGGACACATACCCCACTTCAACACAGCATGTGGTGGAAACAGGATTAAATCAGCCATGTTTACGTTCATGCGTAGGTATGGCCTTGAGACGCAGCCTCATCTGTTCTGTGATTCTTCTTGAGTATCATTGAGATGCTGCTGAAAATGAGCTTTTACAGATCATTGTAGTATTTTCTGAATTCTTGTTTCCTAGATTCTCCTTGGAGACATGTAAAATGTTTTAATTTGCATTTAAAAATATGGCTGTTTTTACAGTTGACATACCTGTCAGAAGTACCAAGAATATACCCACATATATTCAGAAAGCTTTTAGATTCTTGCTCTATAAATCACAACTTTGCTGGCTTTTTTTAAAGCCAAGTTTTACCAGTAAGCCATACCAGCAAATGTGTCTTGGTGGGGTGGAAGCATGTGAGACATTGCCACTTTTGAGAGCTTTTTGCTGTGTTGCTTGTAGGGTAGAAACACTAAGCAGGAAATTACACTGGGCTGCAGGTGTAATGAACCTGGTTGACTGGCTTTAGTCATTATTTTTCATTAGTGACCTAGGTGATAGAACAGATGGTGTTTATGAAGTTTGCAGCAGACAACAAGCTGGGAAGAATGCAAGTATATTGGAGAACAGTATGGGGTTCCAAAATCTTTCTGACAACCTGGAAAAAATATACCAAGTAAAATAGAACTTCTTACTCCTACAGAAAATACTCTGCTTTTCAAATGCAAGGTAGTTGAATAGGTGTTAGTTTGCAGAAGAGATCTTTGAGGTTTAATGTACGACACTTGCTGTTGGGGGGCAGTGGGTATGTTGTGCTGGGAAGCTGATACTTTGAGCTGTAAAGCATGCAGCATTATTCTATCCCACAAGGAACTTACAAGGCCTTATATTGGAGTGCTGTGTGTTGAGGTGGATCAGCTGGAAACAGATGACAACTATCAGCTGCTTTGAATATGTGACGTCGTATACGGAAAAATATTTACCATGCTGAGGTTATTTATTTTTGAGAAGGGAAAGCTGAGGGTTATTCATGAAAGTCTTCCAGTGTGTGGATATCTGCCATGAGTGGGAAGTAAAAGTGTTTTCTGTGTTATTGGGGTGTACAGCTAGATGTAGTGTGTTTAAATTGGAACGAGGGGGATTCATCTCTGACACAGTTGAAGCAGTGTCTGAACAGTGAAGCAGAGGAGTCCGTACCTGGGAGTGTTGTGAAATTGCTATCAGTTTTTAAGAACAGATGAGACAAACATCTGACTGGAGCAATAGGGATATTACAGGTATAATGTACCTCTCTTGGGGAAGGAAAATAGGATCGCTTGACTTTTCTAGCTCTCTTTATAAATTGTCATTACGTCCGTGGGATTATATGCCCAAACTTTCTGCTGAAACTTGATTCCATATATTAAGTGTCTGCTTTCATGGAAGAAAATACTGTCTCATGACAGACAACATTAATCATTTGTACTCTTCTGTAATGACAGAATTCCCTGTAGAAATGTTTAAACAGCTTTACGTAAGCATAAGACAGATCAACAAAAAGGACACAAACTTCAAACTTCTTGAGGCTTATTTTTTGGGAAAGACTCTTTCAGCTGCTCACCTCCATTTGGAGCACTTGCCTGCTGCTGTTTGTCTAATGACAAGACAAAGAGAGAACCAAAAAGAGAACCAGAAGGTGAACTAAAAAAAAAACCCTAAAAATTGAAGCATACATGCGGTAGCCTTACAGAATTGTTGGGGAGACTCTTCTGCAGGCATATATATATGTGTTCGTGTGCATGATAGGGCCTTGATAAGGAATCAGTTATCAACCAGCCAAAACAGAGCTTGGTAACTGTGTAGGTACATATTAGTTGTTGAGAGATGGGTGTAAGGTTTGGGAGAATCCAGCTGCAGACTGGACTATGGAATAATGAAATTTCCTGTTTGTGCTTAACTTTTTGAAGGAGATATTCAGATACCATCATGATCTTTAAAAACTATTCAATAGATGGTTTTTATGTTTTCGAGGTTTTTTACATTTTCATTCTTTGGGTGAAAAAGTACATACAGGAAAGTTAAATGGCATCAATTAGCACTGAAATATAGCTTAAATGAAGACTAGATAAACAAATGCTCATTAGAAGCCTGGGTTTGGCTTATCCCTGTGTAACAAGGGTCTTGACTTTAAAAAGAACAACTGTTTAAACCTTGTGTAATGTAGAACTCTTCAGAAAGTAGATCTATTTTTGCCTCTAATTTTTTAATGCTTTTTTTTTTCCTTGAAAGGCAGTGCAGATTGAGACCATAATTATTACTAACATCTAATTTCTCAAGCTTTTTACAGTTTTAGTATTAGCTTAAAGTCCTTTGACATGAGTATTAGTTAAGCTATTTTTATTGCTTCCTAATTTTTGTTTTAATTTTTTTTTATTCTTACAGCATGTGAAATATGCTAGGAGATAGTCCAAATCTGAAGTAGCCACTTGTCTTGGTTTGAAAGACAGTTGTCTGCTAAGGAAAGGCAGGGGGCCCCCCTTGGAATGGCAGATGCAACCCCTCCCCCTTCCCTCCGAGTTATTATAATTTTGAAATCAAGGGGCTTTCAGGCAAAGATATGAGGAACAGGAATAACAGTTCTTTACTATTATATATCTATATGTGTATAACCAGTCAAACGAACAACAATAACTCTGGCAGTAACAGCGAACAATCACAAACCCAGTCCCAGCCCTCTCGGCTGTCGGGCCCTTTCCCCTCGGGTGCAGTTCCTCTCGCAGCCGGCAGGGGCGCTGGCGGCTCCCGGTGAGCAGGGCAGGTGCGATGGTTCCCCCGCGGCTGCAGGGGGCGCTCCGGAGCGAGCTCGGGGAGCACGCGGCACCGGCGGCCTGGGATCCCGGGAAGGGATGGGACAAAGGCTCCACAAACCCCTGGGCAGCTGATCCCGGTGTCCGGCCGGACCCTCGGGAACAGCAGGCTGGAACAGCAGGGACGAGCACAAATCCCAGGTGGCAGACGAGGTGTATCCAAGCGGGGAACCCCCGGAGGTCTGGGCAGGCAGGGCGAGCACGGCTACAGCGCAGCAAAGGCTCGAAGCAACGGCGGGGCAGAGTGGCCACGGCCCGGCTCCCAGCAGGGCAGGGAAGGCGGGCTGGGGATCCTGGGGCTTCTCTAGCAGAAGGAAAAGCAGCCCAAGAAGGCAGCCTCCCTCTCTGTCCAAATGCTGGAGACCGACTGCCCACACACCCAGGTGAACCAAAAGAGTAGCCAGATGCACCCCACCCCATAGCCACCTCTTTTGTTTTTCTTAAGTACCCAGCCATTTGTCCCCCTAGCACCATGTATGGGGAAAATTCCTTTAAAGGAAAAAAAAACCCAGGAGAGCTCCTAAAACCCCAACTCTGCTCTGGGAGTTTGCCATTAAAAAAAAAAAAAATGCAAAGGGTGTGCTGTGCCATTGTATTGATTTTGTATGGAATGTTATTTTTGAGCTTTCAGAGGCAGGTGCAAAAGTGATGCTGCCTTGTTGAGGGAGATGGGAGACTGGTGGAATACGAGGAAGGCTACTTTAACAGATTGATTTAGATGGCACCTCTTGCTGGTGTCATCTATGGTAATAGTTCAGGTGATATTTAGACAAAGAATAGGGAACTTTTCCTCTCGTTTTTTGGCAGGTACCTTCATTATTTTTATGTGTCTTCTGAGCTCTCAAAGTTGCAGGACCAGTCAATATGAGTCCTGTTTTAACTAAAATGCATCTATTCTGCACACAAGGAGGCTATCCTGGCTGTAAGGAAAGTTCAAGACTTTAACCTGTTGAAACTCACTGTGGAAGAATGGAAGTGAGTGATGTTGCAGACACATTTTGCTGGATCTTGGCTGGTCGATCTTTATTGATTCCTATTGTCTGCAATATTTTTGGATCAATGGTTTTAGTTAAGATTTTCAATGTGACAACCCGTTGCTGGCTTAACTTACTAAGGAGGTCTACACAGCAGTTCCATTATTTCTAATGTTTAATTAACATTGCTAATAAACACATTCTTTTGATCCATTCTGTTTTTTAATACAGACAATACCATAGAGATATGCAGAATATACAGTTAATTTATAAAAAATTATTAAAACATATTTGAGTTTAATAGACTGCTTTTTGGAACTATAATTTTAAAACAAGTCCCTTGCAGAACAGTGAGAGTTAGAGCCCTGAGTAGACACTGGCATGTTTTGCAAGACCACTTAGTCTTTTACTGTGTATTCCAGTGACACATTAGTAAAATGTGTTATTGTAAATTGCTTACTGGTGTCAGATTTATGGATATGCCTGTAAATTTCAATAGATCCATGATGTTGAAACTTAACAGGACTTAGGGCTGTATGGGTTTGTCTAGTATGTCATTCTGTCGTGGCGTACCAAACAGTCATGCCCCTACCCTGGGAGCTCATAGTGCTATGTGCTGGCATGTATTGAACACAGATAACCCAGGGACATGCAGGTTCTACCAAAGTCTGCCCATTGCCCTGCAGTGACAAGGAATTTATTTCTGCATGCCATGCTGAGCCCATTGTGCAAACTGAGCTTTTGGGTGTGAGCGAATGCAGACACTTTCTGTCATTCACATCCACTTCCTCCCTTCCCCAGGGAAACCAACAGGGCAGCCAGCCTCCTCCTCGTGATGTAATCTGACCAAGATGAAATATTCCTTGCAATTGCAAATTGGGCAGTTATTGTGAGTTACAGCATATGAACAAGACATACCAGACAGGGATCTAAGGAAAAGGATTGCTTTCACCATCTGGTATTGCTTCCTTAGCTGTGACCTCTCTCAAGTACTTGTGGGGAAACTAGGATACTGGCCTGAATAAACTGGCCAGTTAGATCAATATGAAGAACACTTTCTGGTGCTTTCTGGCAGATAGCTAAAGGATGAGGTTTGCTTTATACATGTTGTGTTGGTCAGTCTATTGACTGAGGCAAAGGTAACAAATGGGAAGATTTGTATTTCAGACATTTTTGTGTGTAGTTATAATATGCCCAGCCATGCTGTGTTGATAGAATGCGAAAAGAGGTTGGGTGTGTGTTTTTTACCCCATTTATCTTGTGCTGTGTTTTGTGTCTCACTTATGCCAAGAGGCAGTGTTGCACTCAACTGCTTCTGCATCATTCCTGCTAGAACTTCTTTATAAACTATGGTGCTCAAAGTGAAGCAGCTGTGCTTGCTGGAAATCCATGAATGTCTGAGTGGATGTGCTAAACAGATTAGATGACAGAAATTCAGGTGAAATGATCTTTTTTTTAAGGACTATGACAGAAAGGTGTCATTATTCTTTGAGAGTTGATTACTAACCCTTGAATACCTTTGGAAAACATTAGCCAAGAGGGTATGCAAGAACCAAAGGATGCACTGACTTGTTAATTATCTTAGTGTAATTGTTGTTAAATGTTACAGAATAATGAAAGCCAATGGCATCTGCACTGTTAATGGTATTATTCTGTTACCATTATTTAAGGGGAAAAAGCAAGAATAGTCAACCTCTGCAGAAGAGAGGGGCCTTGAAAGCATATAATATTAACAACTGTGCTATCTTTCTGGTTTGTGTTTCAAGAAAATAAATATTCCTCTGTGCTTTTCTGGTTTTGCTGGGTTTTAATCAGGTGTCTGAGATTACCAAACCAGAAAGACCTCACTAAAGATGTATATGAATAATGTGAGCCATGTTTTCATATATTGTACTTTTAAAATTGCTTTTCAAGCTCTTAAACTAGCTAAGAGTTTACCAGGGTTTGCATTTGCGAAGGAATACAATGCTTACAGTCCTTCAGTTCTGTTAGTGACTTTTTGTTTGGAAGTCTTTCCAGATGAGAAATTTTCTTTAACAGAAGTTGTGTCAACATAGGCAGCATCTGCCAGAATTTTCAGGTAAATCTACATTTAGCTTTTGTAGTACAATAAGCCTTCTTTTTAACTTCTGCTTCCTTCCTCAACTCTGTGTTGGTGAGATGAAATCTAAGAAATGCAAAATTAAGAGCAAACAGATGTTTTGATCGAAGTTGAAGTCAGCTTTTACTTGCAAGGCTTTATCTAGTTAAATTGCTGCAGTTTTTTACCCGCAGATGCATGAAGCAGATCCCGCAAAAACTGTAAGACTGCAACAGTGAGAAAAATTTGGTCCTGTACTCTGGATTCATCTCTCTTTTTCAGTAAATCACAATTTTTTACACTTCTGTCTGGATCAGGCAAAATGTATAGGAGAAGAATTTTCAAACTCAGGCTATAGCTCAATCTCAGTTTAGAATAATTTACCTTTTATGTAATGTGAGGTGCTTGCATGAGTCAGCTCAGGAAAGATTTATCATGGTCACAAAAGAGCCCTTAGATGCAATTGTTTAAGTGCCCATACCTGACTGCCAGTCCCACTCAGTTTCGTTTTAGACAAGACAAGCTGTTAGTCTTAACTTCTGCAGGTAAAATGAACTAAATGCCCAACTGTTATGTTTCACAAAGTAGTGTTTAGTGACAGACTAC
The DNA here is from genome assembly GCF_000738735.6 of Corvus cornix cornix. Taxonomy (NCBI): domain Eukaryota; kingdom Metazoa; phylum Chordata; class Aves; order Passeriformes; family Corvidae; genus Corvus; species Corvus cornix. The sequence goes on along the minus strand of NC_046357.1, from coordinate 2,476,260 downwards.
TCCTTTGCATGTGGAGGAAAAGACAAACAAAATAAGGCCTTTGTTGTGGACTTCTGTTCACCTCAGCATTAAAATTGGCCTTATGGAAGTAGTGTGTAAAATTTGTATTGCAATTTTGATGGAGGCATGCCTTCACCTCCAGAGCTTGTTCTTTTGCTGTTTTGTTTACAGAAATACTTCTGGTGCCATCCTGATTAAGTGGAGTTGGCTGTCCTCCTCAACGTGTTAATGCTGTCTCCTATTCTTTGTGCCTTCAATGAAAATATAACAATTTTATAGAACAACAGATAGTACTTTGGTGTTACATGTGCATGTGCTTACATAGCTAACAGAATGGAGCACTAAACTAAAGGTTAGTATGCACAAAGTTAAACCCTTGAACATCATTTAATGCTTAACTTAAACTGTACGTATCTGGTGTGCACACAGTCACAGTTAACCCGTCAGATATTTTCTATCTCCATTAGAAACAGAACTTTTCAGCAACTGAGGAAGTATTATGTACAAAAGATATTTTTATCACAGGATTTTTATGAGAACAGATCTTGGTTTGAGAGGTGCTGAGCAATGGGAATAGGGAGCTGCCTGTTCTTGGTAGCAGGGGGAGAGCCAGGAACCTGTGTCTGTACTATCCCATACTCTGTTACTCTCATGTTGAATTTTTGTTCTTAAAAGGTTGTCTCCAAACTCACAATGAAAAGGCATGGGCAGCTTCACCGGATAGTTTGAGTGTCAGAGTTGTTTGATTGTTGGACAGTTGATTCTTCTACTGTGTTTTTCAGTTTTGAGAATATCTTCAAAAATTGATGTTTTGCTTGTGTATCTGAGTAAAATGTGAAAAACCTGTCTGAAAGTGCTGTTCAGAGTTGGGCACCCAGCTGATCTTTATGCCCTTGCACATCTTGCATTCACCCATTGTGGTCAGCGAGCCTGAATTTAACTTCTTAGATTTCATTCTTTCTCTTTCTTTTGGGAGGTAGGAGAATATAGAATTACCGAGATTGCTTACAGGATACTTGCTGGGACCTCAAGTTAATATTCAGAATCTAGGTGTCTGTTATGTTTTAAAAATTCAAATGCATAGTTCTGTTTATCCTTTAGGTTTGTTTTCAGTGTCTTAAATGAAGGCTCCAGGTAATACATAACATAAATTTAAAATACCTTTAGTAGAAATATGTAGGAGACATAAGAGATGTAATTGAGAATTTAATTATTCTTTTTTAATGTGTGGTTGAAAGAGCAGTCAGGTTCACCAAATCCAGTTCAGCAGTTTCCATAACTAGAAGATTTCCCTCTGTGTCTGAAACCTCGTACCTGTGAGCTCACTAATTTCTTCCAAAATTAAGCCAAGGACCCAAAAAGCAGCAGCTCATCTGGTCCTGTATTTTGACTCATCTGTAGAAATTGCACAGAGCAGGTCCAGAGCTCTGGCAAAAAATAAAATAATGTGGTTGACTTTATTATATTGTGTACAGGAAACGTAGGTGGGTGAGATAAAAGATTCTAGCTCCTAAAGTACTAAAAATAAGTACTTGCACTTTGCTTTTCCTGGTCTTGTATAGAGCATTGAAAAATTGCTAATCCTCATGAAACAATTCACAGTATTTGTTTTTTAGAATTGTAATCTCAGAATAAGAGAGAGTACATAAAAGAGGAATATAATTCAATTATACCGAAAATCCCACATAGCAGCACTGATCTAAAACTGTATAAAGTGTTGTGTAGTCATTTACTTTTAAATGATGCTACCTGTAATGCTGAAATTAATACACTTTTCTGCAATTTCTAGGTTTGGCTCTCACCCTTAATATAAACTATAAATGATTTCCCTTTAAAATTCAGGTGCAGATGTGACAGAGAACTGAATGATGACTTCTCCTTTTGTATTAACCTTTGTGTTACATGAATGTATTTGTTCTCAAAAGCCTTGGCCATTAATTTTCTCCATTAAAGGAGAAGCGCCTATTTTTCATTCAGCAGTTTGCTGTTCTATTACTGCAGAAACTGTTTACCACGGAAAGGGATAATGTGACTTAAAGAAGATGGCTCAATCCTATTTGGCACTATCGGAGGGGGTGGCGGATGTTGGACATTTGCCGAGAGAAACTGTGTTAAGCATCGCGTCTGTTTTGCGCGGTGGGCTGGCGTAGCCAGGGGGACCACTCCATCCTCTGAGGTGCAGCGTGTGTGTGTCTGTGTGTGTGTGTGCGTGTGCCGGCGCAGTGGTTGCTGCTGCGGAATTCCGGGGATGAATTACTTGATGTGCACAACTGAAGGTGCCGTTCGCTCCACTAAAGCGGTGCGGCGTGTGCTGCCACTAACCTGAGAGAGGCAGCCTGCAGCTCTTCGTGACAGCTCGAGGTGGAAGGACCCCAGCTTGCGGTCCTCCCCCCCCTCTCCCAAGGGATCCTTAGTCCATTCCTTTATAGTGGTTCATTTGGCTCTCTGTCATCGCCAGAATGCTGCCCGTGAATGTGTGTCATGATTTCAATAGAGTGTGGTAACACATAACAGCAATGAAAGCCCAGCGGGAGAGGCTACAAATTCCAGGGCTGACCTTGGAGTAAGTATTGTCTGTCTTTAATATCTTAATGGTTTCTGCATGATGCTGGCTTTTGTGCAGTCAGGAGCTTTTAACATACGTTTGTGCTGACAGCCTGGGAGCACTGCAGCTCCAGGTTGAAGGAACATGTTTTCAATGCATTGCAGTTGGTTTCAGCAAATGTGTGAGCCTGGAGCCAGGATATTGCAGTGTGTTTGGAAAAAAAGCCTTTCTGCATATTTAAAGTTACTGAATCTCAGTGCATGAAGCATCCTGTCAGTTTGTAGGGGAAGAATCTGTCAGTAGGCCATGGTGTCTGTCTTTCTCTTCAGCTCTCTGTTGCTTTTTGTTTATCCTGGTGCTGCCTTTTAGAAAGGCCTCTTTCTGTGCTGAATAATAGAGAGCACTGCAAGAAATTGAAGCATTATAAAAATGCTGTTTGTGAAAATTCATCAGGAGCAAGGCGTATTTTACATACGTAACTGCACTAATGACCTGTATTGACATTCTGGAGGATTCCTGATAGTTTCTGCAGTAAGTATGTTTACCTAATTTAGCAATGTGTTTACTTGTACTTGCTTAAAACTGATTAACTAATTTGTGTGCTTTCAGCTATTTAGAGAGTAGCTAAATGAAAACGTGTAATTTTGATGTATAGTGATAGTAAGTATAGGCTTTTCTTCATAAATGCCAGCATATGTTTATCCAAGATATGTTAATCAAAGCCAAGTTTTTATTTCTATACATACATACATACATACCTACCTGTAGTCTACACTAACATGTCAGGTATGTATGTATGCATGTTACAGCCACCATGGGAACTTGCTAATTTTACCTAGGTAAATTGATACAGTTACGTCAGATCCTTTAGTATTCCCTGGGACTGCCCCATTCTTGCTGGATTAAAAAAAAAATCCAACAAAACCCTGAATGCTGCAGATGCATGCGGTAAAGTTATTTAGCTCTGAAAGGTATTACCTCAGCATTTGCCATGTGTTAAAGACAGGGCTGTAGGTAAGTGTGCAGCGTAGCAAATAATTTATTCTAATAATCAAATGAAGGTGACAGAGCACTTTATTCCAAGGAACAAATGTAGATGTCATACTGGTTCCCCAGAACTACATTTGTGAAATGTCTCAGAAATTCTGCATTTCAGTCAGGCATCCTCTGGTAAGAGCAGTGTGTGTTAGCTGTGGGCAGGCTAACCTCTAGATATTTTTCTGAAAAAAACAGCATTGCTAATTTCTCATGAGTTTTGGAGGAGGGGTCTTATCAGAGATCTCATTAAAATGGTTTCCATGAATAATTGATAATTATACTTTTTTTGAGATGTGGCAATTTAAATATTTTAAAATCAATCTTCACTGAATTATGTAATCATCATGTGAGAATAACATCACTAGCTGCAAAGGACGAAAAAGGATTCATGTTTTTTTAACGTGTGTGTGTGCTTTTGTAATATGAGGTAATTGTTTACTTCTTCCTCCTTTTTCACACTAACCCAACATAATTACACTTGCTTTGCCATATTTTTAAAATATTTAAAACTTACAAAATTAATAGTTACATTTTAAATTTAATATTGATCATTGTTTTGCTGAAATGTTGTCTGGATATATTTACTTTTTCCATATATTAGAATTTCTTTTGCCATCACCCTTGCTACTTTTTGAACTTGATTTACTTGTAGAGAAAAGAAAATATCATACTTTGGTTGCTGGCACATAATGATTTCCATAGAGTCATTCTCTCATGATTTGCCAGAGTTGAGTCAATGCAGACTTAAGTCATGTCTCCCAAATTGTTAATTGCAAACATTTAAAGAAGAGCGTATCTGGGGGGAAAAAAATCCAATTTGTTCCTTGCACCCTGAGTCTCATGAATTTTCTTTCAGTAAAGTTTAAATGTTGGGACTAGAATTATGTTGTCTCCCTGAGAAACAAGTACAGTCTGTCTACTTTATATTCATTACTTGCAAAAAGCTGTTTGAAAGAATATTAAATCCAAAATAAAGCATTCCAAATTTAGTAAGTGTAAGAAGTAAGGCTGCCTGTCATGCACTGTGATAATTTGTTTTAACAGGTTTTTGTAGGTCTTAAAAAAGCAAAGCTGAAGAGCAAGTTCTGTAGAAGAACTGAATTGACACACCAGTATCATCGCTTGGTAGGAATTTTTAGATCCGTAGTACTAGCACATCTGATACTGGATGCCCTCAGAGTCTGTGCTATTACTGAGACTCTGATGTGTTACAGTAGTGAAAATGAGGAAGAATATGAGTAGCTACTAGCCAGTGCAAGACTTCCACTTGCTGTTTGTGAGTCATCCACTAGAGGAAGGGCGATGTCCTTTCCCATCGGGTATCTGTAGGGTTTGTTCACAGCAGAGTGAATTAGGGATCTCAGTATGGGGTTTGAAGTTAATATATTCTTCTTACTCAATTCCAGAGTTGCTTTCTTCATCTACTTTTAACTATTCTGGCTTTAGGAGATTTCTTGTCCCCAGTTGTTACTTGGTAGCAGTCCCCTTGCTCTCTCTTTGCTGCAGCCCATGGCTTTTGGCTAGCTGGTGCCAGTTCTCTTCTTCCTCCACCTGGACTATCTTTGGATCAGTTCCAGCTTCCCCTTGCTTCTGGTCCTGATGGAAGCTGGCGGTGGTCTGCATCACCTGCCTCTGTCCACATCTTACCTTGCAGTGCTCCCTGGAACAGCAGTGCAAACACTGACGGTGCAGCACAGGATCGTTTCCCAGCCTACAGTCAGTGAGGGCCAAACTGACACATGGACAAAAGGGGGACAACTGGGGACAAACTACCAGCTCTGCTGCACCAGACCAACCGGCAGTGGAGATGGAAAGATAGTGCAGATAAAGCGTAGAAGTACAAAAACACTTTTTGTAAGTCTGTACTTTACCGATCGTACAGAAACAGTGATCCTTCCAGTGCATGTTGTGGCAGGTTAGTGCAGTGTAGTACAGATTGCCTCAGTGGAACAGCAGAAATCTGTTCGTCCACACCTTTTTTTGCAGGCCTGCATGGGCTGACTGGTATTAACCTGGGTTCAGTTTAGCCATTTTCAGAGTGATATATTGAGCCATTGGCTCTTAATGGATCTTTTCAGCTTAAAGGTACAGGCGTGCTAGCACAGGTAGTCTGCAGCTGAAAACAAACTAGTGTGTTCTCAGCTACTGGTGGTGCTCTTCTGTGTGCCTAATTCAGAGATCATGAAGGCACAGCCAGCAGCCAGAGGAATTCACCCGTACGCAGTAGCCTTGTCAGAAATTACCAGCAGGCGCATCCTTGTCTCAGTGTGCATGTTCCCTGCCAAACTTTGTGCCCTCTCCAAGGCATCTCAAAAAGGAAAAGTTGCGAAAATGTGCAATCCCAAAACTGTATTCCTAATCTCTTCTAGAAGCAGTAGTGCTCTCCTGCTGAAATGTTCGGAAAAAACCTGAATCTGGTACCCACCTTGAAAGATTTTGAAGGCAATGTATTAAAATTTGGCAGTGTTACGCAGTTGAAAATATGAACTGGACCTAGCTGTGCTTAGCATATTGGCCATCTGCATCTCCACAAGACAGGAGTGCTAGCATTGGCTGGCTGCAAGGGTCTGGTACAAAGCAGAACAAATCTTTATGAAGATGAGCTGAAAAAAGTTCCCCACAAGCTTCTGCCGTGCTCAGTCTGCACAGGGTATTTTTTGTTTTTGACAGGTAGCTAAGGAAATTGCAGTGAGAGGTATGCTATAAGCATGCTTTTTAAAAGAAGCTTTTGTGCGAGTTTTATGGGGAAATGTGCATATGATAGCATGAGTATATTTTAAAATAGCATCTCTGAAGTCTGGCAGTGGCCAGCTGTTTTATTGAGAAACCTTTTGAGTGGAGATGCACTTGAGGCAACTTCTTGAAGACACCTTTGAAGTCAAATGCTCAAGTAAGGGTTTTATGGATGAATCGTTTATATCCATATTTGATTACGTAGAAGAAGAACTTGGCATTTGTGAGGAAACATTTCATAATGAAATTGCTGCTAACTGGAGCGCTTGTAATTTTTAGTAAGTGTGCGAATTTTAGGCTCTCAGACCGGAAATTTTTTATTAAAATTTTCATATTGCTGATGAAGTTTATCATCCATTTTAGTTTTCCTTTTGTTTTAATAAATCTTATTTGCATATACAAAACTTAAACCCCTCTCCCCCCCCAGATTTTTTAAGAGGAAAAAAGCACCCCAGTTACATATTCTGTTTGGTTACATGTCTAAAACAAGTTACCATTTTTCACCACTCTTGGGACTTTGTACACAAGTATTGTTCCTGGAGGAGGTCTAATGTAGTCAAGCATATACATCAACACCAGTTCTCATATTTATTTTTATTTATATCAATTTCATCTTAAGTCAAAACCTGTGTGGCTACTGTCAATCACTTCATTCAGGAGGATGGTCATGTTTTGGTTCTAACCAAAACTTCTTTCATAATTCCTACACTAAAACATGCGATTCTTGCTAAACCTTCTGTTCACTAGAGATGACATTATTTTAACTTGCAGTCTCACCCCAAGGAGCCTGAGCCCAACCCCAACAAGCCCCTGCAGTCCATGCAGTCCTCTGTTCGCTTTTCATTTTTGGAGGTAAGCAAGTAAACTTCCATTGTTGATGTTTTCTTCTGCATCCAAAACCTAATGATCAAAACATATTGCAAAAGGAAAATTGAAAAAAAAAATTAAGTATGTCTCTGCAATCCAAAATACATTTTACTTGACCAGCTGCTGTTCTGAAGGTAAGTATTTTATGGAAAAGAACCCAGGATAGTCCATATTTTGAGACCTAGTACAGAGACTTGAGATATTGATGTGTAATTCTGTGTTGCTTTGACTGCTTAGGAGTGTATCTGAAATTTTATAGTTTGCTTCCTGTGATCATACCTCAGATTGCATTCTGTTGTGTGAGAAGTTTAAGGTGAGTTCAGAAGTGAGGGTGATTCATGAAACACGTCGTTATTTTTTGCTTAACTGAGGGTTAATAGTGTGCTTAGTGAGTTGAGTGATTCAGAAGATTGGTAGGACTGTTTTGTCCTCAGGACTAGGAGGATTTTAAGCTATACTTCTATTTCAGTAATGTTCTAGATAAGCCCTTACAGCTACATAAAACATCCTTTTCACCCACTTCTTTCTTCTCCCAAGTTTTTTCATAAGTTTTTTTTGGTACTTGTCAGAAAGGTTGTTACCTTCACGAGATCAGAAAATCATTAAGTGATAAAAAATACTTTGTAATCCTTCCTTTTATGTAAAATTTTAATAAATAGTAATTGATGGATATTTCTGATACAGAAAGACTTTTTTTTCTTCCTTATTTTCTTTTTTATGCAGAAAGTTAAATTCCTTGTCAGGGATCTCATAGGTGTCAGTCACTGAGATTCTGCTCCATAGGGAAAGTAGTTTTTAAGATGAGTTACTAATAAATTATCAATGCTTCATGGATTAAAAAAAAAGAAAATCAAACCACTTCTAATTTTGGTCAGAGGTCTCACTTGTTACTGTGAGAATTAAGAACTACCATGTTGATAAGTGACATAATAAAATAGATTTGTGCTTTTTTGGTGCCACCTCTTGAACATGGTGTGGCAGAGGAGAGAATTGCTTGGATGTGGTAATCTGCTTCAGTGTACTTTAAAGTTAAAACCAAATTAATAGGTGAGAGCCCTTCTATCAAGGCTTTACTTGACACTGAAAAATGGAGCAGTAACTTAAAGTTTTGCTATGTGTTTCTGAAGAAATATTGTAGTTTTTTATATATTTTGTTTTATTAGGGAAGAGATGGTATGAGAATTCTTTATTTGTGCAATTTTCAATATGATTTCAATAGACACACTTTTTTCCTCAGTGAAAACACTTTCATGGTGTTTGTTTAATAAATTATCAGCAAAATGAGTATATTCTGTGGAGTTTATTTTGCTGGTATAGAATGCTTGGTAAAATTAGCATTTTCTATTTGAGTCTTTATTTTATACAGCCAGAACAAATCACTTCCCTTTGTGGTTAAGAAAGTGCTCTTTTTCAAAATTTCAGTTTTGTGGAATCAAAAAGCAGTATACAAATTTTATATTTTGTATGACCTGGATGACCTGCTGAACAGCTTCTGCAGATGCATGGATGTGCTGCTGTGCAAACTGTGCTATAGACATAGCCCTCAGTGCTTTTAGAGCTCAGACCTTGTTTACCCCTCTGGGGTGTAGAGACTCCAGCCGTGCCAAGTTTGAACTTTTCATCCTATGATGGAGGATGTTGGGAGCAGAATTTTCAGATGCTTTTTGGAGAAATAGAGTGGAAATTATTGATACTGCCTAATGTGAAGCCTCATCCTGTGATATGGCTGAAAAACGTCAAAGTTCATAGGGATTTCTCTTAGGTTCTTTTGTCCTGAAATTTATGTAAGGCTCTGCCAGAATGGTTACTTTTTCCCTGGAATGGAAATGTTTAATGTTTGATTAAATCTGAAATGGAATGCTGTATGTATCTATAGCTGTAGAGGACTGCTGGTGTATTGAACATCAAATGTTTTAGTTATTAGTTACTGTTCAAGCTTGACCTAGCTTAGTGGAAAGAAGAAATGTGTTGGTTTGTAGGATATATAAATAATTAGCACTTCCTGTTCCATTAGCTCAGAGTACTCCCATATGTGGGAGGAGAGGAATTACTTCAGTGGCACTATTTTTGCTTATATTCAGAAATGTTAGCATGGGAACCTTACCAGAATGAATGGATAGGGTTTTCCTGTGGTATTTCTCTCTTTCTCTCTAACATGCTGGCTCATCTCCCTCATGGCCTTTGACTTGCACAGCTGCTCCTTAGGCGGTTGTTCCTGTTGAAGCTCTGCTTATAGCAGTTGTCACATACAGTAGTAGTCTAAAGGGAACCTTTTGCCAGCTAGATAATGAAGATCTTTTCAAAATAAACAGTAACATCCTGTGAATGGAAATACCTGCCTGCTGGTACAGTGTGAAGCTATCCATACTTTACTTCTGAGAGAGGGTGGGGGATGAAGAGGTATTTCAAATCTCAGGAGGATATATTTTTATCTTCTCTTTGAGTCACCTGAACACTTCAAACTGCTGTTGGGGGAAAAAGTACGTGCAATTTTTGTACTAATAATTATAACCAGCAGATTTGCAGGGAAAGGGAGAAGATGGAGATAATGTAAATAACTGAGCACAGCTACTGAGATATTTAAGATCCTCATGCTTCTAATATAATTTTAGTGTTTTTCTTTGCTGTGGATAATTTGGAGTCCTTTGTCACAGTAATGGGGAGTGGGGTGGGGAAAGTATTTGAAAAAGACTAGGAGGAAACACGAAGTGCTAGAAGTTGTAGTAGCTTCTAATAAGAGCAATAAGGAAAATGGAAATGGTTAATTAAAAATATATAGAACAGCATGCATTTGAACTTGAAGAGTAGAGAATGGTGGTTGTCAACAAAAAAATCTTTTTACTCAACCTTTTGCTTTACTGATGTCACTGATACTAGGCTGGGGGAAAAAAAATCTCTAAGCCAGTTGATAGAAAGCTCTTAGTTTCTACAAAAAAAGAAAAGATTGTAGTGAATTTTCCAGAAAGGCTTTACTCAGGAGCGTGAGGATTGCACACGTGTCAGGCACTGTACAGACACAAATGTTACTACCTGGCTAAGACTGATGAATGGGTTGACAGGATTCATTCTGAAGCTTGGAAAATGAAAGTGGCAAGCAAAAAAAGCCCATATACTTTTTTTTTTTAACGGTTAAATTTTTTTATCAACTATTTCAGGAAAAATTTCAGGAGGAAAATCCAGTTCACCTCACCGTATCTACAGCTGAGTTGGCAGGAAGGCAAATGAGGATTATTATCTCTACCTTTCAGTAATGTAATCTGCTCTTTTGGAAGTTTGTGAGGATGCCACTGTAAACACTGCATTTTACATGGGGTCATGTTGTCAAATGATTACGTATGTGTTACTAAGAGCAGCAATTAGAAGTATAACTGGCATGGATTAAACCTCATCTTATGGCACTGAATTGTAAGAAAAGCAAATGTCAGTGTCACAGATAGCTTAGCCACTTGTTGGTATTTAGTATTAAGTTTTTATATCTGGAAATTGTCAAAAAATGTTGACACTTGCATTTTCTTTAAATGTAAACCAAATCTATAATATGAATGAGTAATCATTACCAAACAAAGGGAGAGTGAGACTTTTAAATATAATTTTACACAAATAAAAAATTCAAATATTTAATTTTATATGAAACTTTATTTAAACTGTCTAAATTCATATACCAAATTGTTGAATACAGAGATAAAAATCTAGTCAGTGTGCTCCTATTTGTCCACTTTCTCTGTCTGCATCCCCTTTTTTTCCCCATGACATTCTGCATCCCAGAATCACATAAAGACAAAAAGCTTAAAGTAGCTGCTTTCTAACAACTCTATTGGTCTGTATTATGAAACCATGAATGAAATGGATGGCTTCTGTAGAAAAATGAACAGTAAAGTTTCTAGTGACTTTTTTATTGTTGTTTTGAAAGTCAGCTTGTTTAAAGAGCTTTTAAATGTCTTCTAGCTCTGTATGATGCTGTGTGGGCATGTGGGGAATATACACCCATGTGAAAGATGTAATGGACAGTAGGAACTGTTCACTGTTCGGTTTATTACTGAAGGCAATAGTTTGTTTTTAAACTTAGCAATATTCCTGTGAGGAAAGTGGCGTGGACAGTGTTGGTGTGTTCTGCTGCCTGTGCAGGCTGGCTGGGCTGGGGCACTTGGGGTGGCTGTGAAGCTGTTGGGGCAGAACTGCCTCAGGGACTTGCACACCGACGACTCGCAGACCAGTGACCAAAGGCCCTGCAAGTACTCTCCTTGACCCTGTTGCCACAACCATGTTCCTGCCCTCTTCTCTGTTAGCTCCTGTGATTGTGTGGCTGCACCAAGCTGAATCTCCACCGGGAGTGAGAGCAGGCCAGTCTTAGGAGCGAGGAGGGAGTGGGGGAGCATTTTTCAGCATGGGGGATGCAGTGGCAGTGTGTACTTGGCAGCACTAGCTGCCCACTCAGACCTGAGCAACAGCCAAGGTGACAGCTGTTAAACACACTGGTTAATGATTAAATCTGGTGCAAGTATACAGTCTAGGTAGACAGGGAATACTGCAGAAAAAAAGTGCTAGTATTCACTCCCTGATGAGGAGGGACTTGTGCAGGACATCATGACATGGTTCTCTCAAGGTAGAGCAAAATTGTCATAGAGGAGATAGCTATTGAATTTGGACTTTTCTGGTCTCAGAGTAGTTTTACTTCTATGTAATTTTCCTATGGAGCTGCTACTTCTTGGATTCATAAGGTTTTGTAAGAAACACGTGAGGAGGACACGTCAGAGGATGCCTCCTTTCCCTCCTTTCCTCAGTGACATAGCTGCCATACCCAGGCATTCTCAAGCAGACATTTTTCTTTAAAATTTATTTACACTTTTGTTTTCTGATACCAGTACAAAGTACACTGACCTTAAGGTTATGCTGAAAGATGAAGCTGTTGATTTGTTGTCCTGAAAGGGGAAGGTCTTGGGAAGGGCTGATGTGGATGAGGTAAAGAATCACCTGGCTCCATTTCTTTCTCAAATTTTTCTTTAAAATGAGGAAAACCTGCTGTTTCATCTCTCAGGGTAATCTGATTAGTATTCATGAATGTCAGCCATGAAGCACGAGTTCCTCCAGGTGAAATAGATTAATCTTTGGCTTTGTCCTCCAAAAGTAGTTTGTCTCCTCTGAAGTTACTTTTACATCCTTGCTGTTCTCTTAACTCTTTTTGGGACTACTTATTTAACCTTACAAAACACTTTCTCAGCTATTTCCTGTACTCTCCCATATTAAGACTGTGACAGGTCAAAGGGAGAGCTGTTTCCATTGGAACTTGAAAATGGGAAATGAGAAACAATTTCCTTGCATGTGTAATTTTTTTTGTGATGTAGAAGTGAGTTTTGAGGATTGGTTAAGTAAAAGCAGCCCCTTACTCAGCGCGTGATCTCTTTTGCACTCAAGTGTGCTATTCTAGCTTCAGCTTTTGAAATACTCTAAATAAAGTATTCTGTTTTCTGAGCTCTTTAGAGTCATAGCAGAGGAGATTTTTGCTTGTGAGTCATCAGTATTTTGCTGAGTGCTAGTCTGGTACATGTGCATAAGCCTGTTAGTGTCTTAATGGCATTGCACCATGGTAGATGGGTCCAGCTGAGAACTGCAGGAGCTGCACAGCTGTCATCCGTGAGCATGGGGTCCCTGGAGGATCTTCACTACAGGTTTTCATCCAAGAGGGGATATAGGGATGCGAATTTCTGATTCCATGTGGTTTTTTTGGGCTGGTGCTAAAGAAGGTGTGGTTTTACTTGCCCCACACTGATCCAAAATCAGAGAGGCTAAGGCTGTATTGCTAAGATAATGTTTTGTAAAGCTTCTGGAGTATCAAACTTGATTTCTCGTATCATAAAGATTAGGCTTTAAGTACATTTTTAAAGGCTCCCTGGACAAACTGAATTCTTCTATATTACTTTGTCTTAATTCACATAGCTTTTCAATTTAATTTGTGGCTTGTACTATTAGATATTGTTCTGCAGAAAGATTTAGGTATATATTTTTTAGATCAAGTAAAGCAAGAACAGGAACTTCCCTCTAACTTACAGGGACAGATGACAGAATTCTAGAAGGCTTACCAGAAACAGAGATCTTTGCTTTAATCCTGTGTTGGTTTTTTTGTTGTTTGTTTGTTTTGGGGGTTTTTTTGTGGTTTGTTTTTTTTTTTTAATTTTTTTTTTTTTTTAGTTCATGTTTAAGGTGCATCTTAAGAAATCAAAGAAGTTCTTGTGACAGTTATTTTTTGTGGTAGACTGAAAGCTACAGACACAGAGCTCATCTGAATAATTTTAAATGCCAGTTTGTTGATCCTTCTCTCCCTAAACTCTCATAAAAATCATCCCGAAGTACTTGTGTGCTAGTTTTATTAAATCTTCTGGCCTTTTAGGTTGTATTTGGTGTTTACTCTTGAATGTTAAATTTTAAATTTAGTATGTTAGGCCTTTAAAGCATTTTGAGGAAGTATGAACAACATACAACATGAATTTGAATTTGAAAATTACAGTAATTGTGGAGTGGTGCTGTAACAGGAGAATGCTGAATCTGAAGACAGTTATTATTTTTTATTCAAAATACTGTTTGAAAAAGTGTCTTTCTTACAGTTTTGAAGGCTATGCAGCCATAGGAATGACCTGAATGGAGATTTCTTGAACTGCTTTACTACTTTCTAATACTTTCTAAAACAGAACTAAAATATTCTAGAAGTATTTCCCACTGAGATATTCCCTCATAATAATGCTTACTTTTGCCATAATTTGATGTGCTGCTCAGATTACTTAGTAAAGTGTTCATTGGCTAATTCATGAATGTTTTCGCCATACAAGTCTTAAAGAAAAATGACCTGGTATAGCCCCATTTTGAAATCAAAACCTGACATTACTCTGTAGATTTTTTTCCCCACATTTTTTAATTAAGAAAACCTCACAGCTTAAGTTGTTAATACTTACAAAAAATATACCACACCTAAATCAGAAATTGTGGGAAAGGAAGGAGGATGACAGGGAGTTCTATTTGGGGCCACCCAGAGACCTGGTGAGTTGAGTGCTGCACACTATGGTATTAGGAAATCACTGCAATTCAAGGAGGTGGTTAAAATTTGAACAATTGATCCACATTTTATATACAGAAATAACTCTTAAGATGGGTCTTGAAATGTGCTGGAAAATGGACAGTCTGGTCTCCTCCTATGCTGTCATACTACTGAGTTGCATGTCCATGCAAGTGACCTGCTAGCAGCCATCATAAGTCACTGTGGGACTGTTCTGTTGACCTCTTTGCTTTGCCTGTCAGGTGACGTATCTATTAGTAATGACTGAAGTGTGCTGAGCCTCACCTGGCCTCAGCCTGCATGTAAATTCAGACTTTTGTAGTATGGCTTCATGATTGGCTTAATCTGGTTTGATAAGAATGCTTTTAGTACACCTTGAATTCAAGGTCTACTTACTGTCCAAGATGTGACTGTCTGTAATGTGTTGCCAATCACATAGTTCTTGCAGATATGGAGAAACTGCTAGGTTAACCTGCCCGTTGTCCTATATTTTTCTTTGAAAGTTTAGTCTGATAGGGATGCCAGTGGTTCACTTCCAGGGGAAGAATTTCCTATGGTAATTCCACTGATGTTATCCCAAAATCACAAATTCTGCAGCCTTTTTGCAGCGCAGTGACAAATTTCAGCTGGTCCTTGTGTGAGTTGCCAGAGAAAAAGTTCTGCAGCTATATTCTTGAGATGGAAGTTTTCAACCTTGCTCAGTGCCAACGCTGCGGCATTATGTTGCATCTGCATCATTTTATCGCACCTTGATAAAAATAGATAGAGAACAGAAACCAGCGCTGTGTGCATCAGCCTTCCCTACACACTACTCCAGCAGAGAAAATGCTTTGAAAAACTGCCTTCATCATGTTTTAGAAGTTATAGACTGGTTGCTGTAGTTTTGTTGGCAAGTACATAGAAACACATGCTGTTGAGTTCGGGAAGGCTGATAATGCTGTGTAACTTCCCCAGCTGATAAAACCTAGAAATACTTCCAAAAGTTGATGTAGTACCTGAGAGAAGGGGATCATGGCAAGTGCTGTTGTACGTATTTATCAGCTGAAGCCAGTCTTTCATTGTGAGCAGCCTGGCATGTTCTTCCTTTCACCTTCACCTTCATTCTGCTGTTTCTTTGCCAAGAGAACATTTAGGCTCTCCAGATGCAGTCTGCCACTGGACTGATGAAATCTGCTCCTCTTGTGTGTATGTAGAAGTGTGCAAGTGTGGATGCTGAGGAACAGCAGCATAGAGAATAGGCTGAGATAATCCGTTGTCAACATTCAGCATGGTTATTACTTAATTTTGCAGAATTGCATTGTTGCATAATTTTTAAAAGAACCAAGCCATCTACCAGGAAAAAGCAAAATACTGAGATAAATGAGTATGGTGATTTAAAAGAAACAAACTATATACATTTGCATAGTTCAGGCATATTAAAATTCATGTTAAGCCATGTCCAGATGTAACTGGAGATGGTCAAAGGAGAGGCTGATTGAATGGTGAAGGGGTTTTGAGATAGGTTTGGGGGTTTTTTATTGGTGGTGTATATTTGCAGTGCTAAATGCTTATAAATCTCTTTTGTATCAGGATATTGATATTTCCATAAACTTTTATACTCTGTAGTTACATGAATGGAATAATAAGGTGGTCTGGTATCAGAGAAATTAGGACACTTAGTGGTTTGAACTGTTATTTGAAAGCTAAACAGTTGTCACCTCATTGCTACTATGATAAGAGTTTTTCAGGATGCTGGAGGCCTAGAACAGCTAATGTGGGTTATGCTGATCCTCTGCTTCTTCAAAAGTTTTGACAGTCTTGGTGACAATTCAGGTGCTTGTTAGAGAGAGCTGATGTGGACTCTCAGTCCTACAAAATGAAACCAAAATGTGTTTGCCTGTCTTAGGAAGTGGAGGGTGAAATTCTGTGACTTATCGTGGTTTCCTCCCTGACTCCTGTCATTCTCCCTGATGTACATATCAGAGAGATTTAAGACTGTTTCTTGACTCATCTGAATCCCTTTCAACTTATACCTCTGTGGTCTTTGCTTATAGGTAGGTAGGAATTGTATAAATCATTAAGTACCTATGATTCTGTAGAGTGGTCAGCCCGAAGAAGATTTCCCTATTACTGTCTACTTCTTTCTTCCCTCCTTTTTTTTAGTATCTGAACATTTGATGCAGGTGTTTCTGTAATTATCTTCACAGCCCTCCCAAGAAGTAGAAATACCTTTGCTTTACAGGTGGAGACCTGAAGTGCAAACAGATTAAATAACTAGATGACATCAGGTCTTAGACCCTGAAGCACCTTAGCCATGAGGTAATTTTTAGTATTTTGTCCTTAATTTTGAGAATTTTCTGTCATATTTTGATAAGCATAACTAATTAAAATAATCTTTTCTAGTCTTGCAATTGTAAATGCTTGCTTTTAATTTTGTTTCTGTAAAGTTACCTTCTTTGTATGTAGTTAATTCTACTCCTTCCAGTGGTCTGTTTGGCAGCCATATCATCTGCATGTCTGATAGTTAACTGTTTAGTAAACCACACAGACATAAGAGTATGTGCTGAGTGTAATTATGGTTGTTCAGAAATTCAGATTTAAACTGGGGGTGTGTGCTGAAGCACACCTATGATTGTTTATTATTTAGCCTTTTGAGGAGGAGAGCGTTAAGGGTGACCTGTAAAATGTTTTAGGGATATTATCAACTTGCAGTGCTGTGTGCTCAGGTCATTGTTTGAAATACCAAGGGTAGCGTTAATGGGCGATCTGCATAATATTTTTCTAAAGATAATGTTTTCCCTTTAAACTTCCTGTGTACCTGAGTTCCAATTTGCCAGCTTGCACTGCATGGGGTGCTCCATCTCACACCGTTCTGCTGACAACAGATCCATCACATGGATTAACTGAAGCATGAAGCCAGATGAGTGCAGGGAAAGCTCAGGAAATGCAAGTACTTGGGTGTATATATATGGCAAAGCTCTGAATTCTTGGCACCTGATTTTTATTCACTGTCATTTAAGTAATGACTTTAAAGAAAATTGTGTGTTTAAAATACATGAAGTAAACAGAGTACTTGCCAGTTCTGGGGAGGAGCCTGTAATGTCCTTGCTCTGACAGAGACCTATAATGGGTCTGTAACTATAGACTTGTGCTGATTGGGTAATTAATTTAGGAAATTCAGTGTGTAAATATTACAGCTTATGAAGTTTTCTGTCTCACTGAAGACAGCATTTATAATGAATAAGTGCTTTTCAATTCTGTATCACAGGATTTGATCTGTTTAGACTTTGATTTACAGACTTGAGACCTTCACCGTGCTGACCTCCATTAAACCTCCCCTGTACCCCAAAAAGTATTTTAAGAATGAGGAAGGTTACAAATCATGATGACATCTTTCCCAAACCTATCAGGATTAAAAGCTATCAAACAGAACTTGAGCTTGATTTCTTTACCTAGTTCATTTGACAAAAAACAGAGAATCCGTGAAGTCTGTTACTCAAATCTATGAGTATGGCACTGGGATGTTCTGGGGCAGAGTTGAACTAAAGAAAATGGCTCTGTATGAGGGGTAGCATTCCTCTCAGACGAGTATGTTGTTTGGGATTCTTCAAACCAGAGTGCTGTGGTGACAGGACAAAATGCTCCACTTAACTGCCTTTTGAGGATTGTGGGTTTTGGACTCCGTTTTCCATAATTAGAAAGTTATTAAAATGAAACAGACTCAGATAAACTTAAAAATGCTGAACAGTCTTTTTTTGTACATATGTGTTCCAAACTCCATTTTATATAGTCTGTTTCCTTTAATGAAAAGTCAGATATGAATATTTTCATCTTTAAAAAGTAGAGAAAGATTGTATGCTGTAAGTCTGTTTTATACAGACTATCAGATTTATGCCATTACAAAATGTTAAAAACACAATTACTAACTTTGCAGTGTAGAAACCATAAAAAGCTTCTCTTAAAAAAAATGTTTTCTACAATTGAATTAATAAATATTTTTTTCTCAAAAAATACGGTTTAGTTGACTGCAGCTGTGATGTGGAATGGATGGCAATATCTAAGTACGTAATTATTTTAGAAGAATGATAGTATCCACAATTTCTTAAGACATTTTTTAGGAATTGCGCCTTGACCCTTAATAATGCTGTTTGCCACATAGGTTATGGCTGTTGATTTAAAAAGATGCTTGATAAAATATGGCTGCGTGTGTGACATCAGGAGGACGTCTAAGTGTGTACAGTGGTCTAAACCAGTGCAATGAAATAAGTGATGATTGTTTCACATGAATGCCCAGAACTGGAAAACTTCATTATGGCTTTTTAGATATCTGTTGGATAACGGGTACCTTCACATTTATATCAGTGGTACTGCAGTCACAAAAAAGGTTAATTAATGATTTGAAAAAAGATGTGATCCTCTTAGGATGCTGTTAAGTGCTGGCAAAAAGGTACTTGAAGAACAAACAAAGGAGGATAGAGTAATACTAATACTTTGTAATACGGTATTCCTTTTCCCACCCCCTGGCATTTGTGGTAATGAAGTCAAGGTCCAAGCATCATGGTATCTGGAAAATTACAACATTTTTATTAGATGTTTTCTGACTCTCTCTGGACTTGCTTACCACATAAAGCAGCACTTCTGAAATGTAGTAATGCTGCTCTACTTGCCAAGATAAATGAAAATTCAGTGATAAAAATGGGAAATGGTTCTTTCATACTTTCTCATTAGTTGGTTTGCTAAACTAGCTCAGAAGGAGAAGCTAATCTCTAGGCCAGAGTAAATAGGCAGCACAGTTGTTAGCATGGTTGGCTCATTCCACTACAGACAGCAAAATGCTAGATTAAAAATAGTGTTGCCTGATGTGAATTCTGATGCCTGATGCAGATGGATAGACAATGTATTTAACTTCCAAATATATTGTGCATAATTTTAGAGTCTTTCAGAAATGGGGGGAGGTGCTGGGGCCATTGCTTTTCCTAAATGTGTTTATATTAGATGAGCTATAATAAACTAGAGCAGTGGGAGATTTTTTTGTATTTTGCACGTTACTTCAAAACTTGTTAAAGTATTAGTGTTTATGTGTATTTATAAACATAGCTAAGAAAATTTAGACATTTGGCAGACATACATTGTACACCCACAAAATATTCTTCCGTACTGTGATTTCTTCAACTTATTTTTACACTGAACATCCCACAGTGAAATCCTGTGCAGCCGCTAGAAGGTAATACACATCAACGTCTGCCACTAGGGGGAGCAAGATTTCAATTATTGTAATTAAATGTGGTAATAATAATTAATTAGTACATCTTAAGGACTGAATATACCAGTGAGATCTTTTAGTTTGACAACCTTTATAAAATAGGCTGTAGACTTTGTCAAGAGCTTTGGGGTTTTTTACCCATCCTCTAGTGCTTGTTTGAAGTGTGATTATTTTTTTAGTTAGAAAGGCATATGACATACAAAATTTACAGTGATGGAAAATCCCTGTGTTAAAATGGATAAGAGAAAAGAATTTAAAACTGTTTTTTTGTCTGACTCCTGCAGATGGAACCCCTAACTTTGTGTGTGAGGGGAAGACATGATGGAGTTTGCTATTCTTACACTCTGTTTCCTCATGAAAATCTCTTCCTGCTGGGGAAACGCATACTGAATGTCCAAGGTTCTCCGATAGACTCGACCAAGTGAAATAAATGAGTTTTTTTCAAGCTGCACAATGTAATTCAGATTATAATTTTTTTTTCCTTGAACTCCTCATGACTTTTTTGCAGCCTTTGGGAAATGCCACGAGTAGCTGCATTTTAGTCCTCAGTGCTCAGTTGTGTCATCTCCTTGATCCCATGAGAGATTTTCCTGCTTGTAGAACTGAGGGACATTTATTCTTTCATCTATACATCACATAAAAAGCTCTTACTTAGCTATTTATCTATGATAGTACCTAAATTGTTTGCCTGATAATCTGCCTTCCAGATTCTGCGATATGTATGTATTTTATGACTGGGGGGTGTTTTTGTCCTTTGATATGACTTCTTGGCTAGCAAGACTATAATGCATGTTGTTCAAATAAGGCTGCTTTATCCAATGATAAATTAGCTTGTTCCTGTGGTTACTTACCTCTTATGTCTTGTTTGTTAGAAAGGGTATCATATTTCTTTCCACCTCATTGATAGCAGTATTTACTTGTGTTAAATGAAAAACATAATCCTGTATGATCTACTAGAAATGTTTAATGTGCAGTTACGTTTTCAAATCTATAGGTGAGTTTTAATGTTGCCCTAATGCATAAATTTTTCTGCTGTAATAGTGAACCTATTACAACATTGTTAGGAGACAGGTGGAATATTTTACAAATGTCTCGATGTATTGTCAGCTGAGATGGTTATTGACCGGACTTGAAATCTCTCTTGAAACACTTTTTGGGCAGACTGTTTCATGTGACACTAAGTAAGTTACCATACCTCAACTCAGTACTGGCAGCAGCAATATCCTGTTTGTCCTTATAAAGGAGTGTTATGACAGCTTAGTTCAACCGTTGTAAAACTTCCAGCTATTCCAAGACACTTTGAAAATAGCAACAATTGAATGAGCAGCTTCACCGGTTCCTTTGTTACTCATTGGATAATAATTGTCTGACTAAAAAGACTCAACAAAACAAACTCCTCTCAAGGGATGAGTTAGCTCAGTTCTAATTTATTGTTCTTCCAAGATGTTGGTGAAATGAGAAGCATTTCTGTGTTGCTAAAAGATGCGATTTCATAATCTTCCTAGCCCATGAAAACAGAGAAGGTGCCTTAAGGCAACATTTTTTCTTTCCTGGTTCACAAATTTACTCATCTTTTTCAGTATGAGGTCTATGCTTTTAAGATTTTACTAGTCTTGGTATCTCTAAGGAACTTATTATTGTCTGTATTGCTGCTGGTGAACTGCATTCAATGTCCATCTTCCTATAAAACTGGTGAGACTTGAGCATTCTGTAATGCCCTTGGGCAGTGACTTTCAATATTTTAATATTTTTTTAAAAATTCCAGTGTTTATTAATGTAATTATCAGCATGAAGATGGTAGATTAGATAACTTTTGTATTGGAATATTATGTGCAAAATATTGATTTAGCATTGGTATGGCATTGTGGTTTTTAAAGATGCACTTTCAACTTCCTTAAGTAGTATTTCATGGTGGTACTTAAAATCAGTAATGAGTGTTACACAATTAAAAAGTTACTGGTGAAGAATTTTTATTGATGTTAATTACTGAAGTAAATGTTGACATTTTGAATTTTTTTTTCTCTCATATTGAATGAGGCTTTTCTAAGGATGCCTTTTGTACGTTTGTTTTTGGAAATGTAATCTTCAAAGCAAGGGTAGATCAGGCACCTTTTCTGACTTGAGTGATGTGATGTTTTTTATCTTCAAGTGAATATAAAAGAGAAAACTTAATGATCCTTATAACTTGTTTTGTTATGTGCTAGCTTATGTAACTCTTCGTGATAAATAAAAGTCATTACCCAAGTTCTACAGTAAAGCATCTCCTAAGAGATGAAGTTTGAGTTGCTTGTTGTTTTGCAAGTGGCTGTATAGACAATAACTTAAGCAACATATGCTGTTAAGGATGTTTGCAGGTTCTTAACTTTGTTATTTTATTTCTTTTTGACAACTGCAGAATTCTGTTTTAGTTGGATACTGGGGTAAAGTTGCTGAACATATCAATAACATTTTGTTGCAGGAAAACTGTAGGTAATTGTCAACTATGCATTTATCAGTATGACATAGATCTGTTCCTAATAATTTCAGATTTTGATACTTTTAAGACATTATCATCTTTATTAATTTTTTTTTGCCTTTTGTACATGGCAGAGGTAAGTAAATTGCAGTGCCTGAAGGAACACGACAAAATACATCTGTTGAACCTGTGTTTTAAAGGTTGAGCAGCATTATCAGTATCGATAGTCAAAGAGGCTTCAATTTTATGGACAGACACTGCAAAAGAAGTGGTCCTGCTGCCCCTGCCTCTCTGCATGACCTGTCTGCATCCCTCATACTGGGTCTGGTCCTGGGATGTCCTTCCTTGAGCTGATTGAGCTCACTAAATGGGGAGAGAAGATGTCCTCTTAGCATCTATGTAGTACTAATAAGATGCAAAACTTCACTCTCCCTTGAGGTGTTTGCTTTGAAATCAGGCATTTCTGTGTCATGGAAAGTCACAAACTGCAGACACCGCTTTGGAAACTATGTTGTTTATTGACAGGCATTGCAAAGTCTTCACCACCATTTACATGTTGTGCTCTTAAAGGATAAAGCCTATGCTTTGCTTTATGAAACATGTAATTTTTCTAGGGTTGTTGTGGGACAATGATGGACTTCTTAGAGCTACCCCCTTCATTTTCATGCCTTTGTCAAAGTCTCTGTAGTGCCTTAATATGTGTATGTCCAGCAAGCACTTCAGAAAAATAATTATTCGAGTCTCCTTGCTTTCAAGCCCATGCTACAAACAGCATGACTGATTAGCAGGACTGTGCGTACTTGTAATTGTGCACAGAAAGCCAAGGTGAAGTTATGTTTGGATCTACAGGTCATGGAATTTGGGGAGCTATTGCTTGTGAATAGTCTGTGCAGGATCTAGAGACAGAATTGCAAGGGATTTGACCATCAAACCACTGTTTGAAGTGAACAGTGTTCACCATTAATTGTTATTATGTGTCCTGGTTCTGGCCAGGGTTAAATTTTGCAGTAGCCAGAAGGGGGCATGGCTAGGACGTGGAGGTTATTCTATGCCATCTCATGTGACTTTCTGGGGATGGGGGAAAAGGCTCTCTTTTAGGTTGGGTAGCATGGTGGAGGAAGTAGTCAGGTATTCTCGGGGGTGTGAGAATTGTTGCTGTTACTGTTCTTTTTTTAATCTTGTTTCCAGTAAGTTATTATTACCTGAACCTGTGATCTTTATGCTTTGTGTCTTCTATTCTCTTCTCCATCCTGCTGAAGGGGCATGGAGGGGGAGGGGGAGAGGGAAGTGAGCGTGATATGCTTTGTAGAGTCTCAGCAGGAGTACTAAATTGGGGAACACCATTCCTAAAACCATGACACTATGATATCCTCTGTTGCTATATCTGGACAGAAACAGTTGCCTAGAATTTATCCTTTCTTTTATCCTATTTTTTATCCTTTCTGCTTTTGCAAAAATCCAGCTTTTCAGATAATGAAATCAGTGTAACGGCTGTTGTAATCTCGTCTGGTTGTACACAGAAGGGTTAAGCTTTTCTTCTACCAGAATTTGTCAACTTTCATGCAGCAATCATCTTTTTTTCTGGTGGGTCTTTGCCAACATTATGATAGGCTAGTCTTGCTTAATTTTTAAAAGCTTTTAGGGTCTATTTCAGAATTGGAGGCTTCACATCATTTTGATGAAGTGGTAGAGATTTTCACAAAGAAATCATGAGTTCAGTTACTGTCCTGGGCTTGAAACAGAAAAGACTGGTAATTTTTTGCCTTAATGTGAAATGAAGTTTGACCTCCATGTTACATGATCACCCCACAAATGATGTGCTTGACTGAATTATAGAAAATGAACTGCTTTTGTAACTCTTAACTGCCCCTTAGGTAGAGTAATAAGGCCAGGGGAGAACTTGCAGGGCAGTGAGGACACTGAAACTTCTCCTGTGTGATAGGTGGAAGACTTTGTTTTAATATTTAGCTAGTGCTGTTCAGTATCAGTTATGTGTAATTCCCTGGTTTCAGGATTGTGTACTGTTCTGTCTCCAAACACGCTGATTACAGGCAAAAACTTGTGTATGTAGCAGAGATGATGAAGTTACGGAGTTTGTGGGGGAGGTGTTTCTTGGTAGTTTTGTAGATCTTTGAGAATTTCCTTCTTAAACAGTTTTAAGAAAGGAGTGTTGTCAGCCATGCTTGCCCTCATTTGAACCTTTAAAACTTCATGCTCAGTATGCTCAGGCATGCCTCAAAGTGAAAATAAATGGATGAGAATTTTTCTTTTACTGGCTGCAGTAGAGGTGAATACTCAGTCTTAATGGAGAGGTATAAAAAGAGCAGTCATGCTGGGAAGTGCCCTCCTGTGGGGCACAAATGGACAACAGCCCACATACCAGCTTCTGCAGCTATTTCAGCCTTCCTTGTTCAAGAAAATCTGACCTGAGACCTAGATGAGGCTGTTTTACCTTCTTACATGGAAATGGTCTCTTCTAAAATTAAGATGTCTTATAAGTGTTTGATGATTCTTTTATGTTTGATCAATGTTAAACTGACATTTACTGTGGCATGTCAGTAAATGGTGTCTGCTGGGGATTTATAGTAAGGCCTTTGGTGCTAACCTAGAGTGAGAGCTGTCTAATGAGTGCTGTCTCATCCCAAGTGTCATATGAACCCTTCCCGCTCTGCTCTGTGACCCTCAGATAAACAAAATGGAAATTTTAAAGTACATTAAAAGAAACCTCCTAGTTTCTGAATCCACACTATGTCTTTCTATACCTGACCATCATTGCTTTCAGCAGCTGGAGTTAAGACATTACAGAATGACGAGGTAGTAGAGTAGTAATTTTAGAAACACATTTATTTGCATACTGCAGAGATGTGAGGAAAAATGCTAGTCTAGACAGCTGCAGAGGGAGAGAGCAGAGAGCTGGAGAGTGGTGCTGGAATTAAGTATAAAAAGATTGAGGACAGTGAGGCTAAAACGAGGAGTGAAGGTGGAACGTTGGGTGGTGGGAGTCAAGAAAGCAAACCAGCTGAGCTGGGAGGCAGCTGGGGAAGGGTAAAGCGGAAAGCAAAGGAAGAAAGCTGGAAGGAGGAAATGGAGGAAATGAGTCGAACTACCTGAGGGATTAGGTCATTGTTATGAGTAGGAAAGGTACTCAGAGCCTTTCTGTACCCTTCTTTTGCCAACCTGTGCTTCAGGGTAGCTTTCTCAAAAGAGGTAGCTGGCAATGGAGGGAGGCAGGTGTCCCAGCTTTCCGTGGCAAACGCCTGATGTCTGGAGTGGCAGGTAGCCAGTGTGACAAGCGGTAATTAAGTACCTGTACCGTCAGTTCTCCCGGGAGAGGCAGAAGCCACGGCAGTGACACACGTCCACTGTGCACTGCAGCGAGCGTACTGATCCGTCTTTAGCTTACAGTTCCCAGCAGGTCCGAGCGCATCCGACGGGCGGCTCCGACCCGCAGGGGCTGTGCCGGGTGCCGGCTGAGCCGCGGGCCACGGGCGGGGCTCTGACCCGCGCTGGGCGGGCGGAGCGGCGCGGCCTCTGCGCGGCCGCCAATGGCCGGGGCGGGGCGGCGCCCGCGGAGCAGCCGCACGGAAAAGTTTCTGTTGGGTCGAGTTGCTCCTGTTTCTGCTCTCCTTCCGCCCCCTCGGAGGCTGGTTGGCTTCCCCCTCTCTCTCTCTCTCAGGGTTGCTGTCCCTTCCTCCTCTTACTCGTCGTACTATGGCACTGAGTTTTTAAGCTTTCCAACGCGGAGAAATGGATATGTCGGATCCCAGTTTTTGGACGCTCCTTTCCAACTTCACGCTGCCCCACCTGCGGCGAGGCAGCCGGCTCCGGCGGACTCAGAGGTAAGGCAGGCCGGCCGCTCCAGGTGCGCGGGAGCGGGCGCTGGATTTCCTGCTCCCCGGCAGAAGGGCCCTGGGAAGGCGTCGGGACCCGCGGCCTCCTGACTTCTCCTGGTCTGGAGCTGCTGCCAGCGGTGAGAGCCTCTCCTTGCGAGGCCGTTGGTGGTGGTTTTTTTAAACCAGGCGCTGCATATTACTCTACCTCCATTTATGTTTTCTTTTCTCCAGCCCTTCCAGCATCCTCCTTTTTTCCCCCCTTAAAGACACTTTCAGTATTCACTCTCAAGTGTTCGACCTTTTACTGGGAGCAGATATTCTTTATATGGGCAACTCAAGATAGCCTGCTTTGTTCGGTGTTCTTAAAGGGACAGGTTTGCATAAGTACTTTTTTTAAACAGGCTAGCTTGACATTTATTAGTACAGGAATGGCCTTTTTTATTTTTGTAGCATTTTCATTATTGTGAGAAGGGGGAAAAAAGGCTTGGAAATAGTAAATGCTGAGTAAAAGTTAAAGGGTTGTGCCATCATGGCAAAAGACTGACAAGCTTTCACATCATGGTCATTTTTTGTGCTGTGGTGGTCCTTTTGGATAAGTATATGTCCCTATCATAAGGAAAAGAAAAAATGTATAGAAGTTTGTAACTTTGTACACTAGTACCTCGTATGCCATTTTGAGACGTACCAGGTGTGGTGGTAAATTATGATATGCTTCTGACTGTGAAACTACCTTGAGTACTGGCTTATGTGTTATCTTTGGAGGACGTGCGAAAATGTTTCTTCTTCTGGCTAAAAAGCTGGCACAAAGCAAGCAGGATAGAGGCTTAGCAAAGTTGGTTTTTCTTAAGCCTGAGGCATTTATGGTCTGATTTTTTTTTCAAAAGGAAGAAAATGACTATCTGTTTAATGGCAGAAAGTTTAAAATAGGAAAAACAAATGGCCTGTTTTACATCAATGAAAAAACTGTTTCTTCAGTAAATATCTATTCTTTGTCTCCCCTACTTTGGGTAGCTGAAAATGCTGAGTTATATTACAATTATTATCCCTCTCTTGTAAATAATTTTTTGTTCTTACACAGCACTAACTGAGAATCCAAATACACCTTATACATTTTTCTGTTGGGGTTTTTTAAGTTGTCTTCACTGTTCTTACTCATATTGGGTTTGTAACTGTGTGAAGACTTTTATAAATGTATGGCTGTGTGGCAGGTTGAGGAGGAGAGAGACTTCATAGTTTTCACAGGAAGCTTGAAATAAATGTGTACCACTGGTTTCTTTGTTTTATATATTTGGATGCTGTCCTGCTTTTCAAACATATTTAATGCAATACTAGGTTTGTTGAAATATTTGAAAGACTTTTTAAAGCAGCATTGAATATTGTCTCAGTGTATCACGTGTATGGTATATCAGTGAACAGTACATGCCATATATGCAGTTATGTTTCATGTATTATAGAGATATTCAGTATTTAGTTCCCTCTGTGTAGCCGAATCAGTGTGTCACAGCACTGTGAAATGAAAAAGCTGGCAGTGGGATTTCAAGGCTGCTTACTTACTCTTAATGGGCCCAGATAACCCTCTGTTGTCAGGTTAGTTTTATCTTCTGAGTGGTGGGAACTTAGAATCTGCTGTGTTGATGTCTCTTGGGAAATGCTGTCCACACACTTGTTCAGCTCTCTTCGTAAAGGTGGACCTGCCCTCTCCCCCCTATACTCATAATTCATTTACTAATGTAAGGTATAAAACTTACAGAGCAATGAAACTGTCAGAAAAATAAAACCCAGCATGGACAGCGCAGATTCTCCTAGCTCTGCTGTAGAAATGGGTTTGGATTAATTAAGGTACTAGCTGGGTTTATGTGTTCTATGCTGTATCTCTCCTGCACTGTCTTCACAGGCTCAGTCAGCTGTAGCTGTAGCTGCATGTGAAGACTAGAAGCATAGCTGCTTACTTTGCTTAACTTGCCACAGGATGCCTTCCCTTTCTTTCTAAGAGTGCTGCTGGTCGCCGCTCATGTCTTGCAGCTTCCCAGGCATTTTAGATGCCTAAAGAGTAGGTTACGGAGTAGGACTTGAAGGGAGTCTAGTTCCTGTCATCTGAATCTCCTGCTGGGCTTAAGTGAAAGTTTTGGGTCCACTGATTCAAGAGAGGTTTTTTCTTAATAGTTAGACTGCCTATGAAACTTGTCTAGCCTGGTGCATGCCTAGGTGCTTCATGAAAACTTCTGAAGAAGCGTTTTTTTCTGGTTGTATCCACAGTTGGCTTTGGGACTGCTTGTCAATTTAAGAGCAGTAATTCTATGGTTTGGTTGGGAATTTTGCCTCTCAGTTATGTTCCTTTTGGCTGTTCAGTTATTTTTACCTATGCTGCCAGATTATTGTGGCCTGCTAGACCCTATTGTTTCTGTAAGCGCTATCCTACTTTCTTGATACTTGGGATGAAACTTGTCTGCTAGTACTGAATGAATTTTGTTTCTTTGTACAGATTTATTTGATGTAATCATTTATCTCTCTTTGAGGTTCTAAGAAGTAAACAGTGAAGAGATAGCCTCCTTCAGGAGCAGCTTTCCAACAGTAGGCTTAGCTGTTAGTTGCAGCAGCTCTTTGGGAAGTGATACCTGAATAAGAAATATCACAGCCTGACTTTCAAGTCTTGGAGTAGGTTTTCAGGACTGGCAGGTAGAAAAACTATCTTCAATTATAAATTGGAGGCATTTGTTATTCAAAATCCCTGAGACTGTAAATGCCATGGATTATACCATGTGCTCTTACACTGAAGAAATATGTGTGCCACCATAAAGAGAACTAGAGTGAGAGTGGGAGGGTCTATGTGTAGAGATCTATTTATAGAAATTGCTGTGTAGATTGACAAATGGATAAATGTGTGCAGATACACTTCTTTTTACATGGAAAAATCACTACTTTCTGCTTTGTTTTATGATACTTGTTTGGTTCTCTCTGACATTTTCACTCTTTGTGTCTGATTTTGTCTGCATATCTTTTACAAAACCAACAAACCAGTGATCATTTTTGTGGGTGTCCTCTTCTCTTGCTTCTTTATGGTAGTTGCACTTAAACAATGTTAGTACAATTGTTCTTCCTTTGAGTCAGAGTGGGATTTTTTTTCCCAAAGGTGTGAAATTCATGAATGCTTGCCCAGTTGCCTCTGAGCCAAAGTAGACTCATAGATGATTAGTGTTGAAACTTCATTTTATTTGTGTACAGTCACTGAAGTATTAGTGAGTCTTTCATGATATGAGATTAAAATATTCATCCATCATCAAGTATGTGTTCTGACAGTTCATAACCTTTCTGAAACCTTAAAAACAGCTGAAAGTTATCATTTTTATTGGAAAGAGAACAGAGTAGTCAAACTTTGTTGTAGTTGTATTAGTTTTGGGACAGCATGCTTCCTGGAAAAGCAGGTTTTTTGAATGTCTCTAGTTTGGTAGTTTGAATAGGTACAGTGATGTTAAAATGAGAATGTAAACTCTTGCTGTTGGTTTTTATGTAGACCTTTCTTTTTAACTTTGTCAACACAGTATACTATAAGTAACTATATTATAAATGGATTGTTTTATTTAATAACAGGTGTTAAAAGTGGTCCTGTTGATAATACAAGAAAACCAACCACACTTACATAAAAACAGCCACAAAAGTATTTAATTATGTTGATGTCGGCTGAAGATGTGTTCCAATTGAGTTATTTTACTCCTGTTACGTAACAGTAACCATCAGTTCAGACTTTTTTAACAAAGTGTTTCTTTTTGATGCATTTGTATTGTTTTTAATGTATGTTTGGGAGTGTGGTAATTTGAAGAGCTTCACCATTTCTTTACTTTCAACTCTCTTCATTCACCTTAGTTCCTACATGCAAGAGAGATGAGCTGTTATTCTAACAGATGTTGAGTAAGTTCAAAGAAGATTGTTATTCCTAAAACTGGGGGGATTAAGAAGTACATTTGTGCAGACTATCTGTGCTTCCAAACACACTGTCATTGAATATGTTTTGTTAGAAGTTAATCTGCTGGACTAATGATCCCATTGCTTTCTCTACTACCTAGTGGAGTGTTAATGTATCTTGGTAGTTGTATTTCCTTTCATTCACAATAAAGGCTGTGTGTTTGGGGGATAGTTTTACAGTCTCACTGTCAAATTGAATGTGTTGTTTTTATTCTGGTTTGTTTAATTGACCAATCTTTTTCTTCAGGTAATTAATGTATTTCAAGTTCTGCTTACAGTCTGAATGAGCCAACATTGTTTTTTAGCTTCAGCCAGACTGGCAGGGATTCATCTGGTCATGTTCCTATTTTTTGCTTTGTTTTCACTCTGATAAAATGTTATTCTTTTAGAATTATGTCAAGATCGTTAGGAAGTCACCAAAGGATCTTACTGTAGAAAGCCTGAGGAAAGCTGAAACATGAGCAAAATAAAAAAAAACCATAGGTAAATGCTGGAACATGCTGAAAGAAGCTGTAATTGGTTTTTTTTTCCCCACTGTCATGGTTAATGTCTGCTGTGACACGTTAGGAGACAATCTTTGTTTTTCTTACGCAGAGAATTTAAAGGACAGTAGCTCAGACATCCCTTCATGAGCTGTGGTTGTTGGGACATGGTCTAGGCTCAGCGCACAGAAATTCAGTCTGTTGTATTTTGCTTACATCTGCTACTGATGTTCTGCAGTCATTACAGCTCTTGCTGTATTAGTCTTTGGCTCATCCTTCTCAAATGTTTTTTTAATCACACAGGAGCTCACCCATGCACTGATTAATAGTTGCCTCTTCTGATGCACCTCTTTTCAGAGAGCTTCAAACTTGTCAGTGATAAGCTGTGTACCAACTTGTGTGGCTGCACATACCGATTGATGGGCTTGCCTCTAGTAGCTCTTTGTCAAAGCTGGAAATGATGGTCAGAAAAGTGGATTTCAGGGGAGATTTCTGATGAATTGAGGCAGAGAGGAGCCAACTGAAATTCAGCAAAGGCAAATGCCAGGTCCTGCACCTGGGGAGGAACAAGCCCAGGCACCAGCACAGGCTGGGGCTGACCTGCTGGGGGGCAGCTCTGCAGCGAAGGACCTGCGGGTCCTGGTGGACACCAAGCTGTCCATGAGCCAGCAGAGTGTCCTGGTGGCCAAGGAGGCCAATGGTATCCTGGGGGGCATTAGGAATGGCATTGCCAGCAGGTCATGGAAGGCGATCCTGCCCCTGTACTCAGCCCTGGTGAGGCCTCACCTGGAGAGCTGTGTCCAGTTCTGGGCTCCTCAGGACAAGAGAGACATGGAACTCCTGAGCGGGTCCAGTGGAGGTTACAAAGGTGATGAGGGGTCTGGAGCATCTCTTATGAGGACAGGCTGAGGGAGCTGGGCCTGTTCAGCCTCAAAGAGATACAACTGAGAGGGGACCTCATTAATGTGTATAAGTATCTAAAGGGTAGGTTTCAAGGGGATGGACCAGGCTCTTCTCAGAGGTGCTGAGCAGTAGGACAAGAGGTAATGGGCAGAAGCTGATGCCCAGGAAGTTCTGCCTGAACATGAGGAAGAACTTCACTGTGCAGGTGACCGTGCACTGGAACAGATTGACCAGAGAGGTTGTGGAGTTTCCCTCACAGGAGATGTTCAAGGACTGCCTGGACACAATCCTGTGCCATGTGCTGTAGGATGACCCTGCCTGAGCAGGGAGGTTGGACCAGATGACCCACTGTGGTCTTCACCCATTCTGTGATTCTATGAATTTGTTATATGTCGTAGTGCAGGAATGGTAATGATTTTGTAGGTTATGGACATTAAATCACTCAATATTTTGAGCCACTGTGTTTAGAATGTGAAGATACTGCTAACTGATTTAAGTTGGACATTTGAAATGAAGTTTATTAAATGGACCACACTGAAAATTTTGTAAAACTGATTGTTGCATGCAGTAGTTCTGTGTATATTGTCACATTATCTATAGGCTGTAGACCTAGATTGGGCTGTCATGTTACATGTCATTAGAAGAGGTTTAGTAGGAACTAGATTTGTTTGGAATGGCACCAGGAAATATGGCTGGAATGGCACCAGGAAATATGCATATTTGAGGAGAATCAGAAAATTCACATATCTTTGATTCAGCCTTATTCAACAGGCTGTGTCACATTCAGTGATGGCTCCTGGATTTTCTCTTGAGAACCTTTCAGAGGATACTTTTCCTTTGAACTTTTGCAATTTCACCAACTATGGTCATTGTGAAATTTTAAAGCTTTTGATCTCTATCATTTGCCTTTAGCCTGTGTTTAAAATAATGTATCAAAGAAAAAAATTTAAAAGGCTACCCACTGTGAATTTTGTTTTCTCCCCTCAAAAAAAAGTTGAAAATTATGTAAAATGAGGCACTGCTTGCAGGTAAGGAAATGGCTTTATATGTGTGCATTTTGTTAGTTTTTGGTTTGGGTTTTTTTGTTTGGTTTGTTTGTTTGTTGGTGGTGTTTTTTGTTTTGGGTGGGTTTTTTTTGTTTTTTGAGGTAATTCTGTGGATATTAGTTTGGTCTGGAGCTCACCTTAAGAGAGCTAATAAATTGAAAGTTACTTTGTTTGAATGTTGGTACTTGTCACCTGTGATTGTTTTAAGAGGCATTCAGGATATGCGTAACTGAGGAAGTAGTAGGTAGACTTCTTTTCCCTGGTTGCTTTCTTGCATGCATTTGGGAACAGTGCCTTGTCAGTCTTCCCTCTCTGGGTTGCTGGGCCCCCATCCTGCATGAAACTTGTCATAGGCTTATGAACAGAGTCCCACTTCTCACAGGAGATAGATTTGATATGTGAAAAAAACGCACTGCATTTTTTGTTTGGTTTGTTGGTGGTTTTTTTTCATGCATCCTTGGAAGAGAGGAGTTTATATGGTAATTACTTGTTTCATTAAAGCTATTAATCAGATACAGATTTCTGTAAGAAGTGTTTACTTTGTTTTTGAAATACACTTAAATATGATGTTTCTAAGCATGAGTTATAAGCCCTGAAGTTCTTATAGGGAAGATGGGTATAGTGGTTTGAACTACGTGAACTTCCTTTAATAAATCTGAGTATAATGAATTGGCTTCTAATTTAAGTTCTTCCTACTCTTAAACTCCTTTTGGAGCTACTGTTATTATCACTTATTAGATGAGATGCTAGAATGTTCTGGAAAGGTGTTCCTAAGTAAAAGTATACAGAAACCTCAACAATGGAAAACAAAAGGAAGGTAGTCCTAAGAATACTGTATTTTCGAAGTATGTACTTTAACCCTGAAACCTCCCTCTTCAAACTCAAGCTGAAGTCTAATGGAATGAGAACTTACAGGTGTGCCTCATGCACACAGAGAGGTTTGTGTAACTGGAAGCCAGGACCTTCTTCCAGCCAAGTTGTGATATTTTGACTAGAGATGCTATCAATGCCTCCCAGAGATGGCTTATCAGTGGCTCCATGAAGCATCTTTTGCACTATGGATAGCTAAACAACAGTGAGGGAAGCTGGCCCCAAAGGAAGTTTGGAGAGCAAATGGAGTATGAGAGATGAAAGTTTCACAGGAGGATTGTAGAAGAGAAAGTGTTGTGATTCAATCACAGGACGTGGATCTCCATAATATGTAGATTCCCTGGTTATTCTCTTGACAGAAAAATTTGTAACAGATATGTCATTTAATAAAACAGTGTTTTGGTTAATATCAATGAACCTAACCATCCAGAGTGAAGTTCTGCCTTGCGTCGTGGGTGTTTCCTGTTGATTGCAGTCCGTGCTGACTGAGAAAAAGCAAAAATCGTGATTAGAATTTTCAGTTGATAAAGATACCTTTACAGATTCTGCATAGTTCTGACATGAACCAAACAATCCAGTCCTTG
Source organism: Corvus cornix cornix (assembly GCF_000738735.6). Classification (NCBI taxonomy): domain Eukaryota; kingdom Metazoa; phylum Chordata; class Aves; order Passeriformes; family Corvidae; genus Corvus; species Corvus cornix. Next base: position 2,442,657 of record NC_046357.1, on the reverse strand, counting down.
ATGACACAGAAGTTATATACTGATGATAAGGATAAATCAGACATATTTCTCTCAACAGCTGTCTTGGTGTTTACCAGAATTTGTCTTCAGGATGGTTTTCATAATGTAAATCTATACATGGCTTTATTTGGTTCCCTTTTTGGGAAACTGGAAGGAGGATGTTTGATTAGTATCTCTTTCATCAGAGAGTGCTGTTCAGTGAGAAGTTGTCATTAACAAATATCCTTTGTATTAACACTGTTAACCCTCTTGGAGTTAACTTACAAAAAGTAGATTGTGTATGTTTGTTTTATAGATTAGCCTTTTCAGTGACTCTAGGCCTGTTTAGCTCATTCTTACACATGGGTATGTCAAGGGAATTTCCATAAGTGCTGTAATAGGCGAAGGAAAAGCAGTCAGACAAGTCCAATATGCTCTATTCACCTTGTCTACGAACACCCCACGCAAACGGATGATTATGTCAGTTCCCTGAACCATCTCGTCCTACCACAGCATCTTCCTTTTGCATTACCCACATAACAAACAGAGAAAATATATAACACTTTTTTAAAGGAAGTTTGCATTGTATATTTTTTTCTTACCTGAGGCTGGGTGATTTGGTTTCATCCCTGGCCTTTCTGCCATGTTTGGATGATTGAACTGTTGTGTTTGGAGGCATTTGCTCCCCATCTGTGACCTATGAGTAACTGGAGAACAGGTCTGTTGGGAAATACACTTCTGTCTAGTTTTTCCTTACTGCTTGGTTGTGTCTCAGATGTGTTATTCTGTCTTGTCAAATGTCAAAATATTATCATCTTTTGTAAGGCTTTGATTTCGATCTGTGGGAAAAATTTCAAAACAGAAAAATGAAACTTCTTCCTGTTTGGTTTGGGGTTTTTTTGGTTGGTTTTTTTTGGTTTTTTTTAAGTTTGAAAATTGTATCTTCACATTATTTCTTCTGTGTCTTCTTCAAATCTTAGAAGAGCAGGATTTTTTTCTCTTTTTTTCCCTTTTTTTCTGTAAAGGAAATACAAAACATACTTGTGTATATGAATATACTAGGTTACTTTTTAAAATATATAATTGTTTGTGTGGGTCAGACCTAAACATTCAGCATTATCTACAAATTAATACCTTTTAGCGATCATATGTTTCCTTCTTCTGATTCATAAATTATAAGGCAAGAAGAAACCAGTAGGATCACCTTCTGACACTCTACAGGAAGCAAGACACAGAGTAACAGTGTTAGAGGTTTAGTAGTTTGGCCCTCCCAGACAATGTGACATGTTTGTTTAATCATTGATGAGTTAGCAAAATCTGAAAAATTTGACACTGTTCAGGGCAACTTTATTTTGTTTCTCGTTGCTCCTTAAGTGAGCTGTGTTTTACCACTGCTGATTTATTGCTGATGCTATTATCTCTCACACTAGCCTTAGTAACAGCCTCAGAGACATTGGGCCAGTCTCTTTATAAACACAGAAAGTGTTCAGTATGTTCTTTGTGACTGTGGCTGCCTAAATCAGTACAAGGGCCACCACATGGATGATGATAGAAGAAAACAATCTAAAGAGAGGTCCAAAAGACTGTCGGCATTTTCTGCCTCAGTTGGTATGGAAAAATTAATTTTCCCTTCAAGTCATACTGAGGGAACAATAGCATTGTGTTCTCTAAAAGACACCTGCCCCAGGAAGCTGGCTGATGAGCTGACAGCACGGCCTCTTTGTGTGGTGGGAGTGCTTGGCCCGGGTCCCTGTGGGAGTGTAGGATGTGTATAAGGACTTGGTGGGAGGAAGCTGTGTGCTGCTTTTCTCTCTTAGGTGTGACAGACTGTCTGAAAAGATGGAAGGGTGTGGGAGTTGTATGAAGCAATGTGTCCTGCTGAGGTGATGTTGGAAGACTGTAGTGCAGTGGGAGGCAAAAGCGTGCCGTTGGTCGTGTTGATGGAGACTCTTAAGTTATTTGTAGAGCTGCTCCCAGGTTTATCTTGTAGGTAAATCAGCTAGATCATTGCAAAAAAAAAAAAAAAAATACAGGAATGAAGTAAAGCACAAGCAGTATGGACAGGGACATGTGGCGGTAACACCCAGTGCGTGTTAGAAATCCAGCACCCTAATGCAATGACTTGTTGCTGGACATTGTTTTAGTATGGGGGTAGCATATGCCTGTAGAATAAGAGTATCTGCCAAGTTTCAGATGATTTGAAGTTACAGTTTAAGCTCTTTTTTTTAATAGGTATATTAAGCACGCATGGAACGGAAGATACAGAATTATGAAAGTGTGTTGCCCAATTTCATGGAAAAGATAGTATGAAAAAAATCCCATTTTTTAGTTACAGGCATTTTTAATGTTAGAGGAAGGATTGGAGTTTGAGAACTGGCTCATTGTTCTGTATTACATAGTGGCCTCTTTGAAGTGACAGCAGGAATGCACATAATGCTGCACAACCAAAAGCAACAATAGAAATAGTTTTCATACATTTATAGACATTTCACCTGAACAGTTTGTGCTGTAGGGTTATTTTCCTACAAAATTTGTATTCTTTTATAAAACCACTTTTGTAATAGATACCAAGATTCTGTAAATATAAAACTCAAAAAGCATGAGTTGATGATTTCACTTGACATTAACCATGTTTAGGGCAAAGGCAGAAAATATTATCAATACACCTATTAAAGATAAGTGAAGACAAGTGAGTATAGGACTTGAAGTACAAGTAGTTAAAAGACAATTCATTACAATATGATGCGGAAGGAATGTGGTGCTTCATGTTCTTAGGATAAGACGTGCAGTATCAGATTTTTGCTTTTAAGGCATTTGCTTTTTAATTGCCTTTTTTTATGTTAACAACTCCTATTAATTTACTAGCTTCTACCTTTATTAGGCAATGTATTCTTCTACGTCCTGTCAAAAGTAAGAGCTACTGTTGCCTCATAAAAAAGGTAGAGAACAAAGGAGACTCATGTAGAATGTGAATTTATTCCTGTCTTTGTGTCTTGACTGTGACTATGAGGGTACTAAAGTAGTTTTTACCAGTGTCACATTTTTTCCTTTTTCTCAAACCCTCTGACTATGGTGTTCGTAAGACCTAAGGCATTTTCCAAACAAAAACAAAGGCTGCAGAAATGGTGGTTTTATGCTTTATGAACATTTTATGAACATCACTTCTTCAGGCATCCTTCTGCTGTGATGCAAATAGAAACCTTAAATTAGCTAATGGGCTAATGGGCCGGATGAGTAGTGAGTTGATTACTCTTCCTGATGGCCAAAAATTGTAGCACACCCTTTTCTGTCACCTTACCTCATCCACACCCTATTCTAACCTGTTGGAGATGTTTGTCTTGTCTATGTGTTGGGCCTGGATTTTTGGGCTTGTGTAAGCTCTTTGGAGTGGAGGCTGTCATTTGTTGTGTTCCTGTGGAGAACAATGAGGACTCTTAGAACAACTGCATATATAAGAAGTAATAATGCTTCTCTCCACTGGGCTCTGTTGCATGATGGACCCAAGTGGTTTTGTTCTTGAAAGTCAAAAATGTGGGGTTTCCTCAGTTATGACAGATTTTCTCTCAAAATACTTTTCTTTTAGAAGTCTTGGGACAAAGCTGTCTATTTTTTCAGAGTTTCTGAAAGTTCAGTCAATTGCAGCCTAAAGGAGGAAGGCTGCAGTCTGAAATCATTGTACAGTGTTGGAGAACAAAGAGAAAAATCCAGTTACTATTTTTAGGTAAAATCTTGAGTAAAAGCATCTGCAGCACATAATCATTTATTCCAAAGACTTTTCAACCAAAAAGCACCATTATTTCTACCTGTAGTAGCATAGTTGATTTTTTTTGTCTGTGAGTAATAACCACATGGCTATAGGGACATACTTTGGTGCACCTACAATTTTCTGTTTTCATATGTCCTTGTAGAAAATAAAAGATATGTAGAAAACAAAACTGCAGATTATTTTTTTCACACGTTTGATGCATGTTAATTGTGGAATAGAAAATGTGCTATAATGTTACTGTAGTTGGTGAGTTTAGTGGTTTCCAAGGTTTTCAAGCATGTGTGATTTCAAACATAATGTATGATTAATTTCAATTGATTTGATGTGTTTGAACAAAGCTGGAAAGTACCTTCCTGTAACACTGTAAGGCAGTAGTCTCTATGCTTAAGGCTTATTGTTTTTTTTTCCTTCCCTTCTGCTAGCACACTGAATTTATAAAATGACCGTATTGAACTATACTGAGTACTTTTTAAAATTTAAAATATTTGTATGTGTCGTGAGGGTGTGATGTAGTTGCTTGAATGTGAAAAATTGACTTCTAATCTTTACTGTGGCCACACACCACTTATTTGCCTTAACAAATAGAGTGAACTTCCATGCTTCTCTTTGCATCATCAGTGGTGGTAACCTTTTAACAAGATTATCAGTATAATTTACCTACTTTTTATACTTGCTTGGCCCATGATTTGATAGCTGTGTATTGCTAAATTTAATCTGAAATCATCCTCATCACACTTCATTGTCCGTGTGTTACAGACTTACTTTTATCAGTTTGGGAAGGTTTTTTGTTTGATTCCATCAAAAGAAAAGTTGCTTTTAAATCAGCATTGGTGGACAAAAGTTTAAGGTAATCAGGGGTTTGCTTAACACAAATATGCTGTCTAAATAATTGGACTTTTTCTTTAATCTTGTTGAGATCTTGAAGAGCAACTCAGGACTGAAGACATTCAGTTGATTTGGTTTCAGAATGTTCAGTAAGTTTCTTCACAAGTGTGCGCTTGACTGCATTTAGCTTACTCAAAGCAATGATCTCTAATGACCTCATGTGATTGTCAGCGCAGATTCATCTGCAAAACAGCACTGTGCCCTGCAGCACCGTGCTAGGGTGTGTGCTCAGCTCTGACTCGGAGGTGATCATCATTTCCTGCAGCAGCTGGTTAGCCCAGTGCTGCATAGCCCAAGATGTGAAAAAATCGCAGCGTGAGGCAGTGTGGCTGCAGGCATTTGGGCTATTAACGCTAGGCTGGTAAAGGATGTGACGTGTAGCTTTGTATCACATTGCAGCATGATTCCTGTCTCCAACACTGGTGAATGACATGTTTCTACTTTTTTACTTGTGGTAAAGTGTGCTGGGAGACATTAGTGAATAGGAAGATCAGAATTTGCCCTTTGGAGAGAGTGACTATGTTATCTGTTTCAAAAATAAGGCTGGTGTAACATACTGAGTAGTCAGAATTTAAAAGCAGAGTATTATTTTCTGGTATTATTATTACTATAACTTCTTTTTAGAGCTCTGAATGGGAAATGCTTCAGTAGCTAAGATGTAATATCAAATTTAGAACTATCAGTAATGTAATGTTAGTCCAGCTTCAGTCTTACAGAAACTCTTGGGAGTTCAGACGATTTTTGCAGAATGATACTGTACCTTTCCTATGTTAAATAGGTGTGAAGCTGCTATTCTTGTGTTTGGGTTTCTTTATTGGAAAAAAAGAAAAAATAAAGAAAAATTAGGAGTGTGAGATATGATATTTCTCTATAAAACACGAAGAAAAAAAGAATCTGCGTCACTCAATAAGTACTCTCCGTGGTTCTGTGGAACCTAATGAAGCACTTTGGAAGGAAGAGATTATGAGATTGCATTTGTTTTTCACCAAATTGTTGTATGCCAGTTTGCCGGTTAGAATCTTGGGTTTGGTTTTTTTATTCGTCATTTTTTAATATTCCGTTGTCATTGTTCTTCTGTATCAGCTAAATTTATGCTAGTCACAGTGAGGCAAGAGATTATATATCCCCATAAAAACAAGTCAGAGCTCTGTAAGCTGGGTTGAGAAAATGATCAGTCACTTTTTAATTGGTTACACACCCATATATACATTCAAGTAGTTGTCTAGCCCTCCTGAACTGTATGTTACCATTACCTACCTGCACAGACTTTCTCAAGGCTTTTGAAGGATTGAAAAATCATTTTGGTTTAATGTTTAGTTACGGATTTATAGAAGGGAGATGATTAAAAAGCATATGATATGTTAAAATTGTCTCATGTTTATGCTTTATCACTAAGTTCATATCTTCAAAGTCGTGATTTTTGTGGTTATGATTTGAAGAAAGGATAATACCAACAAATGTATTGATTCGTTAATACTTAAGACATTTGAGAAAATGGCTTTTGCTGACAATAATTTGTGTTTCAGAGGTACACCTATATTTGGTTTTCAAGCTGAATGTAGTCTTAGGTAATTTCTAATGATTATTTGAAAAGCTGAGCTAGAGCTTATGCTAATAGAAAATCTAATGTTTGATTCAATCACTGAACCAAATTAGAGGTTTGGGGCTTCTCTTTTACAAAAAACAGGAAATACGGAATTAGTGTTCAACCTCTCAGTGCATTCTTCCTTACTCCTGAGAGGGTCAGAAGATCACAAAATGCCAAGTGTTGTAGTTCTACTTGAACCTGTCTCCATTATGTCAGACAGTGTGTGGAAGTTACGCCAAAGCACGTTTCTGGTGGAACAGGGTATTCCTTTATGAAAATTACTGAATTTATCCTAAACTGTAGATTCAGCTTTCTGTTCTCTTCAGCCATGCTGATTGAGATGACAGGTAATCTGCAAGACGGTTTTCTGTGGTGAAATCATGGATGTGAATCTTAGAATAGTAATGATGACACTAACCTCATGGCAGTACAGCTTACAGAATGTGTGAAAACTCTTTGATTTTTGCTTGGTCCATGTAACAGTTACTTGTCAGCATAGTAATATGTCTTAGAGAATTTGTGAAATGTGATGTGATGTAGATTTGGTCATTATGGATCCCATTTTTATTTTTTTAATGTACCCATTGAAGCATGTGTGATTTTTTTTTTCAAGTTTTTCATGTAAGTTTCATGGTTCTTGTTCAAGTTAACAGCTTTTGTGTAATGAACTGCTTATGAACAGCAAGACTTAATATAAAATCACCTTTTGTAGGAGGATTTCAGCTTTCCTCATTGACAACTTTGAGACAAATTTCCCGTTCCAGTTTACTTCTCCCTCTGTCATACTGCTGCAGTCCTAGACATTGCTGCTTCAATGTGGAGTTTTAGCAGAAGTTTGAAAGCCAATAGACAGCCAAAAGACAGATCTGTTCTTGGAGGATTATGAAACCTTGAGATATTTTTGACTATGGATACTAAAATTCTTGAGAAGATTGATGTATAAAGAAGAAAGATTGTACACTGGATTGGACTGTTGGACTTCGTATGCATCCAAGCTAGTGTTCCTTTTTATTTGGAATTAATTACTGCTGTATAAAGAAGTTAATTTTGCAATTGACTTTAGCAGAAGTTAATTTTGTCTGGTTTTAGATACTTACTGCTCATCTTAAATCTCTCCATTGCCAAAATAGGGCTTGAAACATGAACTTTTAAGAAAAACTGTCAGACCACAAAGCAAAAAACCAAACCCAACAATAATAAACCCTTACCCTCAAACACTGAAAACTTGGAGTATTTGAGTCACTGTATGAATCCAGAAGATGGATCTTGAAGACAGCATGTACTACATTATACAATTTAAAGCTTGACAGCAATGTACGCACTTTGGTTTCCTCTCCTTCAAATTTGTTGGCAGTTCTCCTTGTATTGAAGCAGATATTGTTTAATCAGTTAAGTTAAAAAACAGATGTTAACTGTCTTGTGTTGCGTGGTTTGACAAGCAGTATTTCCTGTAGCATCTCAGGTGGTTCTTGTTAGTGCCAGCAGCACTGCTAGATCTGACACTGAGCTATTGCTGCTGTTGTGTCACAAGGGCTGTGGGCTGTCGTGGCTGTGGACAGTAAGTTAACTGATGTGTTCAGAATTAGAATGTTTACTATAATTACCACTGCTTGCTTTTTTGTCTCTATGGTGGATGTTGCTTTACTAGTCATTTTATGTAATACTTCATTCTCGACACATCAGGGTGAATTAAACAAATCTTCATTGTGAAATTGTTCTTCCTCACACTGTTAGCTCATACCTATTTACACACTATAAATCATATCCTTGCTTCATTTTCTTTCTTTTCTTCTTCCTTCTACACTGAGTCACTGGCAATTGCTTTCATGAATCTTCTGTGACCTACTTCTATTTGTGAGCAATTAGTACATTACGTTGGTGGTAAAATAGTCCTTTACTGGTATGAGTGTTCTTACAGGGCAAAGTACATGCAAAAGATTTTTTTCATAAATTGCTTGTATACTCTGTACTGTGTTTAAGATGGACCTAGCCTTTTCCCTGTATTCTTGTAGGATATGTATAGATCTATAGATTTAAGTCTGGTATAGAAAGTATATGAAGTATACAAGGTAATTTTAATTTTTTTTTTGGGGTCTTGTTTCTGTGTTTTTGGATTTTCAGGAAGGAATAAGGTGTTATTGACCACTGAAGTGGTTAGGAGAGATGTAAATGAGAAATAATTTTTACTTGATTGTGGAAATTCTACTGTTCTTTGTAAAACTGTACTCACAGTAAGAAATCTTGGTAAAGACATACTATAAGTTGATTTTGTGGGCCAGATTAATTCATGGAAGTATGTTTCACTTCATTACAGCTCTGCTTGGAAACTTGTACTGCTGAACGTGTACTGGTTTTGCTAGAAGGATGCTACTAATTTTCCAGTTTCACTCAGTGGATTTTCATTAGGCATAACCATGTGAATAAATTTAAAGTCATACTGTGTTCTAGTCATGCTGGGTCAGCAGCTGTGGGAGGGAGCTTGAAGTATACCATTGCAGAGAAGGATTTGCCTTTCCCTGGGTCATGCATTGTTTCTTCTCAGAGCCTGTATGATCCAGCACTATGGTGTTTTGATCTGCAGAAAACATATCTTGGACCGGCTAAAGGGGTTCTAAAGTTGAACGGTGTTTGTGATTCAGAGACTTGGATTACTAAAGTGGCATAGCATGTCAGAAGGAAGGGATGTTTGATGACATAACATGAATGCTTTATCAGTACTTTATTTGCAGTGGCCTGGATAACTTGTTTCTGACCTCACTGAGTCACTTGAAACATGAAGCATATGCCACTGAAACTTTTTTTCAGTACCGTGCCATTCTATTTTTAATACTATAAATGTGCATGTATATATAGTGCAGGTCTGTGGCAGCACACTGAAACACATAAATCATCTGATCTTCCCTGGCTTGTGTGGTGCTTGATGATTAAGTATTACCATAAAAAAAAATATATATATATATAGTGAGTGGATGTCAGAGGCCTTGTGTTGTCATCCCCACTCATGACTATGCCCGGAGATGTTTGAATTGCTTCACTAGAGATTATTCAGATGTTTGCAATTACCTCACTGTGACTTTGCAGTGTGATGATCTGCGTGTGTAATAGGTTGCCTTCCTCAGTAGGTGTATTGCCATGTGGAGCTGAAGTTTGCTCCTAGACTTAGTCTGCATGCTGGGTTTTATACAGGGGTGATAATTTGAGCCATAGTATCAAGTTAATGTTGCTGACACAGCTTTCTAAGTACACAATTGCAGTTGAAAAAGGCACTTTGTATTCTCATGATTCGTTTTTATTTCCTTCTGGGGAAATTCTGAACCAGTAAAAGACTTTTATCCTGTGGTGTAACTTTGTGTTTAGAAGGAAGATATGCTTATGTGACTATACCAGTTTAGATACACAGCTGACTCTTAAGTGTGGATTCTGTATATCTAATAAAAATTTGTGGGGAGAAAAAAGATCAATGTACATTTGTAAATGGTGTCAGATATATGCCGGCACATACTTAATTTTTTTTCTGTTAAATTTCTCATTAAACTTTGTTAAATAAAAAATAATGATCAGTAGCTATGTCTGTTACATAAGCTCAGTTTTAATGTGGAAAAAAGCTAGATCAGACATAGCCATTTTTTATAACCATTATTTGTTGTTTTGCTGCTGAAGGGATATAGCTGTGCTTGGGAACTCCAGTACAGACAGATTCTAATTTGTTACTGCTCCATATGACTGTGGGGAATGCCACTTTGCTGGCTGCAGGTATATGTGTAGTGGTCTCTTAACATTATGACTGTAGAGTGTTTGGTCGCTTACATTTTAGCATAACTTTGCAGACGTCTGGTTGCTACAGAACAAGCACCCGCTTCATGAAAGCTGCCATAGCTGGCATTAATTGATGCCCTCTGCCGCAGGCTCGACAGAGACCAACAGCTGAATGGGCACAGTGAATGGATTTCTTTTTTTTTTTTTTTTCACCTTCCCCTGGGAAAGTAGTGCTTCTAGATGCTTAATTATGATTAATTAAAAAAATTTTGGTCAGCTGTCAGTGGGAGGGAAGGAGAATGTGGGTCTCAGTAAAGAGAGGAGTGTCTTTTGTTTGCATACTGAATTTCTGAGCTGCAGTCAATGTGTGCATGCTCAAATGTGGGACACTGATGGTGTTGCCAGAGGTCTTGTGGGAACAGACGTAGTTTTGAGGTTGAATGGCTTCCACTTAATTGTTCATATTCAGTCTCCTAACCAGTAAAGGGCATAGTTTTCAAACACCCACATTTTGCCCTAAATAATGGCTTTAATTTTTTTGAAGTTTTTTTCTTTTTTCCTTAAGTTGAGTGCATTAACTGCTTAAGCATTACTGACTATTTACATCCAAACAAAAGGCAGGACAGAATATTAATTGCTAAGTTTTTATATTTCTTGTATAGAAAATGTGACAGTTATATAATATTGCCTCTGGCATTTTTTAAAAACTGAGAAGGGAAAAGGAATAAGACCACTTTTCCTGTTAATTGCATTGATTCCCTTAAAGACAAGATGCGAATTTATGTTGCATTGTTTAAAATAAGGCATTTATTGCAAATATTTTGCAACTGTCCTATTTGTCTGAAGGAAGAAGATAAACAATAGCAATTAGTGTGAAAGTGCTGCTGAAGGGATGAAGCTCATTTCCCTTACATGTCAAATGCTCAGTAGGCAATGTGCTTTATCACTGAAGTGCTTTCCAATCTGTAGATGTGTATCCCCACTTCTGGTTCTCAAGAGGTTAAATAGTAACTTTATCTTAGTAGGAGCGTGTGTCTTCTAGAGACTATGCTCTTTTAAAATGCTTTTCCCACCTTTGTTTTTCTCCCTGCCCAAGTGGGAATCCTGTGCAAGTAGGAATAGAAGAATTCAGACTCTTGTCCTACTGGGTGTGATAATAAAAGAATTCAGACTCTTCTACTACTGTGTTTGATCCACTATATAGTTTTCTTTCAGTCACATGCCTTACCTGTTCATTCCTTAGATCTTTGATAGTATTTGCTAAAGTTTTGAAGACAACACATTTAATTCATCGTGTGCTGCCCCTCATAGTTTTGAGAGAATCGGAGCTACCAGATTTATCAAAGAAGGAAAGAAGGAGTCTGGACTTACTACTCTTTTGAGTAAAAATAAGTTATTTCTACTGAATTATAGGAGAAAGTAGTCAGGTATAATTAAAATTATTTTAGGGATTAAACCAGAAGAGAACTACTGAATTAGAACATAAACCCATGTAAAATCTATCTCGTTTAAGCAACTCCCAATCTTCTACCCTTGAATTTTAGTATTACTTAAGTTCTGCTACTTAAAGATTATTAGGGGAAAAAAAGAGTGGGGAAGGGATGTGGAAAACAAAGGGGAAAAAAACCCTTAAAACTGTCCTAAAAATATTGTAAAATAATGTAGGAAAAAAGTATTTCTAGGACCTTGTCTTTTAGTGGCTTTTCTCCTGGGGCATGTCTCTGGAGTACAGTTCAAAGCCAACAGTGTTTTGTGTGATAAAGGGTGCTGTGTAGACTTCTGTGTGAAAGTAGCCTTGGCAGTATACATTTTTTTAATGGGTACAAATGAGCAGAGGAGGTTGAAAGGAAGATGAAGCACAACTTCCATAGCAAGAACCAGAGCAAACTAAATAGTTTCTTGTTTTCTTCCCCCAGCTGGAAATGATTTGGTCATTTTTGAGGTGTCTCTTAGACATCTACCAAGGAAGTAGGCTTTTTAGGCTGGCTGCATGTAACTACATAATTTCAAAACGTGGCAGACTTTAATCCATTGAGTACTGACACCATGCAGACACTTCTAGCCAAGAGAAGCACTCCTTAAAGTTCCTCTCCATGCATTTTGGGGAATGTGCTCGCTGCTATGGAGAGGCCTGTATGGCTTATCATCCTGACCTGCCGATCCCTAGATACATGGTAAGTTAGGAACAGTGGTGCTCCAAGCAAGTAAGAAGCAAAGAAGCCCAAGAGGAGGTAGGTCTAAGGGGAAAACAGAATGAGAAGGCAGGAGAGAAGGTGAACAAGGTTTCACTGTGGTAGGTAACTGGACAAACAGGTCTTTGGTCTGTAATTTGGCGACACTCCCATGTTTTATCTAAATTCTGAACTCTGCCGTCCTCAGTTTCAACCGGAGTTAGAGAAAGCTCAGGATATGTGCTTGGCTCCCTGGCAGTACTGAAGTGTCCTGGGAACTGGCTGTGGTTAGTCCTTGAATCTGGATATGGATGTTGTTGAAAGGAAATATGGCTGGGACAGGACCCGTTTGTTTATTGGTTTTGTTTGGGGTTTTTTTTTGAAGGCACTGGCTGGGTAAAAGTTGCCGTTGTATTGACTGCTCTGTTCAGTGTAAAAGTGGAAAAGATTATTGTTCTCATCAGGGGGAATGGAAGGGTGAGGAGGAGGTCCCTCAGCTGCCGCTGAGTCTGACTGCTTGTGTTGTGAGCAGCAGTGACAGGGCCCCAGCCTAGCTCCTGAGCAAGGGATAGAGCCAGTGGCAAGCATCTCCTGTGGCAGTGTCTGTACTACAGCCTGGCAGACAGCATACCAGCCTGAGGTGGAGTGGAGGCTCCGGAGGAAATGGCATCCTACATCCTGACTCTCCTCCATGTGCTCCCTCAGTTTCTCCCAAGCTGTGAACAACCAGCAGCAGTTCAGAGTGAGAAGCATCCTGCCCCCAGCCTGGCCTCCGCAACTTGGTAGGAAATGTCTGGCTGCATTCTGTCAGCCCAAGAGATGTGCCAGGAGGCCGTAGTCAGAATCTGGTGTGATACGGGTTGATGTAAACTGCAGGGGATGGCCCAAAAGCACAAGGAGGCCTCTTTTTTGAACCTCCTGTCTGCAGCCTGGATAGGCACGCCCTCTGGTAAATAGGGTGTTTCCTATCTAATGCAAACAGTTTCTGCAGGGTTATCTACTATGCCCTGCGTTTGGTTAACACCTCCAAACTAGTGATGCTGTGGTCTTAATAGGTGTGATGTATGGCACTTTTCTTTAAGATAGCACTTGTTAAATATTATAAACCAATCACAGTGGCTACTGATTTGGGGTTTTTCCACTTAGCCTTTTTTTTTTGTTTGTTTGGTTTTTGTTGTTGTTGTGCGGGTGTGTTTTGGTTTCGGTTTTTTGTTTTGTTTTCTTGGTGGTTTTTTTGTTTGTTTGTTTTGGGTTTTTTGGGGTTTTTTGTTTTTGGTTTGGGTGTTTGTTGTTACTTTTTTTCCTTTTTTTTTTTTTTTTAATGTTCTGAATTATGTAGCATACAGATAAGCATACTTAGCAGTAATTTAGGCCAGCCCCACATGTTTTTCCGCTAAATCTGGTGCTAGCTTCCTAATTACTTTTCTATTTTGGATAACATTTATGTATCAAGGAATTTAGTTAAATTTCTCAGTATGATAGCAAACATGGTGTTCACCTAATAACTTGGTTTATTTCCCTTCTCAGAATACTAAATAAGCTATAAATTCAAGAAGCAGTGGGTTTTAAATGATCCTGATATCATGTTCTCAATGGGTTGTATGATGTGAAGATGCAAAAATGTCATTTTATGTATAATAAAGCAGAACTGTACACACAGAATTGCCCAGTGACCTGCTGGTTTATGGTCCTGAGCATTCTTTTTGACAGCACTCTTCTGCCTGTTCACTTTGACTGTATTACAGACTTTAACTTGTGTGCAGCTAATTTATTAATTTTGTACGACTGTGAAGTTAGTAGTTAGCTTAGTACTCTTTTTGTTACTATAGAGATGAATATTTAATTATGTAAGTTTAGGAAGGGTCAGGACAGACAGAAGTACACCATTCTAATTCAGTAGAAGAAATTCTGATTTCTTGTAACTACTGATTATTCTCCTATGCAAGAAGAAGAAAAATTATGGATCAAAATTGACTAGAGTAAAAGTGAGAGCAGTCACTGAAACTGAATACACTGAACACATCCAACTAGCAAGTTCAGTTGAGAAGGCATAATTAAGGATCTGCTTATTTGTATTGTAATGCTCTGGGTTAAATGAGACTGAGAAGCCCTCTACAGTATAAGAAGTCTTTGTGACAGTCTCCCTCAGGTCTGACTGTTAGAGATTTGGCAGATGTTTTCGCAGTTCTGTGCTTTTTCCTGGTGTCTGTTTTTGCAGTGATGCTGTCTTGCATGTGTTTGAATCCTTTAGGCAGTCCACGGAAAGGGTGATCATACATCTAGTTGATTGCATTTTATGTTTTATTTTCCCTGTAGATTTTTATTGTTTAGAAATATGAAGAAAAATACTGAAGTCTCTTCTCTTGTATGGTTGAGGAAAGGTGAAGTTCTGATGACATGGTGGCATGCTGGTAATTGGTATTAATGGTAAAGAGAAGGGTGTTGCATGCACATTTTTGAGTACCTAGAGAGGATCTATCTGTGGCTTACTGCCCATGTTTACCTGGCCAATAGCCAGAACTGAAGCACTTAATGCAGTGTTGCGAAGGTTTGAGACAGACCACCAAACTAGGGCTGCCCAGCAGCTGCACACTTCATCTTGCTGTGCCGTGTTCATTATGTTTTGACAGCACTCTTGTTTCTTCAGACTAAAGCTTGCCTTACTTAAATTGACTAAACCTTACATACAAAAGAAGAAAATCTGAATCCCTCCATTATAACACTTAAAATTTAAATCCCAATAGCCCATTTTTCACAGCTCGTTACAGACTGATGGAGAATAATTCCTCACAGAGAGGGGATGTGTAAGTAAGTAGAACATTTGGCTGTATGTGCAATGTTGTAAATGTAGGAATTTAGAGATACATATTTATATAAATATATGCATGTATTTTATGCATGTAAATATTAATGTATGTGTGTATGTGCTTATATACTTGTCTGTATACCCATACCAGATTTGGAGAGTGTATATGCAGACATATAGCCAAAATATATCAGAAAATACTGCTAGATGATAATAAATTGATATGAGCATGAAATACTGACAGCCTTTAAAAGAATAAAATGAAATTTCTGGGTGTTACTGATGCTATATTTTACTTGCATTCAGGTGGTTTGCACACTTCTCTCAATTATTGTATCACCTTGAAAATTTAACTACTTAAATCTAGGAAATATCTCTCAAAATTGTAAACCTTTCCTTCCTTATTCTTTAGTCTTTCGTACCTGTAAGTTGGAACAGGGTAGCAATGATTACCGTGGGATGGAGTCTGTTGACTGTCCCAGTGTAACTCTTAATTCTGCAGTATTCAGTGTGGAACAGTCTTGGTCAGTTTATTTTCTCTCATAAAGCAGTCTAGGTGTGAACTGGCATTAAGTGTGGGCCGTGTGTTAGTTTGGCTTTCTAGGTCTGCAGATGCTTCATCAAATACAAGCTTAAAGGCTGCTTTTGACAAGGAAGCTGCTGCAGTATCGGTGTGCGTCATCTTTTCAGGGCAGCTGCTTTTTGCATTTGTTCCAGTTAATATCCCACAGAACTTGTCTGGATTCTGGAGCACTTGGAAGTACTTACTGAACTGCTCTTTAATGCAGAAGGCTTCTTCTTTAAAAACAAAGTAAACCAAACCAACCAGACAAAAAGCCGAAACAAACCAAACTAAATTCCTCACTTTAAAAATTCTGGGTTTTTGTAACTGCTGTGTGTGCTTTTCAATGACTCTTCAGTGTTGGTGTTGCTGAAGATAATAACTATGAAGTCATAGCTTAGCTACTTTCATAACAAGTTAAATATAATTGGAATATAACTTAAATTTAACTTTCCTGTATAAACAAAGTCACGACATCTCAAGTCTTGCTAGGGACAGCATGTTCCTGCTGGGGTATGCAATTTTAACACCAGAGAAATTACAGCCACCTTTTCTATCCCTAGAGCTTTTATGGGAGGGCTAATCTTGCATTATTAGTGTCTCTTGTGTACCTGGTTAGGCCTTGCATTCTGGGTATGGCAGTAGCTTCATTTCTTTGCACTTGTATTAGCAAGTAAAACCATTTGTTTGTAACAGCTTCTTCTTAGAATGGGAGAAATCCTCTTCTAATCTTTGCCTCCAGCTAAACCACTATAGATTACACTAATACCAGAATTAAGATGGTGCATTGTGGAGTAGTGCTGTGCTCAGCATAGCCTGTGAGAGGTGGTGAACTGTTGTAATAGCTTACAGTTCAAATCCATCTTCATTACAAGTGTAAATATTAATAATTGAGGATGGTGGAATGAAATAATTATAAATTATTAAGGCTGATGCCATATTTCCTATGAAAAGCATGGCAAGTGGTAATCTGACAAAATAGTCTGCTTTCCCTACTTTTTTTGAATAAATGAAAGTGATTAACCTTCACTGCCAGTAATTTGCTCATCTATTAGCCCTCATTCAGAGGCAAAAATTTCCATTTCAGTGCATATCTTCCACGACTATTGTCATTTCTTGATTACTGTGTTGGGAAACCTGCATTTCAGTTTTGGATGAAGTACTGTCTGTCCTAGAAGCACTGCATTTCTGCTTCAGCTTTTTATTCTGTTTAGTGTTTCCAGGAGATCGTGGAATGCAGCTCTATTTTAACAGCCTTACTAGTACTTGGGTCTTGTGCTTTGCTGATTTCAGTCTAACAGTTCCCCTCATTTATACCCAAATAGCTTTTGCCTGATAAGGGAAGAATTGTGGCTATTTAAGGAGCAAAGTAATCAAGCTTTTCTCAACTGGATTGCATCTTTCAGCAGCTGCTCTTCACCCTAGCTTTGTTGCAAAAGAAGTTCAGCAAAAACACTTTCTATGTGGTGTCTTCTGTTTGTTTTATCCTGAGTGCTTCTCATCAGAAGCATTGATTGTCTGTAGCAGCTGGAGCAGTGACTTGGAGTTAATGCATTGGAAGTGATACTGGAGCTGGAGTGAAGGAGGAATTCCCCCACAGTGAGACATAGTGAGAAGTGTCAGGATAGGGAGGAGAAGAGTGAGTGGGCAGGAGTGTCAGTGACGGAGAGCAGGAGGTAAGACAGAACCTGTCTGGGAGGGTGGATTCGGGAAACAAGTAGGAAATCATGAATTTCATTCTAAGATAAGGAGCAGTGCCATTTGTCCAGGGGAGTACTGATACAGTGCAAAGTCAATGACTTCCAGATACGTAGTCACCCGGGAGGAATAAAGTCCAGGAAGGATCTACGTGGGACAGAGAAGAAGGCAAAGGGCAACAAATGTAAAGTTTCTGTCCTGTTCAAGTTTTGTGTGCACCCCAAAGTTTACTTATTATTAAATGTGACTTGATTTTTTTTTCTTTTGTTCTCCCTTGCTCTTTTTCTTCTTGTAAAAAGGTTTTCTCTTTTTTAAATTTTTTTTATTTTTTAAATGTGTTCTAAGCTTTGCGTCTTACCTGCTGCCTGTCATGCAAGTCTCTTCTTGGTGTGCAACCTGATCACAACATGAAATTCAAGGCTTAGAGAATTGCACTTTGAGGGTTAGGGCTCTGTGGTTTACCAAGGTTTATGTTTCCCTAAGTTACAATCCCTGTAGAGTGTTCCTGCGTGGCTGTAACTTTCCTGCAGACAAAGAGGCTTTATTTCAGGGCTGCCTCATATCAGGTGGTTTATCTTGTCAGATTTGAATGGAAGAAGAATAGTTTTATGAAGACAATAGAAGGGGAAAGTTACTCGATGTGTGCAGAGATCTAGAAAAAACAATTTTGTCTGCAGAATGGTTTTAACTTCTGAGATTCTTTTGTATAAGGAAGATTGCTGTTTCAAGGCTAAATACAGTTCAGTAACTAATGCTTTGATACTTTCTTTGTGCCACCCTGCTTCCCATTTGCGGTGTTCTGGCAGCTTATATCATCTTTCAAGGTTCTCTGAAGTTTATTTTTTTTTCATCCACAAAATGCCTCTTTTAATAGCATTATTTTGGGGAAGGAATTGTGTTTCACAGATTATATGGGATGGATTACATTGTTTCAAAATCTTTGTGAAGCACAACTGAAAAAACAAAGCTTACAGTGAGAGCTCTAGCATGGATTTGTCCTTCAGTGCAGTGAGTTGCATCTTACCTTACTAGTAAGGCAAATAGAGGAGACTTCATAACTTTTATTTTTTATTTCTCAGTGGAACATTTCATTTGAGTGTGACAGAAGATGAATTCTCTCTGCAGCCATATCTCATCAAATAGCAAAGATTTTTTTGAAATGGCAGCAGGGGGGAAAGATTTCTCATTATGTAAGATCTTGATATTGAGGGTAATAGCGTCATACTCCCCAGAGTATTAAAAATACAAAGCCTTCAAAAAAACCGCCCTAAGATAAGTTTAATTAGATGTCTTTGATAATGATTTGTGAAAAACATTGCACATTCACCTGCATAATGTAAAGTTTGGACATTAATGTAAAAGTGAATACAGGGCATTTGTTTATTTACATAGGAAATTCTGGCAAAAGTGATAGAAGTCTCCATTTCTACAAGGGCGAGTGATAAGTAAGAGCAAAATCTGAAGGGTATCTAAAATTTTTGTTCTTCAAATGTGTTTCGTTCTTGTGACAGGAGTTGTGGTGGTCCTTTAAATGCCGAACTTTTGCCATGCAAAACTGCTTTCAAGTCACATAATGGGTTCTCCCAGTCTGCACCACAGATGTTGGTAGTGATACCATCACATCATCATGGATAGATGCAATCTGTGTGTCTTTTAATGAATGTCGAATGAATACCAGAAGTTTCTCCTGGGTTCAATTTTAGATTGGAGAATTGCAAAGAAACAGTTATTCAAGCTTTTAAAACAAGAGTAGCAGATAAAGGGAGAAAAGTTAGCAAAAAGACGGTGACATTGCATGAAGCCGGAAGGAAAGTTTTGGCTTTCTTAGATAAGAGAGGAATTAAATGATTCTTCAGCTGGACAAAATTTAGAGAAGGAGGAAAACAATACAACTTTGTTGTCTAATGGAATATGGAATATTTGCTAGGTTCCATGATTAAAAAAGTAGAAATTTATCTAGACAGATTAGTAAAAACCATAGGTATATAATTTCACATTTAAAAAGTTACTCCTTTTTGTTTGGCTTAAAAATGCCTGTGTATGTTTTAAATAAATTTTGACTTTTCCAGTACTCTAAATGTGAAACTTGCAATAATTTTGTACATTCTTAAAAAGGTCATGGTACACTCATGGGTTAAATCACTGAATGTAATAATTAAGTAATATGGCACAACTTAATGTAATGTGCAAATGGACTTTGCATTAACCTATTAGAGATTTGGGAGTGGCACTCTTGCTGCTTCACTAAGCATTTTTCAAGGGGAGGGTGGTCTTAGTGTTGGACTTTTTTTTCCCTGTTGTGGGTATATTCTATACTGATTTCATACTTAGCTTTTCCTCGACTTTTTTTTTTCCCCTTCTGTATTACTTTGGAGTACTTCTGCATCTGTATTTCTTAACTATTTATGCTATTAAACTCCATCCATTCTTTTGAGACATCTACAAACAAGATATGAATCTGCTTCTCTTGGAATCTGCTTTGATAATTAAATGCTTTTGCATATAAATTTATCTCATTTTAGTAATTTGGAATTTTTCTAAGTCTTTACAGAAAAATTTTGATTGCAATGCTGTAAACATTAGCATATGCACTGCAGTTTATACACAGCTCAGGTCTCTTAGTTCAGGATAATATTTTCCTTCTGCATGAATGTTTGGAGTGTCGGGGATTTATGTTTGTGAGAATATTCTTTGTAGCAGAATGAGGCGAAAAAGAAAACTAATTTTCCAACAAATATGTAAAAACTATATGATGTATTTAAGAAAAACAGCTCCTTTCCCATGTTTAATAGATGCGTTAATTTACTCTTTGTCTTGTTTAATGATCTTGTGGTATGGGAAATTAGTGGCTTTGCAGATTAAAAATGTATGAGTTAAAAATGCATTCATCATCTTAGTTATCACCTATTCCATTGACAGAAGGCACAGATGTGAAATTTATCTCAATTATTAGATTTATAATTATTATATCATTCTCAGATTGATAAATCCTGCTCTCTCTGGCAAGAAAGAGCAAGATTTAACATTAGTTGTGATTTCAAGCTACAGTTCATGCAACAGAAATAGGTTTAGCCATTGAATGGTGACTGTAAACTCGAGACTGTGTTTCACATTGTATTTATTTTTATATTTTGTAAAAGGCATATGGCAGAGAAATAAGCTGTAGCCAAAGAAGAATATTTTGTAAATGACTGTACAGGGAAATGCTGGTCGTCGCAGAGAACAGCAAACGTGCAAGCCTGAAAAGTATCCATGGTGCATTTTCTTTGGAAACTTCTGTTTTTGCCATTATCTGTTATGATCGTTGACTTCCTGGACATGCCTACAAAAACAACAATAGCTCTGATTTTTAATAGGAAACTGGGAAGTCAAGGAACTCAGTAGCAGAATCTCAAAATGCCCATATGTGCTACATGCTGTATTTCTGATGCTAATGTCTTCTTTTCTCTCTTTTTGCCCACAGCTGTAGAACAAGTAACAGGAAGAGTTTGATGGGCAGTAGCCAGTCTCCAGCTCTTCCTCGGCCTCATTCACCACTCTCAGCTCATACAGGTGATTTTATAACTATGCTACTACTGCTGTTACGAAATTCTTAGGATGTCTCTATAACTGAAGGAAAACACACTCTACTGTTCTTTTCACTGTTTGTAATAGCAAAAAGTTGCACGTCATTCCATCCAAATTTCTGTTTTCTGTTTAGATCCATAAATCCTGTGTTATGATCAGGAGCAGTCCAAAAAGATCATGTAGCTATTTTTTATTTCCCCACCTTGCATTCTGATAGATTTTCTCTCCCCCCGCCACCATTTCCCTTCCTGTAGCTTGCACCATGTAGGAAAGGTAGTAGAGTCCACATTACATTGTGTTCCTGGTACTTCTGCTCCCCAGGATTTTTAACGTTGGGTACTTTGCTGGTAGTTGCTGTGCTTCAGTTTACATGGCAATGAATTGATGATAATTTTGTTTGTCTTCTGTAGCACCTGAAACACTTAAAGCTTGAATGAATGCCCATAAAGAAATACTTTATTTATAATAATGGTCTTAATTTTTTAAAAGGAACATTTTTAGCATATCAAATCACATTTCCACAAAGGTTTGTTGTCTTTTTATTTTTGAGGGTGCATTGGCTTTAACTGCAGGCCAAAATGAAAGCCCCACACTAATCCTTGTGTGATCAATGACACTGAATGCTTTGAAGGACTGCTCTCAGGTTGATGTGAAACAAGATGAGATGCAGAGCTTCACATGAATTTTTGAAGTATATTAAGGCGTCTCCAGTTTTCTTGTGGAAGCCAGCATTGTTAGAGAAAATACGGTGGTGATTTTCACTCTCAGAAGCAGCTGTCACAACTAGGAATCCAGGCAACGTGAAAATCTGTGAAGAGTTCAAGGCAGCAGAGCATTTAAAACAAACAAAGGAAAACATGGTGCAGACTGTTTTGAAAGTGAAAAATTAAATCCTGGAATGCTGTTTCGGGTCTCCCAAATGCAGAAATTTCCATTTAGAAGAGGAGATTGTGGCCACCATAAAAACTGTCTGGTTGTGCTGTGCTGCCTTGAGGAAAGCAGTAACAATGCTTGCTCTAGTGTGTCTGCTGAGATAAGTGACTATACCACCTGATTGGAAATGGGAAGCTTGGACCAATGATGCCTAATAAACTCAGAAGTATGGACTGGCCAGCACATGTCACCTGGGATCTGGATATAGGTTGTGTATTTGATAAACGCTGGAAAGTTCCTGTCTGGCAGCGGACTCAGGCTTTCAGCCAGTTGCTTCATCTTTTGAATTGATTTCTCAAACAATAAAAGAGAAATAATATTGCTATATCACAACTACTGTCAAGTGGCTCTGAAATTTGAAAACCAATTCTGTAAGTAAAAAGACAGATCAAGTGTAAATGGTCCTTTTGCATCAACTCAGCAGTATGTACTGTGTATTCAAAAACGTAATACAGAAATTTGACAGCAATACAGTAGGTTCTCTTATTTGGATACTTCTGAAGGTAGGTGTGCTAGACACTTGAGCAGCACCAGTAAATATTATATATGTGATGAAAATTTGCATGTGCGTGGCCAGCTCTATTATTAGCTTGCTTCTGTGAATGGCTAAATATAGTAAATATTCACACAACCGTTGGCTCCTAGCTCATCTAGCTAGTGTGCCTAGACAAGTCTGTACATCAAATCCCTGTGAATGTCATCCTAAGCCACGCAAATAAAAAAAGATGCAAATTTCCTTAGTTAAAAATTTTCGTCTATGTATGCAGTAGGAGTTAAGTGTTTCAAGTGTTTGATGTCTATAAATCGATGGTAATGTCAGATTTAAGAGGCTGGATTTATATTGATACTGCTATTTCTGTGTTGTCAGAGCTGCCAGATGTAAACTGCACTTCCTGCTGCTCTCTGTGGTGGCCTGTACTGAAGGCCTGTTTCCTTGCAAAGTGTGGTAGAGGGTGTGTGTGCTGTACAGCTTGCTGGGTTTATTCTTCTTGCCCCTCCTTGGCTGAGAGGGATTACTCCAAGTCAGAGAGGCCTCCTTGACTCCACTGAGAGAACCTGGTATATCTCCTGTCCAGCTATATGTGATTGTAGGGTCTTTTCTGAATCTGAGATTCTCCTAGAAAAGTTCCTTAAATGGAAAGTTTTTACTTTACAGCCTGCTACTTTACAGCCAGATCATCTACCGGGAACATGTACCTCAAGCTATAAGTCTCTGAGAGACTGGAGATGATCCTCTAAAACCTTCATGTATTTCTTACTAATGTTTGGTGTTGGAGGAGGAAGCAACAGAAGAGGGAGAGACAAACAAAAGAGTTTCTAGCCCTTGAGGAGCATGTAGTAAGCTGAATGTGCAGCGAGGTGTCAGTGGTTGCATTTACTGAAAACAGGTTTATTCATCAGCCTGTTCTTGGCTGAAGTGTGGTAATAACATTTTTGACAAATATGTTCTTGTGAGATTATGCGGAATTTGGAGGACTTTGGAGAGCACCTGCTCTGAAGGAATTTTTCTTGCGTGCTTTCAGAGTTCAGTTTCATTCAAGCAATCTCCCCAGGTGAGTGTTGGCTCAGGAGCAGGCTGCGTGGATGCTAACTGCTGATGTAACTTTGTGAGACCATTGCACAATTTCTTGTTGCTGGGTTGTCAAAGGAAAATACTGGTTCTTGTATCTACCTTTTACAGGACTCAGTTTAACTGATGAGAAAGCTAGGAACTTCAGCCATTGAGGATTCTTCTAGGATAGGTGGTACTGGAAACATTTAGCTTCATCACATTGCACCTTTTGCTGGGTCACTCTTTCTTACTCAGTTCTGTGCAGCAATCCTCTTGAGTGTAGGAGAGAGGCTGCAACAAACCTACCAACTGTCCTGTCAACTTTCCTGGCTGCTTAATTCCCGTTCCACCTTCTCAACATCTGTAAACATGCATTGGGAATTATTCTCGGTCCTCTTTTCTCTTACTTCTATTGTGTCTGTTTTTGTTACTTTGCTTCCTGCTTTAGAAAAAGCTTAACTTGCTTCCTTGAGTTAAATCAAAAGCACCGGCGGAGATGTGTGGCCACTTTACAAGGTTCTAGTCCCTTCATCCTACCTTCCCATTCCTTGGGGTCCTCAAGGGCATCATTTAAAACACAGAATTTTCTTCTTCTGGAGCAAGGAGAGGTAGTGTTTTATAGGTCCTCTGTAGTAGGAAGAGGAGCTATTTTGAGCCTAGAGAGTCAGAACATTCATGTCAGCCAGCTGAGTCCTGGGTCAAGTAGAATTCTGTCTGGCAGTTCTCATTTAAATGTGATTAGAAACATGTATTTGCTTGGAAATATGCTTGGAAACCATGATGTGTACTTAATATCATTTTAGGACAGAAATTATGATACTCCATTATTTCTGTTCATATGCTGCAAGATTACATTTTACTGTCTTTTCATGTCTTGGAAATTTAACTGGGCTTGGTATGTCAGACTGGCATCAGATAGCCCTGCCGTGGCCTATCTTCTGACATAGTTTTAAGAACAATCACATTTGCTTTAAGGTGAGAAACTGGAAGGGAGATCTCTGAGGCTGCTTTCAAGGTCTGGACATACTCTGAAGTCACTTTCCTTTGATTGTGGAAAGGAAGTGCCCAGAGGTTTCTTGTTGGGCACTTCCCTGATTCCATGAAACAGGAAAATGGAAGACGTCATCTGCTATGATTTGAGTCATTCAGATGGAAAGATGGATAGATTATGCATGACCCTTATTGTTCAAGCTCTTTTAAAACCATTTTGGCTTCTTGTTTCATACCATCAATACTTTTTTCTGACAGATCTATTTTTCTTGGGGTACTGGATCCCACTATTGTACTCCCTACTCTCAGGAGCTCCATCCATCTCTGGGGAGAGTCTGCTGTTGCCTTTACTGAAAAGAGTTCCGTTAATCGCCGTTATTAAAGTGGACTAGATTCTTAGTGTTTGTACTAAGTTTGCATTCTTAGTTGCCAGCTGGAGTTAAAGCACAACAAAGGGATAAGGACCTGCAGTAACAACTAAGTACCATGCAGCTGCTCACCCACTCACAGCATCCTGCTACAGCAGACAGACAAATTAGAAAAACACTGAAAAGTAAAACTCCTGAGTTGAGACTAGAACAGTTTAATAATTGAAACAAAACAAATTAAAATATAATATTACTACTGAAGATAATAATAACAACAACAATAATTGTAATGAAAAGGAGAGTGCGTGTATAATGCCCAAGAAAAACAAGTGATCCGCAGTACAGTTGCTCACCACCTGACCAATGCCCAGCCCAACCCCCAGCAGCAGCCAGCCGCTCCTGACCACCTCCCTCCAGTTTACGTTCTGGCCATGATGTTCTGTGGTGTGGAACATCCCTGTGGCCTGTTCAGGTCAGCTCTCCTGGCCATGCTCCCTCCCAGTGTCTCGCGCACGTGTTCACTGACAGGGAATGGGACACTGAGAGGTCCTTGGCTTAGGGTGAGCACTGCTCAGCAACAACTAAAACATCAGTGTGCTACCAGCATTACTCTTGTGCTGAACCTAAAACACAGTACTGTACCAGTGACGACAAAAAAAATTCTTATCTCGGCCAAAATCAGTATGCTCTTTACTCTAGACTATTCGACTATAGTCGAATGGAATCAAAATTGTCACATTCTTGAAAATCCACCCAGGATCAACTTAGTTTATTTATCATCTTGATAGTTTTTAGTGTTACCCTCAGCTTTCTGTATAATCCTGATGAGATTGTTCGCATTGCTTGGGAATACATTGCCCCAGAGGTATCTGAAGCGAGTATTTTCATTCCTTGTAAGGACACCCTTGGATTCCCTAACAACCTTTTTTCCCTTTGACATTAATTCATTGCTTATCGAGAGCAAGCAAAATACGTAGTTAGTTACCTCTGTTGGCAAGTCTTACTTGAGATGGTTTTATTTGGACCACTAGTTTAAGCTACTTGGGTATTTTTCCCCTGTGACCTCCCATCTCTGAGGGCAAAAAAGTGCTATGAGTCCTCTGTGTCAAGTGTAGCAAAGTGAGTGAAGGTATATTCCAGAATCTCAAGGTGGAGCTCTCTTAGAGTGCACTGCATAAGCACTTCTGCCAGTGTCTGTGGCTTTGCTCAAGAGTATTTTCATCTTTGATATCTGCAGAGCAGTCATTTAGAGGTCTGGCTGCACCTTCGGAAACAATTTGCCATTACTTCAGATCTCCTGAAGAGCTCAGGTAGCTCCTGTTTAATATAAACTGGATTCAAGTTAGCCAAAACAGATCGGATGTGAATAGGATTTTTCTGTTTTAGAGGAAGAGCATCTTGGATGTAATCATACTTCTTCAAGGTGCATTTTATACCCATGTTCTTCCTTGTAGTCCCGTTTTTCTTCCAGATGCAGTCTGAACTGGCGGCACCAGCTATTCCTTAGTTTAGATAGACTTTCTTGAGGATGACCAGTGGCCCAGTTTTAGGGTAATAATAATTGTCCTATATGAGAAGGTCTAATACAGAGATGTCAGGGAAATTCCTCCCCTTCCCCCCAGTGTTCATTGTTTGCTCTGGAGGTAATAGAAGATGGTTCCTAGGGAGTTTGTTGTTAATCTTGACAGATGCAAGCTGATTTGGACAAACACTGAATACTTACGTGGAATTTTTTAACTGTAACCCTAACCATCCCAGTCATACTCAGATTCATGTCAGATAGGAGAGGCAGTGAGACAGCACCACACTGATGAAGTAAGTAGATTGAGCAGAGTACAAGTAGTGCAGGAGTAGCACTTGTCAGGGAAGGGGCAGATTTGCTTGTAAGCAACAGTGACCATAAAAGCTCCTGGGCTACAGTAAAGAGCTATTAGTGCAGTAAGTAGTCCAAGGCTTGGGAGCACACAGAGAGTTGTAAGGTCTTTGTGTGGAGAGGATAATAAAGGGGACAGGAAAAAGACAGTGTGTACAGCAGGTAATATATATCTGTGTTGTGTATGTTAATTGCTAATACAATATATGCAATTCCATTTTGCTCTATGCCCAACCTGTAGCTACTTGCAGAGGTAATTTGTGTCTGGAAAGTCAGACTTTAGTTTGCAGCTGAAGTCTCTTGCTATGCCTTATGCATACATGTAAAGATCACACAGTATCAGCTTTCACTACATAAAGTGTTTCTGTTTCTTGCAAAAATGGAAAACATGCCAGGTAATGTCTTTAGGCTCAAACCTTCATAATTATTAGCAGCTGTCTTAGGTTAGTTGTCTGGACATCCTTTACCTTTAGCATTTGGGCTGGAAGCTGGTGGAACCTGCTGAAAAGTACTTCTAATTTTTCCATGAGCTGTTGAATACATTGAGAATTGTGGGAAACTGAGTTGGAGCATTAACTTGGATGGTACCTGGTACCCATGTCATTAATGGGCTTTTCTAGCTGACTGTCTGATGCTGTGTAGGCAGGTCATCTGCACCACCCAGCCTGCAAAGTGAATGATTATAATCTCAGCAAGTCAGGGCATTCAGATGTCCCCACCTCAGCAGTCACAGGAGCTTGTTCATGTGGGTGATACTAACCCCTAATGATTAATAGTCACATGTGGTGCTTTTTAATTGTATCTGCTGAAAGAGCAAGATTTAGCTGTTAGGAGCAATGCTGTAAATTTTATTTGTCTGTATTTTAATAATATTCCATGTAGTGCTACTGAGATGCCTAGGACAAGAATTGTAAGTAGGAAATTGTTTAAGGGGATAAAGACAGGGCTTGTGCTAAAATGAGGAATATTATAAAGTGGGAGCGGAGGTTATCAGTAGAGTCCTCAGGTTTTGTTTTTGTGACCAAACCTTTTTATTCTTCTCATAAGTGACATTGGCATAAAATTTCTGTAGCTGATACAAATTTGGCAGACATCCAGTATGAAATAGCATTGGGGAACTGTGTTGAAATAAGTGAGTGATCTCAAGGACTGGAATAAAAAAGTATGAAATTATATTGCAATATGCAGCATTTTGTACTGGGAAGACCCGTAACAGAAATGTCGTATGATGAGCTGTGAACTCACCTATTATAAGGAGTTTAGGTAAGGATCTGACTGCATTTTCTGGATAAGATGATGTTTGCAAGGACCAGTCTAATGCATTTGAAAATGAAGTCTCAGATGATGTATAAAGGAAGTAATTTTCAATTTAATTTGGGAAGATTTCATGCCACTGTATAATGTCCTGGTTAGATTTCATCTGGAACACTGCATATGTTTATGGTCATAAATGTTCAGGTGGGATCACGTGGGGAGAAGGGCTGGTAGGATAGAATGTGGGAGATTTCTATAGAAGACTGAAAGATACTACTTGCTTTCCTTAGAAATAGAAGACTGGAAGATGGTATTGTCATCTAAACCAGTCAGAGCTGCCTTTTTTTTTTCCCCCTTCATAGAATAGGAAGTGAAACACATGCTGGCCATATATACTGGAACATGAGGGGTCTTAAAGAATTGTCTACCAGGTATGGCAGGGATGAACCTGACTTTTTCTATGGGATTAAATAAATCCATTTAAAATGTAAGGCCCCAAACAACTCGCTCAATGAGGTTTTTTAAAAGGGCGTAGGGTTTTTCATGTACCCCGAGTTGGACACATGGGAGAAATACCGACAAGATATTCTCAAGAGGTCAAAACAACAAAAAGAAACTTCACTGGCAACTTTAGAAAAATCAAAGAACTTGGGAAAAGATTTAGTGCAACATTCAGTCAGCATGAAACACTTCTCAAAGCGTTGACTTGGTCCATTCAACCTAGCAAACACTAAGCCTGTTTGATTTTAAGTTATTCAGAAATCCTAAGAAGAGGGAATTAGAAGAAGGAGAAAGAGGGAAAGACAGTAAAGATACAGAAGAGCCCATGCACAGTTACTAACTGCTGGGTTCCAGCAGTGTTCGGATAGAACTTCCCCGAGGAGGCAGGGTCTATGCAATGTGATGGCCTTGTGTTTGGCCTTAAATACCCCTGGCCTTCCTGGCCCTTTCCCCCAGGTGGGACTTCCGGTCATTTGGCCACTCAGCAGCTGGGTTAGGGGCTCCAGAGTTGGAGTGTGGGGCATTGCCTCTGCTGTGCCAATGACTGGCATCTCTGTTGGGCTGGGATACAGGCTCTAGGGGGCTGGGGGTGTTCAGGGCAGGGCACTGCCTCATCAGGGTCAGGCCTGACCTGCTCCTTTCCTCAGCACACATGCACCCCAAAATGCTTTGAGACATTTTGTCTTGTTTGATTTTTGTTTGGAAAGACATTAGTCTTTCCAGTCTCTCACAACTGGATTACATTATGCAATTGCCTAAATCAAAATTAAAGTTCAAGAAGGTTTTACCTCCACTTGTAATCCTTTTTCTAGGATTTTTTCAGGCTTGTGTAGAGCTTTCTTCATGGACACTGGTAGAGTACTGGCTGTTCATACTCTTCTCTTACTATGTCAGGACTTACTGCTTGCATCAGATAATTCTGTTTGAGAGATGTACTTTAGTTAGCAGCATTGAAGCGTAGTAATGAATAAAGCTGTTTGCACCATATATTTTAAGGGAAAGAAAGACTATGTTTCTAAATAAATGAGGCCCTTTAGTGTGTTTTTGTGGTGAAGTATGGAAATGCTAAAAGCTGGGGTTTAAAGCAGGGCTCTGAATTTCAGATTTTAAAAGAAAACAGAAAGGAAAATAATACAGTATATCAATTACTCTGACTACTGTCACATGTAGAATTACAAAAACAGTTTTGCTAGAACAAAACTTTTTATTTCATCTTGCTTTTGGGTGAAGTAGAATGGTTATGGATATTTCAAGTCATCTACTAGTTTTAGGACAGGCGAAGAAAATCTAAGTGGTATGTGACATGCAGATAGAAATAAAATCCCATAAAAATATAGCACTGCCAGTATTTAAATAGTGGTCGGAACATGTAGAGCTTTCTTGCAAATGGATTTAAGGATCATGCAGACATTCCTTGCCATAGCTGGGGAAAGTCAGTTGCTGATTTCAGGCATAGTTAATCCAGATTTTTAAATAGCCTGAGCTCCTCACATGAGTGAACCTCTTTGGAAAGCACCTG
This sequence comes from Corvus cornix cornix, assembly GCF_000738735.6. Taxonomy (NCBI): domain Eukaryota; kingdom Metazoa; phylum Chordata; class Aves; order Passeriformes; family Corvidae; genus Corvus; species Corvus cornix. The sequence goes on along the minus strand of NC_046357.1, from coordinate 2,412,889 downwards.
CAGAAGTACTCAAAATGATTCTACTGCCCAGCTGTACGTTTTGCTGACTGATGCTGTTTGTTACGGTAAGAAAGCCAGACCTGTAACTGCAGGTGGGTGATATCTTTTTGTGTGTTGTTCAGTTAACAGTATGGGCTCATTACCACATAAACTAACACAGAGGAACATAAGGACTCATGGTTATATTGTATTAATGTGGCTCTGATGTACCGTGGCACATTTTAAAAAACTTCAAACTTGATTTGTCTTTTGATCCATCAGGAATTTGGGATAACAATTATCATTAATCTAGTATTCCCTCAGTACTAACAGAAATTCATGGTATCTGAAACGCTTTAGTTTGTAAGTAGACAGCTATTAAAAATACATAAAAATATACAGTGACTGTAATATGCTTTTTTAAAAGATTTGAAACATCTTCCCTCTGTGGCAAAGACACAGGATTTCTTGAAGCTAACTTGCAAAACAATCACAGTTGAATTGATACAGTTTTCTTAACAATAGGTGCTTGCAAAGTGAGCAACCCTGTGTGTTGTCATGAAGCAGAGTATTGTTTTGGTATGTTGATTGCCTATTCATCGTGTCTCCCAGAGGACGCTGGAGTTAATTATCTAATGTCTGACCACCAGTCCAGTTTACTTTACCAGATCAGAAACACAGACAGTAATCTCAGTCACATAGAGATACTGTAGGACTAAAACATACAATACAAGCAATCCCAAAGAACAGCGGGCTTTGACTCATAAGCAAGCACTGTGCATATGGACAGAGTTAACTGGCACCGGGTTTTATTTGAAAGTCTCCCAGGTATTGACTTGCACATGGGTGGATGAATGCTGTGATGGATGGAGGTCGTATATAGGACTCTGCTTCCAACCTGTCTTGCTCCTCTAGACCTGCACACCTTAAACCTGTAATAGCTAGCACTTGCAGTTTCTCCAGTCATTAGGGGTTTGAATTTGCATTCTTTGTTTCCAGGTTTGTGTGAGTTCTTATGACTTCTAGATAAACCTTCAGGATTTAGTATCCAGGTATTATGTGTATGGCGTCACCAGTCTTGTTATTTTAAAAGCTGATTTGCTATTGAAAGTTATGCTTGCAAGTTGATTTTCCTAATAACAGGATCTGATGCTCTTCCTGAGTAAGACTTTGACTTCTTCAGGTTTTGTCTGTAAGGAAGTGCTCTTTGTTGATTCTAGCAACATAGTTTTGCAGCATTGTCTCCACAAATCCAAATCCACTGCAATAGCTATAAAATTGCTGCATTGTTGAATAATATTTTTTTCTTCTATATGAAATGTTTGCATATATTTTAATTCATGGACAGTAAGGCACGTCCTTGATTTGTGTTAGAAACATATTTATATCCATATATAACTTTAGCTAGCAAAGAAAAGGAATTGGTTTACAAAGTTCCATATTCTGATTTTTAAAACTGTTTCCTGTCAGAAGCTGTTTCTGTTTCACTATATTTAGCCTAATTATGTGCTCTTCTACCAGAGTTCAAGTTAGCTTCTTTGTCTTTTTTACTTATCTAAGTCCACAACATACTCCAAATTACAGCCGATTTTTTTCTAGTGCAGCAGTTAAAGTTTGTGACCATGTTTTATCTGCACAGTGTTACAATATGTATTTTTTTAGCTTATCTTTGTTAAGTAAGCTTTGGTAGCAGCAAAAGAAATCCAGTTAGCTGTTAAATTAAATGAACTGTTGCTGTCAGTAATTTGGTGTTTACAGTTGATGCAGGATAAGAATAAATTTTGTTGGTCTGCAAGTAAAGGTCGGAATCCGTGGCTTCAGATTTCTTCTGCTTCAGCCCCCTTCAGGGAATGAAAATCCTTGCCACCGTGGAATTATTGAGGCCCTCAGAAGTGTTTGAAGGGTAATGAAGAAGCTGGAGTCTTGAGGGGATGGAGAGAATGTAGGAAGGACATAATTCTGGCAAAAGAGATAAATGGACAAAAAAACGTTGGGAGTATTGGCCAGTGAGAGTGGAATCCATGTCTCTTGGGGCTCTGGGAAGAGCAGCTGCAAAGATGTGATTTAAACACAACTCAAAAAGCATCTTGCATCTGCTTCTAGACAGAAGAAGAGGGAGATAGTGAGGGGATGTGTGTTGATCTCTGTTTGGTACCTAATTGCTCGACAATTATGCTTTCTCATATGGAATTAATGCAGTCTATTATGGGCATCACTGTGATAAATGCAATGTTAATTAAAACATTTGAGTAGAAGTCAAGGCCACTTGAAGCCCTCTAAGGACTCAATCTATTGTGCTGGCTTTTTCACACACAGGTAGTAGTTTTCCCCTCAAACATTTTGCGTTGTTTCTAGCTGGCTACAGAAGAGCTATTTTCTTATCAGTTGCTTTTGTTGCAATCTCATTTATGTCCAAAAATAAAATGCTACAACAAACACATTATTTTTTTAATGTATTGCTGCTGTCATTTTAAAGAAAAGTTTAAGGAAAGATTGATGGTTAGATGTATGCCAGTGCTACTTTAAAGTTCATCCTTTTGGCTTTTTATGGGGGTTTGTTGGCATTTTTTTGGGAAGGTGGTGTTTGGTTTTTTTATTTGGGGTTTGGAATTTTTTTTTGTGTGCGTCTGGTTGTTTGGGGGTTTTTTTTTGTATTCTGTGGGTTTTTTGGTTTTTTTTATGGGTTATTTTTATTCCATCTTCAAATAAGGTTTCTGGTCCGCAGGAGGTCAGGAGTTCTAATAGGAAGAAGTAACAGACCCTAAAGTTAAAACCTGTTCACAAAGTGAAGTTAAGGGTAAAAAAACTCAGTCCAGTGTGTTTTGTCAGCTTGTTTGTTTTCGAGATAGAAAAAAATGAGCAATGAAAAAGAAAAATTGCAATAAAGCACCCATGGAAATGCTGTAGAGACTTTGTATAAGGGCTAAATATGTTTGATCATGATTTTTCTATCTTTCAATGTTTGGTATGATTTAAAAAAGCAGCCTTTTTTCTGACATTAAAAATATGTTCTTTCAAACTAATCTACTGGTTTCTTTAAACATAGTTAACAAATTGTTTTGAGAATTTTCAAATTAAAGAGCTAAATGAACAGTTCTCTATGAGTTAGAAAATCCAGTCACTAAAATCCAGTATAAATGAAACATGAGTTGAAATAAGATTCTATTTCAGAATTTATTTTCAGAGAGACTGGGAGAGAAGAAATTCTGAAATTCATTTTTAACCTGCTGGAAATGTGTGGATTAATATGTCTGAATGTTTTTTAGTGAGTTGTCTTCACCCCACCCTCTAATAATAATTTTTTTGCGTATCATCTCTAACAGGAAACAGTCCTCAAGATAGCCCTAGGAATTTCTCTCCCAGTGCCTCAGCCCACTTTTCTTTTGCACGAAGGTAAGAGGTTGTTGGTAGTATTCAACACCCATTTTACATAGAGGAGATATTGTTGGACCCAGATATAAAAAGTGATTGCAAATACATCTGTCAGGTCTATCACATAGAATAGTAAGTATTAGCTCACTTAATGTAAACTCTTTTAAACCTCAGCAGCAACAAATTACTGAATGTGTGATGCAGTGCAAACATGTATTTTTGAATTCAAAATAATAGATTAATGATTTAATTGTAATGAATCTGATTCAGGCATTATCATCTTACCTCCTGAGATCTGGGGGAACTTTAAACTACTTGACGTTCTTCTTATATTTTTTTAACTATTTAAGAAGTGCATTGCTTTTAAGAGCACTGTAATAGAGGTCTTGATTTCAGGGTTTGGTTTTACTGACAGCAGCAATACCACTACCATGCCTTGAATACCTGTCATTGACCTGTTTCAGTATCTGTATCACTGAGACAATCAGCGTTGTCACAGGAGTGTTGTGAGGATTAATTAATGTTAGTAGAATTTTTGAAGATCTAAAGTTAATTTGAAATGATCTGTGAAGTAAATTATTACTAAATGAACCATAACCAAAGTTGATAGCATGTCATGGGAGACTACATATTCATGCCAGTGTGGTTCCCTATCACTTAACACCTTGTCACGCTACTTCCAATTATATGTTCATTAACTCCTAAGTCTGTGAAGGTAGGCAGAGTTTGTATGTTTACCCAAGAGTATATATACAAAAAATGAAATCGGAGTGCTTAAGTAGTGTCAGGCATGTAACTGTTGGGTTTGCAGTGAGCTATAACTTGCCTATAAAGTTTTAGTTACTTTATTTTGGGAGATCACTAAAGTAGCACACACAAGTTCTCAAAAGTAAGTGCAAGGAAATGGCTTATTTTTTTTTTTTAAAGCTGCGAAGGGGTGAAAATTTGCATTTTTAAAACCTGAATCTAACTCATTTGTGACAGTAGATCTTCTGAATCTTTCTAATAGCTTGTGATGTTACTTTCTTAATCAACTCCTTAGGAAACCTGAGTATTTCTTTTGAATTTACTTCCTCTTGATAGTTTTCCTTTTGTCAGGGATACTACCTCTTCAGAGATTACATTTGTATGTGAGCATATTTTTCAAAAGATTCATTAAATCCAGAAATAGGTTATAACGGAAAAAGCAGATGCGAAAGATTGAGCATGGCTTAGAAATACAGCAGTCAGGAAATAGTTTTCCTTCCCCACCCATAATAAACAGAAAGTTTAAAACATTATACTTTTGCAAACCTTAAAATTCAGAATTAATTAAAAAAAAGGACTTGTTTACCAATGTTTCATTTGGATTTTGACCTCTCTAGAGCCCTGTAAGGAGCTTTAAATAGATTCTTTAACTGAAGGACATTTCTCTGATTTAAAAATATCTCACCACTTCTGTGGGATTCAAGAAACATTTAGAGCAATTATCTGTGGAAACCAATTTTGTTCTGTGTTTATATTGAAAATGCTTGATGACAATGAAGCTTAAAACTGCATTAATACAACTTTTTCTTCTGAATTTGGTGTGTCTGTTGTGGTTGTTTTCCTATAACCTGTGATAGGATGAATTTTCATAGTAAAATGCACAGTGGTTAATGAGAGCAGACTTCTGACTTTCTGCCTGTTCTATTACATTTTGTATATTTAATGGATATACAAAGGGAGGGAAGGACAAGCGTGATAAAGCAGGTTGAAGAAGCAGAGGCAGTGGTGTAGGAGTATGGATATTCCTTTTTTATCCACTGCCACCCAGTCCGTGGGGGTAGCAAAAAGCTGGGAAAGTGTGAGGATGTCAGAGAGAGGCAAAGGCTTTGAACCCTCCTGTGAAGCTGTTTCCTAGTGTAGCCATTTCTCATCAGGTGCTGGCCATGCCATGCAGCAGCCACAGCAAAGGGGCTTCCTCAGGGAGGTGGCCCTCTGCCATGCTGCCAGCCGGTGGACAGGGTTGGAGGCAGCCTTCCCCAGCACCTCAGCACCAAGCTGGAGGGTCACCTTCCTCTGCCTGTTTCTGGCAGGGTGACCAGTGCCCAGGAATAGCCTGTGCCTCTGAAGCTCACCACTTCTGCTGTACATAAAAGTCCAGTATCTATGAACCCATGGGTAGGTGATAGACTGTACTTTTTCTAGAGCTGCTGGAAAGTGAATAAAACCATACTGTATGACAGAGGCAAGTGGTGAGTCCAGGGGAAAATGCTGTAGGGGTTTGCTCCCCTGTTTTTCCCATAATCTGTTAGAGATGCCTCCTATTCTCCCAACTTTGCCTCCCAGATAACTTCCTGTGACAGCCTGTTCCCACCCTTCATGGCCTTTCTGTGTGATGCAGGTACCCTATTCACTCTGAGTGACTCAGTTAGGGAGTACTTCCTCACAGATGCAGAATACATGGGTCTCACCCATGTTTAAATGCTGTCTTAAGTTCTTGTTTCAGCTGTCAGCTGTCAAGCCAAATTAAGAGAAAACTACTTTGGGAACGGTGCATTCATCTGGAAGTATCTCTTACATACCTGGGTGAAGAAGAGAACCTAAAAGAATGAATTAATAACAGGATTATGGCAGAGATGGAAGATTTTTGCACAGTTCAGTATTTGACACAATCAGCAGTCTTTAGCACATGTGCTGTTCATATTTTAATATTAATAATGTACTGTAGTTTCTTTTCTCACACTTTATTTATACAAAGTCCCAGAGCTTTGATTGTAATTTGTGGATGAATAAATGGATATATTGGAAAGAAGCAAGGGGCTTTTTAGACAGTTAGCTTGAAGGAAGGGACCTCTTAAACCTCTGCATCAGTAGGTTTAAGGTTCCTGATTTGACATGACTTCAGTTTTTTGAAATTACACTTCAATTAATCTTCAGTTCTTCAGAATTTCACCTTTTGTGTCAATGAGACTTGGGAGATGGTCTTTGTAAAACAGATCTCCAATTCTCCTTTCCTTACCATTTGTTAATAAAAACTTCTCCTGTTTTGTTATTTATATATTATTTTGCCTTTTTTTAACACATTTGATTCAATTGTATTGCAGTCATGGGCATCGAAATGACAGGTAAATTCTACCTTCTCAAATATCCAAACACTTTTTTAGTTTTCCACTTTGAATATTCAAGTTCCATGTTGTCTTTGTGTAGATCACCTCAGACAGTGAGGAACATAAATCGGGTTTTGGTTATAATTTACATATTTATTTTATTTTTTATTCTGAGTGAGCATGCTTTTCCCTGAAGATTTGTTTTTCCTGATTTATGTATGTAACATTTAACATTTAGGTTTGGTTTTACCTAATCATTAGCCTGCTAGTTTGCTGGTGTCCTGTACTGATGCTGCAGAAGAATGCACTACTGTTTTATATCAGTCAGACTGTGGTGGTTATTCTGTGGCTCCAAGCATTGTGGTTTGCATTTGTTCACAATTTTTTAAATTTGCTTCTCATTAATTTTCATCTGATGGACCTAAGAGTTGTGAACTTCCTGTGGTGCATTTCTGTTTGTATTAGTTAGACACCAGTTCTGTGGAGCTGTTCATTCTCTTTGTGGTTGTTTCATCTCATAGATTTTTAACTAGAAAAACACAGTAAAAAAATTCATCCTTGGTGAATGCTGGTTTATTGTGGTCCCCTGTGAAAGTATACTGTTTATTAGAACCCCTGTTTGTATCATGCTTTTGGAATGCAATTTTACACAGTAATACTTTCACAGATGTTTCTGTGCTAGGATACTGCAGTGCTCATTTGACTAACCTCCGTTCCATAACTCTCAGGACTGATGGTCGCCGCTGGTCTTTGGCTTCTCTCCCTTCTTCTGGCTATGGTACAAATACACCCAGCTCAACTGTTTCTGTAAGTATCCATTTTGCTGTGCTGATAGATTTCTTTTGCGTGCTCTAGCTTCTCAAATGTAGCATGCTTCTCTTAGGAGAAGACAATGTAGGTTTTGTTAGGGTTGTTAGATTTGGAACTAACATGTGATAGGAAACTGCTTTACTTCACTGAAATGAAAGAACACTTTATGCAGTGTGTACTTTGCTCAGAGATACTTTCTGGCAGTGAATAGTGTTTAACTGCCCCCTTTCGATCTGCCTTATTTTAACCAAATAGTAGTTAGGTATCAAGTCATAAGTGAGGCTGCCTTGATAACAAGAAGAACGAGAAATTGTATGACATGATTCATCTGTGCTGGGTTAGACTGCTGTCTTAGGATGGGATGAATCACACATTTGCCTTTCTTTTCCTTTGGCAATTGATAGGTGTTAGTGCATGATAGTAGTTTAGATACCTAGCATTTCAGATGGCTGTAATCACAATGGAAGAATCATTTGGGGTGCATAAGAGAGTAAGTCAAACTTACTAATTTTTACCTTTTAGATAAATTGTTTCGATGTGATTGTGGTGGTTTAAAAAAACAGCTGGGAATTAAACTCCAAATAAGCCACCCCCATTTTTCCCACCCCACTCCTGTGAGAGAGGGATAAAGGCAGAGACTATGGGTTGAGATAACAACGTACTGAAAACCAACAGCTAAGGAATAAGAAACGCACATTAATGGTAACAATATTAATAACAAAAGTTACAAAAGAGAAGGTTCTTTACACACAAAAGGCCCTCAGCATCTCAGCTCGGTTCTGTGTGGCTGCTGAGACAAAGACAAGGTGGCGTTTGCTCTCTGCGGCTTGCGTTCCCTGTCCCTGAGGCCGTAACAAGAAACAATGACGGACAAACCCCCGAAAAAGCTGTATTGTCCATGTTGTGCTGTCTGCTGCCAGACTGCTGGGCTCGGCTGTGGTTGTCCGTATTTGGCTGGGCTTGGCTCCACTCGGGCTCGCCTCTGCTGCTCTTGTGTCAGCCCCCCTGCTATACATGTACATCTGACTCGTGTGCCACAGCAGGGCCTTAAATCCTGCTCCAGGACTTGGGAGCAGGGCAGTGGGAGAAATACCAGCCTCTACTTCGTACATCTTGCACGTCTCCATACTGGAGAGGAAGGACTGTCTCGCATTACAACCTGGAACAAAGCTCTTGGTTGCAATGGTCACACCTGAGAGGCTGCAGAGATAGAGTTGTAGAGGAAGCCTGCTTTGGAAATAGCAAATAGTTGACACCTTGACAGTTAGAGCACATCTGCTGCAGCAAGGGACTTGGTCTGTAGATCCAACTATGGCTCTTCAATGTTGTATGCCTTACATGCCTGTAACAGGTTTTTTACCTTTTATGAGTAACACATTTTAGTGATACCAGGGTGATAACTGATTTTTTTAAGCTGTTTCTTTTGCAAATAAAGTAGGCTTTCTCTTCCAGTGGGTTTGTTCGGTTTTTCTTGTGAAACAATTGAGTTTCACATTCTGTACAATAATGAAATACGACCATTTTGTGTTATAATCAACTCTTTATTTTTGTCCACAAAGACTTCTGGAAGGACAGTTCTATGTGTCTTAAACCATGTTGAGCAATTTCATGCATCTTAAGAACTTCTCTTCTAAAGCACTAATTTTGACCTCTGCTTTCTTTTCTGTGTAGATGTTACTTTTGCCAAGTAAATTCCTTGGTTTCACATTAATTCCCTAAGCACTTTTCCATAGGGCATGTTCGTATACCTCTTACTGGAGCTAGATCAAATATGCTTTGCTCATCACCTGAAATATATTGACATAAGGAGTTTATATCAGATAGAAGTAATTGCGATAGAAACACCGTCACTGTTACAAGAAACAGGCTTGTGCTAGAAAGGAGATTAAATGCTGTGTCCAAAACAGATCAAAACACAGTTTTGATTTTCTGTCCATATTCATTTCTTTGATATCTTCAATTTTAAAATGGTAATTCTAATTCATATACTTTTTTCCCAGTTAGGTTCACTAGCTACTGTAGGCATTCTGGAATGTGAGAAGTTTTACCTGGTATTTGCATACGCTGTCCATATACTTATGGACTTAGATGTCTTAACTTCTGTAATAGACCATTATTGACTTACCCCATGATTATTTCTTACTAGAATGTATAAATATTAAAATATTTATATGTCTTCCCTAGCACTGAGTAAACAGTTTCTTTCTTGTGGAAATAAACCTGTTTTTCCAATAAATACATTTTAATTTTGTTGAAGAAAACATCGGTAGAGAATTCATGTCATAAATATCTGTGGTGTCCCACTTAAGAGTAAGGGAGCACCCAGGATTGGTGAATACTTGTGGTCGAAAGAAGTGACAGAAGTCAGACAATCCACAAAAACTCACCGAGTTTTATTAGTAAATTACACACTTGGCATAGAAATTGGTATGTTAGTCTCTGACCTGCTATATAAGCACACTCCTGTGGGTTTTGGATAAAGGGGTGGGGTGAGAAGAAAGACAAAAAGAAAAAAAAAGAGGGGAAAGAGATCACCAGTCCTGGTTCCAGCATTAGTCCAGCTGAGGGGGTTTCTAGGGTCCTGGGAGTGCCCCAGGCTTGCAAGGGAAGTACCATTTTATATAGAAGTTGTCCCATCCTGAAGGTGGGTTTCTCATTTTCTATGCAAATTAGTTATCACTCACAGTCCATTCTTTCAGGCCTTTCTGGAAATGGGTCAGAGGGCTTCAGGGGTCTTTGGTGGTCTTGATTCCCTCCCGTTCTACAGTCTATGCCTGCTTCTCCACCTCATTTCTGTGTTTGCTGTACTGAGTTGTGCTTATCTCCAAGAGGTAGAGAAAAGACCTTTGTCCCAGAAAAGTGCTGTCCTACCTCCTTATGGCCCCTGGTCCAGTCACATCTTGTTCTTTCTCACAGGGTGTCACTGCCAACAGTCCTTGTCTGTTGTTACCTGCAGTCCTTGGTTGGTGCCACAGACACCCTGCTGTTGGTGTTTGAGACATGTTAGCCTTTACCATCTTGGCTTCTGCAGTATCCCATTGTTAGTTTCTTGTTCTGTTTTGCCAAGGAATTTGCTACTGCTGATAAGCCCTGCAAAAGCAGTTGGACAGCCTTTGAATTCTAAATCTAATCACTATTTCTTCACTTCCTAGTAGAGGTTTTTTTCACTTTCTTCTTTCACCCACTGGATGATACATATGAATCACAAAACCAAAACTAGGAGTGTAACCATCTAATTGATTTCATGTACTTTTTCAGAATCTGAAAGAACTAGCACAGTGCAGCCTCCTCCTCCACATTATTACTAATTGTTAGAGGCAATGAGAGACCAGTTCATACAACACCCTAAATGTACATATGGAGCACTCCCTTTTCAGTGATGGATAAATAAAATTCACATTAATCCAGACATGTATCAACCAGCAAGCAGAAAGAGTTTTTATACATCACAGTAGAGCACAACTTTGGCCTTACAAGCAACTGAAAGTCAAAGCCGAGGCTGAAGTGTCTGTAGTTACCACAGTTACACTGAGGTGAGCACAGCTTGCTGTTTCTTGTTAGCCTGGGGTTTTTTTTTCATTTGTTTTTTAATATTGAAAGTGATGGAATTACCTATTTAATGGAAGCTCATGGGTTTAGAAGCGGTGTAAGTACCACATATACCAGTTCTCACAACAAAATCAAAATTAAAATATCTTCTGCTAGATAATTCAGTTGTGAAGAAGCTCTTGGTGTGTCGTATTCTAGCACAGCTGGATCAGATCTTGGCAGTTAGAAGATGCAGTTGACATGATTGTGTCTTCTAGGAGATCAGGCCTTATAAAAATGATGAAGTGAGATAATACACAGCTGCATATTTTTCAAATCTGCTTTTCTGTCTCAGAAGAACCATTTGCATTTCCATAATGCACTATGGTTGAACATATTAAAAGTACTTTAACTCTTGTGTGATTTTTGGAGCATTAATTCTAGAATGTCAGGAGAACTAATTTTTTTTAGGAATTTTGTGGTGAGAGTTTTCAGATTTCTACTGAAATCAGAATTTAGATCATCAAAAAAATGTAGTTTGTGCCTGTGATGATCCTGATAGAGCTGAGAGTGGTTACCATTAGGAAAATGCTCACTTCAGTTGTGTTGAATCTAAACTCTGTGACACCTTATATGAGGAGAAGTGTGACATGAGTTATTTCAGCACTGATCCCATAGTCCCCTGAAATTGAAGAAAGAGGTAGAGAATGATTTTATAGGAATAGCCATCTGTGATGCTCTGTATTGGGAAATTCTCCTTGTGCTAGAGTATCTTTTATTTTACAGAGCATGGCTGTAGGAAATACACTGTGAGGTTAACAGCAGCTAGCTGCTATAGTGCGAGGTAAGAAAGAACTTACCTATGCTGTATGCTGAATCATGCATGGTAATGTGCTAAGGCAGAATGCCATGCATGAGTTATTGTAGCTCAACAAGTTACTACCTATCATGTGAACTGTGGTAAATTCTTGGTGTGCATGCCTCCTAGCCCACAGCAAAGCAAGGTAACACAGTCTTGCTAACTTCAGCTTGTTCTGATGTGGTGCAGCATTCCCATGTAGACCAGTCCTTCTTAGCCTTTTCTGCCAGTGGGTTTTCTTCTTTTTTGCTTTTAGGAGGTGACTTCATGAGATCTAGTGTGATAAGAAAGCTTTTCTTGAGCTTCTAAGAGTTAGGATATTAGCCTTTACCACACAAGTTGCCAGGAGGTTAAAAAGACTTCTTAGTTTCTGGTTATTGTCTGCTGACCTTAGCAATGCAGGGCCAATATTTGTACAGTACAAAAGTTTATCGATTTGCCTTGCTAGAAATTATGTAATAAAGAAACTCTTTACTGTGTTTGCCTCCATTAAAAGAGCACCCAGGTGGGGGCCTTGCTGTTCAATATAAGCCAGATAATTACAGTAATGTGCACATGTAAATTGATACACAGAAGAAATTCATTTTATTGAGAAATCCAGCTAGAAACTGAAGAGCTCCAGAAAGATATCCAAGTTTTTCAACTTCTTCCCTTCTGGAGATAAAATATAAAGAGTGTCTGCATGGTACCAAGCAGCTTTGTGCAATTATACAAGAATATTTATGAATCATCTAACTTGAAAACAGTTTTGGTACCAGAAACAGTAGAGCATTTCCCTATGTTTGTCAGACCACATTAGCAAGGCTGGTTGTTAATACTTTGAACTATGTATGTGTTCTTTAAAAAGGGTAAAAGATCTAGGCTCACGGAAAAGTTCAAAGTTCTACCTTCAAGCACCTAGCATGGCTCAGGTAGAGCTGCATAAAAACCCGTAAAATATGATAGTATGGTCATTTGCACAGCTTTTGTAATGCAGATCTATACACAAAATCTTGCAAGGGTAGTTATCATGGTAGCACTTCCAATTTCATACCTGTCTGTATCTTCCAGTTTTATACTAAGTGGATGGTTTGAGTGTAATTCCTTTCACTTTTTGTCAGCCGTATAACCTGTCCTGATAAATGTATTGAGTTCTCTCACTTTATTTTCAATGTACAGTTTTTATAAGAGATTAGCATATTATTTTTTTCAGCAAGATTTTAGATAGTATTTAATTTTAAGAGCATTACTAGTGTCATAAATATAGATAATGAAGTACCTTTCTTATGACGATTTATAGTTGGCATTGTGACAGTAAGTTGTACTTTACAGTTACCATACTTAGGCCATCCTTCTCCAATAATTAATTTTCAGCAGATTCCATTTTAGCTATTCTTATGTACTGTTGACATACAGACAGTACTTTTGCCTTAGGAAATTCAAATTTTTGAAATGCAGTGTGTCTTCAGAAACTGAAGGGGTTCTTTTTTTTAATATTTACTCTCTACTTAGCTCATGGGTTTGAGACTAATTATTTATTTTCTTCTTTAAATTGGAATTCAGGCATGAGACACAGTAACTATAATTTTTAATTTGAATCACTGTATTCATGAGCACCAAACATGGTCTTGAAAATGTTTTTTTTCATTCTGATGGAAGCTTGTGCGTTCTCTTGTGCTCTTGTAGTCATCCTGCTCATCCCAAGAGAAGCTACACCAGTTACCGTACCAACCAACACCTGATGAACTACATTTTTTGTCTAAACATTTCTGTACCACTGAGAGCATTGCCAGTGATAGCAGGTGCAGGACCACTGCAATGCGCCCTCGGTCCCGAAGTCTCAGGTGAGTTTGTGTATCTGAAAACAGGGCTTGGATCTAAATTACACATACTATGGGGAGAATCATGGTGGTGTACATTGGGGATGGGTACTGGTTTTGAAATGGCTGAAATATAGTGCAAGAGGTACATAACTGAGGCTGAATTAAGAATAGTCCTTTTAAATACTTGTTCTGGTTCTGATCATGACTTACTTCAGTGGTAAGTGAATGTTGCCGTATTGTGAAGGCAAATAACCTCCAGAGGCTGTCTTGAGGACCTAGTCATTAATGATCTAGTTGCAGTATTCCCTTTCTGAATCTATGTACCTCCTCCGTCATTGGTAGATTAGCCTGTGAACGTCTGTATTAGCCTGTGAATTGTCTGTATCAGTTCAAGGACTCCCCATTGTGATGTCTTGAGACAAAGTTTAGTATTCAGTTTTGACCTTTAAGAAAGACAGAAGCCACATTTAGAATCACAGAATGGTTTAAGATGGAAGGGACCTTAAATATCATCTCATTTCCACTCCCCTGGTGTGGGCAGGGACAGTTCCACTAGATGAGGTTGCTAAGAGCTCCATCTGGCCTAGCCTTAAACACTTCCAAGTTATGGGGTATCTACAACTTCTCTGGGCAACCTGTTCCAGTGTCTCACCACCCCTACAGTAAAGATTGTCTGCCTAATATCTAATCTAAACCTCATTTCTTTCAGTTTGAAGCATTACCCTTTGTCCTCTTACTGCCCACTCTTGTAAAAGTACCTCTCCTGCTTTCTTGTAGGCCCACTTGTGTCTTACCTTGTAGGTACTGGAAGGCTACTGTAAGGTTTCCCTAAAGTATTCTCTTCTCCAGGATAAACAACCCCAACTCTCCCAGCCTGTCACCATAGGGAGAGGCCTTACATCCCTCTGATCATCTTTGTGGCTGTGTTCTGGGCTTTGCTCCAGCAGGTCCATGTTTTTCCTGTGTTGAGGACTCCAGAGGCTGGAAACAAAACTTTACATGGTGTCTTTTGAGATCAGAATACAGGAGAAGAATCAACTGCTGGCTGTGCTTCTTCTGATGCAGCCACGATTTGGTTGGCTTCGTGGGCTGTGAGTGCACGTTGCCAGGTCTTGCAGAACTTCTCACCCATCAACACACCCAAGTCCTTTTCTTCAGGGCTGCTCTCAGTCTGTTCTTTGCCCAGCCTATATATGTGTTTAGGATTGCCCAGACCTAGGTGTAGGACCTTACACACTGCCTTGTTGAGCTCCATGAGGTTTGCACTGGCCCACCTCTCAATCTCCTCACCATTTCTAGGTCCCTCTGGATGCCATCGCTTCCCTCTAGTCTGTTGACTGCCCCACACAGCCTGGTGCTGTCAGTGAACTTGCTGAGGGTGCCCTTGATTCTTCTGTCCATGTCCCTGACAAAGATGTTACAGAGTGCCAGTCCCAGTACTGACCCCTGAGGAATGCCACTTGTCACTGGTCTCCACTTGGACATTGAGCTGTTCACAACTGTTTGAATGTCACCATCCGGCTAGTTCCTTATCCACCCAGTGGTCTGTCCATCAAATCCGTGTCTCCGCTGTTTATAGACAAGGGAGTCATGTGGAACAGCGCCAAATGCTTTGCACAAGTCTAGGTAAATGACCTCAGTCTCTCTTTCCTTCTTCACCCACACTGCAATCCACTATAGAGGACCACCAGATTGGTCCAGCACAGTTTGCCCTTAGTGAAGGCAGTTGTCTTTCACCGATGGCCTCCTTATTTTCCATGTAACTCAGCACAGTTTTCGGGAGCATTTGCTTCTTGATCTTACCAGGCACAGAGGTGAGAATGAACAGCTTGTAGTTCCCCAAGTCTTCCTTATATCTCTTTTTAAAAGTGAAGGTTATGTTTTCCCTTCTCCAGTCACTGTAACTTCACTCAACTGCCACAGCTTCTCAAATGTGATGGATAATAGCTCAGCCACTTCCTCCACCAGTTTTCTCACAACCTGTGGATGTATTATACCGGGTCCCATAGACCTGTGCACCTTCAAGTTCCTTAAATGGTCTTGAACCGGATCTTTTAAAGCTGGTGATTTTACATTCTCCCAGTCCCTGCCTTTGCCTTTTGTAATTTGGGTGATGTGGCTGGAGCACTTGTCAGTGAAGAACGAGGCAAGGAGCTCACAGAGTACCTCAGACTTCTTCATGTTCCAGTAATCAGGTCTCCCGTTTCCTTCCAGAGGGCCCACATTTTCGTTAGTCTTCTGTCACTGATGTAGCTGTAGAGCTTTTCTTGTTGCTGTTGACTTCCCTGGCCAGATTTAATTCTGTCAGGTCTTTAGCCTTCCTAACCTGATCCCTGGCTGCTCAGACATTCTTTCTGCATTCCTCCCAGGCTACCAGTCCTTGCTTCCATCCTCTGTAGGTTTCCTTTCTCGTGTTTGAATTTGTCCAGGAGTTCCCTTGTACATCCATGCGGGCCTCATGGCATTTCTGCCTGACTTCCTCTTCGTTGGGGTACATCACTCCTGAGTGTGGAGGAGTTGACCCTTGAATATAATCCAGCTCTCTTGGGCCCCTCTTTTGTCCAGTTTTTCATCCCAAGGTACTCTACAAAGCAGATTCCTGAAGAGACAAAAGCCTGCTCCTGAAGCCGTGAGCTGTGAGCTGTCTCTGCGCCCTCCTTGGTGCCCTAAGGATCGCAAACTCCACTCTCCATAGTCACAGCAGCCCAGGCTGCCCCTGAGCTTCACATTCTTCAGCAGTCCCTCTCCGTTGGTGAGAATGGTGTCCAGCATAGCACCTCTCCTCATTGACCGTTCTATTACTTGGAGAAGGAAATTATCATCAACACATTCCAGAAACATCTTGGATTGTTTCCTGCTGTGTGCTCGAGAGCTCTTCGTCAGCTCCTCATTTGTCCACAGGCAGAGCTCTATGCACTGCAAGGGGTTAGAGTGCATGGAGTGCAACCAGTTAGAGTCCAACTGACTTTGTAGGCAACATTCCCTCCTCATCTCCCCTGCTTATCCTTTCAAAAGAACCTGTATCCTTCCATTCCAACCCTCCAGGCATAGGAGGCATTTCACCACACCTCCGTGATGTCAAGAAGACCACAGCCCTGCAGGTGTACGTATGTCTTTAATACCTGTGGTTTATTTGCTGTGCTGTGTGCATTTGCACAGAGGAATTGAAGTTGAGCCTTGATGAAACTTAGGTACTGCTTGAAGTGGCTGGAGTTCTTTTTGCTGCTATTCAGGTGCTCTCTTGCTGACTTGTGATCTCTCTTCAGGTTCTGGGCATCTCTTGCTGGCCCTGGTATTAGACCGATAGAAGTGGGATGGATTGATGTTCATCTTCACCCAAAACTTTTGTTTTCCTGCTAATGCAGGAAACTTCTATACACGCAATAAAGATGGTCTTAGAGGATTACCCCCTGTATGGAGTCTTTCCTAGTCCAGGTCTTTTAGACAGATTGAATGGACCAGAATCACCAACACAGGAAATTCATATTGAGATTTTTTTTAAGGGCTTTGTAGTGGACAGCGAGGCTCATGATAGCAAGAAGTAGTTTGGTAGTTTTGTAAGGTCTGTGGGTATCTTTTATGAATTCTTTTCCTCAAAGTCTGGTGCTTTTTTTTACAGACACAGTGCTCCAGTTTTGTTTGGCGCATGCATAGATATGACATTATTTGTAGGAAGTTACTGCCTTTATCTGCTGGTCAGATTGAAAACGTTGTTTTGATACCTTTTTTCCAATTATCCATTTAGAAGAGCAAACAAAACTCAAACAAACTCATTTTTTACTTTTTCACTTGCAGCTACCAGAGTTATTGATCAGATCTTGCTGTTTTGATTGTATCTAATCTTCAAAGGTATGGGTATAACCATAAGTAGCAGTTACACAGATCTCCATTGCCCTTCTGAGAAAAAGATAATGTTCACAAGGCTTCATCTGCCTTGAAATGTAGGTACAAACTAGGAGAATAACATGGTTAGCAGTTAGATGTCAAGTACATTAAATAATCATGAGGACTTAAACAGAAAATAGCAGAAGGGAACCAAGTGTACCACTGATGACAGACTGTACCTTTCCAGTGAAGTCTGTGCTGACTTTTTGTTGCAAATAAGTCATACAAAAATATAATAACTAACTGTAGTTCATGCTGGGACAAGTGTAAAGGGATAATTTGCTTTGCTTGCAGCCCTGGACGTTCTCCTGCCTGCTGTGACAATGAAATAATTATGATGAACCATGTCTACAAAGAAAGGTTCCCAAAGGTAATGAATATATTTAAGATACCCAGTATCTAAACTGATAGGCAACATAGGTTCTAAGTAAGTGGTGCTTTTGTTATGGGAAGTAATGATCCAGCCCTGTAATGGCTACCATAAAGCATCACCAAGCTCTTACTGTAACGATAAAATCACAATAAAGAAAATTGTGGCTGAGAACTGGACATTCATTTGCCAAAGCTGCCAGACTGGTTTTGACATGAATCATGCTGGTAATATACTCTCCTGATTGGAATCTGATGATACATTGGATTTCAATAGGTGGTGTGTACTTGGGGCAAATGCATACTGAATTAGTAAATCAAAACCAGTTTCTAGTGCTAAGTCTCGAGTGGCATCTGCTGTGATATAGCAGCAGATTCCTTCATTTAGTGCCATTTCTTCATTATATACTTCACATACATATATATTACATGCACTGATTTAATGGTGAGGATCAGTACACAGAGGTGGGGTTTGACTGTGAGATATGAGGACATTTTGCTCTCCTGTCCAGAGGTCTTGAGACATGGGTCAGTTCCTAGGTGTAGGTGTGTGTGTACAGCTTGAAGCACTATGCTCTTGGTTGCTTCTAGGATTTTGGTTGCCCTTGGAAAACAAAACAAGGTACTGTTCCTAAAAAGTAGGTAAAGAAGGGAGAAATTTCATTGCATTTCTTCATATAAATATGAAGAAAGATTTGTCAGGATTTGCAGAGCAATCGAGCAAATCCTGACAAATCTTTCGAACTCACTTAATCTTAGTGTTTGAGATGTGAACTAAGATGTGTGGGATTACTTTTAATAATAAGAGTATCTTCAAGGGTTTTTTTAAGCATCTGCAGTTCTGTGAGAACCAGACAGGTGGTTCTGTAAAACAAATGCATCTCGAAACCTGCAGACACGTTTGGCAGGACCTGTGAGCCTGTGGTGCTTTTAATTAGTCAAATGAGCCTCATTCAAACTCTGCCCAGTGAAACATTTTTATGGAATAACCTTTGCGAAAGTAATGACTATATTCTGCTTTGTAGTATCTGCAGTTTTAGCAGAACAAAGCAGACCCCCATGAGTTCTCTTATTTATTTTTATTTATTTCCACTTTGGCTTTGACTTAAAAGCTTTTTAGTTCTGTTTAGTGATTATCACAAGATTAGTGCACAGTTAATCACCAGTGGCAGACAAGGTGGGGGAGCTGTGCAATAGCTGTTAAGGCTATTGCTTTTCTGTACTGGTAGTGCGGGGAAATGACATCTGCCACTTTGCCTTTGTGAACTTGCCTTTTGGCTTCAGTCATTTCATCCATTCCAGCTAGGTAAATTCTTAGAAATGTTCTGGAGTCAGAAATAACTTTGAGGCTGTTAGTTTCATGTAGAGCTGATTTAATGTGTTGAATGACTACTTTTCTGTAGGCCACAGCTCAGATGGAAGAGAGGCTTCAGGACATTATAACAAATCATTCTCCAGAGAACATCCTTCCTCTGGCAGATGGAGTGCTCAGTTTTACCCACCATCAGATCACAGAGCTGGCTCGAGATTGTTTGGATAAATCTCACCAGGGCCTCATCACATCACGATACTTCCTTGAATTACAGCAGAAATTGGACAAATTGCTACAGGAGGTATGAGCCGTGAGACTGTGTGTTTGCCTGAAAAATTGTTTAAATTTGTTTGCCTAAGAGTTGTCTTGAATGTTGTCTCAAATTATGACTGTTTACTCAAGTAATTGTCAAATGATATTCATAAGATGCTTCAGTCTACATAATGACCCCTACAAAAACTATAAGGCACACTAACATATTGGTCTGGAATGGACGGGTAGTAAAGATTTCAGAAACAAGAGCATTATGTCCTGCAGTTCAAGTTACAGATTGTTTACGGAAGTGTGTGCGTAAGCCCCAGACAGGGCTGGCTATTCCATTTACTTCAAATAAATGAAGTAACGTATTCACTTCCCTTTTATCAACCCTACTGTGTTGAGAAAGCAGACAGCAACCTTTAGCTTTCCATTAATGAGAGATTATTTATTATTTCTTTATTTGTAACGTTCCCCTCATAGCTGAAATATTTATTAACAGAAATAATGTCTTTTCTAAATGTGTCAAAAGTTTCATAGAATAATCAGCTAAAATAATTAAGAAGAACTTGAAACTTGACAAATAAACACGCTGTTACATAAGTTGCCGTAGTTTATTAATGTATAATTTTTAAAAGAATGAATGCAGCATGTAATGTACTCATTTATTTGTGTGGTATTTGATAGTACATTATGAGTCAAAATTAAACTGATAAAGCAGCAGATCTGAAATTAATTTGAAATTTTTTCCAGCTGATTTGTTAAATTGCCATGCCTGTCTTAATTTGTTTTCTGCTTTCTTTTGAATGCACAAGCAGTTTTGGTTGGGTTTTTTTTTCAATTTGTTTTTGCTATGCTGCTTTTTTGTTAATTTCTGTTCAGCAAGTAGGATGTCTGACACTACTGTTTTTTGAACGTTTTCTCTTCAT
Source organism: Corvus cornix cornix (assembly GCF_000738735.6). Classification (NCBI taxonomy): domain Eukaryota; kingdom Metazoa; phylum Chordata; class Aves; order Passeriformes; family Corvidae; genus Corvus; species Corvus cornix. The sequence goes on along the minus strand of NC_046357.1, from coordinate 2,392,718 downwards.
ACAGCAATGCAAAACTTAAGACATGAGTAAATTTACTCTGGATTGTTGAAATCCTATTTTTTAAACATTGAAAATACTTAAGAGTTTGCTTGCTGGTCAGGAGGAAGTTTTGAACCAGTAACCTTCTTATGAAATTACGATGGTTCTACCATGCCAAAGTGCAGGCAGAATTGGCTAGTTGATAACGTCAAAATACAAGAAAACATGTCTGAGCCAGGATTCACTGAACCACAGTTAACACTGTTAACAATATATACCTTAAAATGGCTATACATTAAGTAGAGTTTAGACGGTGTGTTCACTGACTAACACCTCTTCCAAAACCCGGTAAAAAACTATGCCAGAAAATTATTCTTCAATCTGCATGTAAAGCAATGCTTTGTTTAAAAAATCACAACACTAATTTTGTCATGTTCTATGATGCTAATTCTTTATTATGAAAAAGATTCCTGTTCTGCAAAGACATTACACCTTAAAAAATTCAGACTTAACTTTTGAGACCACTGCTTACTTCTTGTTAATGGCATGATATGGCAGCATGAAAAACACTTTCTTTCCACAGCTCGATTATGGGAACTTAGTTGTATTTTGGATTCACACAATTCATTTGTTGTCAATTCCCAGCTGCAATCTTCAGTAGAAAGCTGCATTCCCTGCTGCTACTTGGCACTGTGCAGTTACTCTAACTAGGGGAAGACTCCCTTGAGGGTTGAGGCTTGGTTCAGCCAAAATTTTTATAATTTTAACTTCAAGTGGGCCTGAATGCTTTCCTGCTTCATCACCCTTAAATGTGATGTGTATTGAATCTTTTGTTCACTTAGGCAGCTGAGTGTTTATGAAACTCTGCAAAGGTGTTTTAAATTCTGGTGGTGGTTAAAATAGGGAGGTGTTTTGTTTACAAAAGTTTTACTTGGGCTTAGTTGATAATGTTCAGAATTAAGCTTCTGTCCAGTTAAGGTTTTTCTGAAACCTGTTGCAGACTGCTAGATGATATTTGTGCCTTTTTCTTTTTTTTTCCTTTTTTAAACTCCACAAATTAATTCCTCTCATATATTTGACGATTTTTAAAATGGTGGTGCTTACATTAAGAGCAATATGCATAGCTTCCTATTTTCATAGAGTCCTTTTTCAAAAATATAACATGCTATAGGAGAAGTACTTACTTGTCCATAGTAATAATTTTTTTTAGTTTCTTACTTTAATTTTGTGGTTTTGAATAAGCAAGAGATGATGAACCAACACATTGAGAAACTTTAGTCTGTGAGTTCTACTGTTCAGAGCAAGGAAATGCTTTGATATTTGAGTGAAGGGCTATTAGTATATTTTAATCAGAAGGAGAATTACACAGTTTCTTTGCATTCACTAACATCCTTAAATCACATAATTTGTTCTTAGGGGGGAACATTAAAAAGGAATTTGAAATACAGCTCAGACCATTGTGCAGATGTTATCAAACCTTCTAGAAGTTTTTTTTCCGTATGTATTTTTCTATAGCATTTCCTCCTCTCTATTGTAATCCTTGTAGAACTCAAATTTTCATTATCTTCCCTTCTACATGTTCCTTTTTATGAGGCCTCTCTGCAAGTATAGGTTTTTTATGTGTATGTCTGTGTATAAGTTGTCATTTTACTATGACTGACCAAAAGACATCAGTATGAATTTGGGATGGATGTTGCTTGTATCTATTACTATTAGTTATGTTAGTTTTCATTTCAGCCTAACATTATTAATAAATTGAGGAACAATGTGCATGTATAGATCTGTGTTGATATGTTGTATCCTTTTGCAAAACTGGTGTTAATAGTACTGTGTAAGCTTAAGAAACAAGCAGAAAAAAAAAAAAGTAGGCACTTTTGTTGTTACAGTGTTAGAATTTTAAAACTGGAATTACTTGAATCAGAAGTGTTGCTCAGTTCTTTGTTATCTCTGCTGGGATCATGAAATTGATGTGCCGTTTGTATCAAGTACATGCTTCAAACCCCAAAGGTGTCCTAAATGTCATACATACTTTCCTAAGCAGCGCATTAAATGTGATCTTGTTTGATATGACATTATTTTTATCTTTTAGGCACAAGAGCGGTCAGAGAGTGGAGAAATGGCATTTATTAAACAACTTGTTCGAAAAATCCTGATAGTTATTGCTCGTCCTGCTCGCTTACTGGAATGCCTGGTAAGGTCATGCTTACTCTGAGTAGTGCTTTTCACTTAGTGTAATGTAGGAAATTCTCCTATTTAGTATTCAAGGCTCTTTGCAATTGATTCTTGGAACATGTCAAACAGTGTGGTAGAGCTTCATTGTTAGTGGGATCCTTTCCACTTCTATTATTGAATGTAGTATACTGGCAGGACCCTCCTGCAGTTTTGTTTGGTTCCCTGCTGTTGCAGGTACTATGGTACAGAATCCTTTCCATCAGCTGAGGAAGCGGCTTTTTAAAACCACTTGGCTTTTTCTGTTGTTTTGTTGACTTTCCATTTCTTGGGAAGACTGTTCCAGAATTATAATTGCTTGGTGGTTTTCTCATTTCTTAACAGTTTCATAATTTTGTTGCACTCAACAGCTGCCAGAACTAGAGGTCAGCTCTGCAGTACCTGATCTGATGATAGGAGCAGCACAAGGATTAGGCTGTCCAGATACACGGGCAGTTGGCATTATACTGGGGACCAGAAGGAGCAGAAGAGTTAATTCATTTATGCATGAGCATAGCACCAATGTTGCCAGACTGGGTTAGTTTGTGCGAGCTGTGTGGGCGTGTTTCTGCTTTTCTTACCCGTGCTGTAGGAGCTGGGATGGCTCAGGTGCAGGAAGTTGCTCCTACATACAGAGCCAGTGTGCTTCAGTTGTTCAGTGGAACTAATAAACACTTGTGGAACACAGTGTACACAGGAGGTTGGTGTAGACACCCAAATACCATGCCAGAGCCAGCCTGAGTCCAAAAGGCCTGGCAGGCAGCCTGAGCTGACTTTGAGCCACTCTGCTTGCCAGTACCAAGATCAGTGTTGATGCTGCATACAGCTATTTGAGGCTGGCAGGGCTTATGTGGGAGCCAGCCTGCTGCTAGACTCAAGTTATGCCTGAAATTGTCGTAACTGCATTTGCATGGTACTGAATCTGAGCTAGTAAGTCTTTCCAGTCTGACTCTGGCTCTGTGCTGTGTCCCTTCATCTGTGGCACAGTTAATCCACACCCTGGCTCGTTCAGCCATGGGCATTTTGAGAGCTGCCTCTATTTTGTTTTAGAAATACCGAGTCTCAGTGTTCCCAGTTGCTTTTTGTTCGTGATTTGCAGTTCAGAAGGAATCTAAAAATAAGATATGTGCTCTGAATCAGCATGAAAGAGATGTTTAAAAAAAACAATCAAAACAAAAAGGAAAGCTTTAGAGAGAAGAACACCTTAGCATGTCCTGCTTCTGCCATTAAATCCAAACTTGATTTATTCCTTCTTGCCAAGAAGCTCATTCCATGTCTAGTGTGATGTTCCCTGCTCTGTTCAGAGGGTTCATATTATCTTTCTCCACATCATCCAGTTTCTCATATCCTCATTTTTTCCCTATTTTGCATCCTTCTCTATTATCACACATCCAAAAATGCCCTTAAGCACGTCCTGTAGGCAGTCAGACCAAGACTTGTTAATGATACTTTATATCTTCCCTTACAGGCTTGCTGCCTTTCTTCTGCCAACCCTTGCCCCCATCATCATCATTTTCTATTAACTTTCTAATTGAGGAGCTGGAGTGTGTCCAGTGAAGGGCAACAAGACTCATGGAGGGTCTAGAAAATGTGTCTGGGGGCAGCTGAGGGAGCTGGGATTGTTCAGTCTCAAGAAGAGGAGGCTCAGGGGGGACCTTATCTCTCTTACAGCTCCCTGAAAGGAAAGTGCCAGAGACAGGAGAGATTCAGATTACATATTTGAAAAATTATTCTCACTGTTAGAGTGGTCAGGCATTGGAACAGGTTGCCCAGGGAGGTGGTGGAGTTACCTGGAGGTGTTCAAGAGGTGTTTTGATCTCGTGCTGGGTGATGGTTTAGTGGTTGCAGTGGTGGTGCTGGATGGATGGTTGGAGTGAATGATCTTAAAGGTCTCTTGGAACCATGATGATTCTGTGGTTCTAATTCAAGTTCTCTCCTGGTGGTCTATTTGCCCATTAGTTCATTCCCCCTAAGTGCAAAGTTTTAATGGGATCTAGTCCAAATCTCTATTCACTTAGTTCCCACTTTCTGCCTCTGGGATTTTATCCTAGGCTGCTTGCTCTGCCTTATCCTTCAAGCAGATTGATGTGCATCCTGCACCCCTCCTTCTGCTGGGCCTGCAGAAGTGAGTGGAAGAACAGTGGTGCAAAGGCCAGGTGTGACTGTGTCTTGTAGTTGAGTTTCAAGAGCAGCAGTGGCAGGGAAAGCCAGCACAGTTTGTTTCAAGTGTTCTCACTTCAGACAAGGACCTTCAGGAGGTTTAAACTGGATTGCAACAGTCCTGCATCATATATTTCTACGGATACAGTAGCTTGAACAAATTTAGGCGTACAGTCATAAAACAATACATTTTTCATGCAAGAAGGTGTTAAGCCTAGACTGTAAACATAATTGTAAACTTAAAGAAACCGTATTGTTTTTCTGTAGTATCCCTCTGGAAGATTTTTAATATTACTGGCTGATATTTTAGAATATCTGTCTGAAATATATAGTAGATCTGGAAAACTTCACCCTCTGTAAGAAAGTTCATAAAATTGTAAATCCAGCTTTGTGGTCATGAGACGTTTCAGATACCATGCAGTAAAGCTGTCAGTTATCTGATGGTAGTCTTGTCTTGGGTATTCATAGCATGTGAATTCCTATTTTAGTTTACTTGATAATCGTGTGAATAAAGGTTTTATGGTTTCATATGTGATAAGAGCTACTGCCAATTATTTAAAGATATTTCTCCATTTGTACATGTAAAATGAAATGCAGAGTTGGAAGTGAAGATCAGAAAATAAATTCATTGCTTCTCGTTATTCACACCTGTATATGCATTATGTGTGTGTTGAGATAGATGTACACACACACATTCATATGATTAAAATTACCTGTTTTGAAATTGCCTTGTCTTGCTGGTAAGTGGAGGAGAAGCTGTTTATCTGCCACTGCAGCAGGTAAGGATATGATAACATTTTCATGACAAAAGTAGATAGAAATCTTGGAACACAACATCACGCTGTTGACTTCTTTAGTACAAAGAAGTAGCATGTAAGAGATAACTGCTGGCGATGGCATGTAAGACGAGGAGAGTAAGTCTGAGACAGCATGTACTGTTTAGTTATCGGTTCAGATTTTTGGGCAGGTTAGCAGCATCCTGAGACCTGGAGCTAAACTAAGACCGCTTGGACAGTTCATTGGTTTGTGGTAAGTCCTTTGCAGTAGGCTGTACATGATGCAAATTGTTTCATGACAAATGTAAAACCAAGATTGTTTCCATAAGACTGAAAATTCCAAAGATACTTTATTTCAGACATGCTGCAGCTCCTCCTGTTAGCTGCTGCAGTTTTGATGCTTCCAAAAGGATGCATGATACTGAATTTCAGAAGCTGCCTTCTGGGTTGGGATGTTGACTTCCCAAGTCCTGAGTAGCTTGAGGGTCTAGGACAAGACCCTTGTGACTCAACATGTAGAGTAAAACCCTATGGAGTTATGTTGGGCCGCAAAACAGTCTGGAAATTAGCTAGCTCAGCAGTCTGCTTGGCTTCTACAGGTGTTTGTGACAGAGCTGACCTGCTCGAGGAAAAAATGTATTTTGTTACATTAATGACTAATGGCTATCACTTTGTTAAGCATTGCACCTATAGCCACAAGCGCCTTGGAGAATGCAGTAACCATGGACAGATGTTTTGGTATGAATTCATGCCAGTAGAGAGAGAAATTGCATTAAAAAAACCCCCAAGCATTGTTTTAATAATCTTCCTTTGCTTCTTTCAATGTATTTCTCCTTTTATAGTCCATAAAGGTAGTAAAATAAATGTATTTCCAAGGGACTTGGGAATAGGTAGAGTTTTGAGTTTCTATTCTTTCTGTTCCTTTTTGTTCTTTGTTGAGGCTTGCCTTTTTGGTACATTATAAATGATAGTTGCAATATAGTTAGTTCCCACAGGAGAATATTTCATTTCTGGATTTGAAACAATTGGATCAATGAAACTCAAATTTTTTAAATCAAGTTTCAGTTTTATCGTCATTCTAAAGTTAGTGATTTATTTAATTGTATTTTCCATAAAACAGTGCATATATATTGATTACAAATACTTCAGAAGTAAAGATTGTAGTGCAGTATATTTATATAGTTGTAGTGGATTTTTATAATCAAGCACATGCAGGGAGATATCTTCTCTATTTGAAATCTTATTTTTGCTGGGTATAGGTCATTTCACTCAGTATTACGTGAAGTTTTGAGGGCAAAGAACATACTATTCATATAAAGTGGTGCTCTGAAATAATGGCATGCAATTCCATTGTTTGCATCATATTACACTGTATAAGAATTGGAATAGATTAATAGACTATTAGTAATAGAATAAAGAGGTACTGTTTTTAGTAGGAAAATGCCATATATGTGGAGTTAGAAGGAGCAAAGTAAGTCTTTATGTTAGACCCTAAGGAACCAGTTTCAACAGAGAAAATGATGGTGGTTATTTTTCCTCTAGGAATTTGATCCCGAAGAATTTTACTATCTTTTGGAAGCAGCTGAAGGCCATGCTAAAGAGGGGCAGGGCATTAAAACAGACATCCCTCGATACATTATTAGCCAGCTGGGCTTAAATAAGGATCCTCTGGAAGGTAAGTGAATCTCCTGGTATAGCTATAGGTTCTTTCTTCTCAATGTGTTTTATCATCCTTATAATCTGTGTGTACCTGAAAAGGGTCAAGATGAAGATGGTAGCAGAGCAAGTGTTCGCTGACTCTTACAGTACTCTCACAGCTTCAAACACATTAAAAGGGCCATCTCTTGTGAATAGGATTTTTTTTGTTGCAAATATCATTCACAAATACACTGTATCCATGATACCACTCATCATCTTTCATCCTGACAATGCAACTTCCTCATTTCAGCTCTAAATGAAATTTCCTGGGATAATTTGATGGTAACGGTTATCTAAGCACAGTTACAAAGGCAACTTGATTGAGGTTTTGTTTGCCTTTCAGTGCCCCCAGGTTCCTGCATCTTGGAGTCTTTGAGAAGACTGTCTTCCAGCCCATTAATTTTTCTCTGTAATTTCAGTCCATGTTTAGAACTTCTGTAGGGAGAACTTAGGTTGTAGGGGAGGTATTGTCACTGCAGAAGTCGTCTTTACTGTGAGAGTGTGAGGCACTGGAACATGTTGCCCAAAGAAGTGATGGGTGCCATCCTTGGAAGTGTTTAAGACCAGACAGAATGGGGCTCTGAGCAACCTGGTCTAGTGGGAGGTGGCGAGGTAGCCCACCTAGGTGGTCAAGGGAAGCCAGTTGATGTCATCTTTTTGGATTTCAGTAAAGCTTTCAAAAATACTGTCTCTCACAGCATCATTCTGGAGAAAATGTCCAGCCCACAGCTGGATAAACACATCACATGATGGGTGAGCAACTGGCTCATGGGTCAGGCACAAAGGGTTACAGTGAATGGGGTGGCATCAGACTGGGGACCTGTCACTGGAGGGGTTCCCTAGGGCTCCATCCTTGGCCCTGTGCTCTTCAACATCTTCATAGGTGACTTGGGTGCAGAACTTAAAGGGATATGAAACAAGTTTGCAGATACACAAAACTGTGAGGAGCTGTTGACTCCCTCCAGGCCGGGAGGCCCTGCAGGGAGACCTTGACAAATGAGAGGACTGGGCAATCACCAACCATGTGAAGTTCAACACGGGAAAGTGCTGGGTTATGCACCTGGGATGGAGCAACCCTGGATGTACAGACAGACTGGGGAATGAGAGACTGGAGAGCAGTGCCATGGAAAGGGACCTGGGGGTCCTGGTGGATGGCAAGTTGAATGCAAGTCAGCAGTGCCCTGGCAGCCAGGAGGGCCTGGGGGGCATCAGGCACAGCATCGACAGCCGGGCAAGGGAGGGGATTGTCCTGCTCTGCTCTGCACTGGGGCAGCCTCACCTCCAGTGCTGGGGGCAGCTTTGGGTGCCACAGGATAAGAAAGACATTAAACTCTTAGACAGCATCCAAAGGAGGGTAACAAAGATGGTGAAGCTCCTTGAGGGGAAGCCGTATGAGGAGTGGCTGAGGTCACTTGGTCTGTTCAGCCTGGAGAAGAAGAGACTGAGGGGAGACCTCACTCCAGTCTGCAACTTCCTCACAAGGGGAAGCAGAGAGAGGGGCAGACACCGCTCTCTTCTCTGTGGTGACCAGTGACAGGATCTGAAGGAGTTGGACTTTATGATCCTTTTGGGTCTGTTCCAACTCAGTGTATTCTGTCATTCTGTGTCCCAGCCCATGGTAGAAGGTTTTAGAGCAAGATGATCTTCAATGTCCTTTCTAGCCCAAGGCATTCTATGGTTCTTTTAAGGACATCTTGAAAAAACTAACATTTCTTCTCTGTCCTAGCCAGATCATCATCTTTGCTGCCCTGAGACCAGGTTCTGTCACTGGTGACAAATAGAAATTGGTTCATTGTGTTCAGTGCTAGTTCTGCTATTTGGAAGAAATCGGCAGAAGTGCCGTCATGGAAAAATGAGTCTAGCTGATGCCAATTAGTTTGTCTACTGTGTTACTAACCAGGACTAGGATAGGGCTTGATAACACAAAATAATAGGAAAAAACTATGATAAACCTTTTTTTTCATTATGAAAGATCACATGTTGTTAAATCAAAGAAGTAGTATATTGTGTGTTAAAACCTTTTTGCTGAACTAAAGCAGTTTGTGAAGTTCAGCGCTGCCAGTTGTGTCAGCTGTTTGGTTAGTTCTAATTCAGTTAGATTGAGTATTGTTACAGATGACATTAATGTTGACAGATCTAAAGAAAGTCAAGCCTATTATTTCCACTTCCTATCCTTCCTATCTTCACAGGACTTCCTCATCCAAATTTAGTATTCTTTTCTGTCAGAGATACAGATTAACAGCTTTGATGCTTTTTGTTTGTATTTGGAGTGCAGCAAGGGAGCCAGACAAATTGGGAAAATATACATAAGTATTTTTTTCTCTTTGGTTTTGGAAAAGATCAAGAAGTATTGAAATTCTCTGCAAGATAAAGCATTGTCTTCTGGATTTGGTGAGCTGTTGGTCTGTCCTAAACTGACAATTCATCAATTCTTCACTGAACAAGTATGCAAGATTTAATTTGGAGTGTGGGTTGAGGGTTTTGTATCATTGACCCTGGTTCTTCCAGTTGAACCTTATCTTTCTCATTGACTCTTCCTGGCCACTTGGATAAAAGTGTTCTTCAGCAGGAGTCAAAAATCTGTCACTACCTAAGTTTAATAACATCTTTGAATTTTTTTGGAACAGTGTATTGTGAGAGAGGTCTAGAAACAAATGCCTATATACAAATAAGGAATACTGTTTTCTTTAACTAAATATTTGTTTTATGGGAGTGTACATCATCTAGGATGCATCTTATTATATTTCATAAGCTGAAAATTAATATAACAAACTTCAAAGCATTCAAAGGATAATTGAAACGTTGGGGTTTGGGTTTTTTTTCTGAAGGAGAAAATGGACACGTGGTTTGTCAGTAAATACTGAGGGGTGTATGATATATGGATTACTGATTCTTGGTTCAGTTGGAGATTTGAGCAATTGATTATTTAGTGTTTTGTTCTACAGATTAATGTGTATGTGTATTTGTAATAGGTAATTTAGGCCATCTGATTTGTGTTAATGCTTTCCTCCCATGCTCCAAGAAAAACAATATTTATAAGCAGTATAAATCACTGTGCAATGACTTCTTAAGTGGTCTGGTTTTGATGTTAATTGGTGTCTGTGTATACAGGGACTCTTCTTGAGCAAAAATAAAAGAAGGGCACTACGGGTTTATGCCCTGGAATTAATGGTTTACAGAGAGAGCTGTTGGGAGCACTGTATTCATTACTATATAAATACTATGGGAAGATCATCCTGAAGAAGTTTAAAGCCCTTTTATGTAAAACCAGAAAATTTTCAAAATGCAGAACTAAGTTCTTCAAAACAAACGAAGTGCACCTCAGTAGCACTACTCATCCCGTAACACAGAATTGTATTTTCAACCAAGATGTTAATTTATGTCTTCAGTGTTCATAAATGTTCATGCAAAGGATTTTATTTCATCTGCAGAGAAAAGCAACCTACTTTAGACCTTTCTCTACTTACCTCCTTTGTTTGGTGCCTAACTGTAGTGTCCTTTCTTTGAGTGAAATGACTCTTGCATTATTTGGAGACAATGCTAGATAAGTTTATACTGTACTGAAAGCAATACCACAACAAATTCATCACTTAGCAGAGACTGGTGGCTGCATTTCTGAAGAGTTCCCTGGGGAGAAATTTTTCCCCATGTTTTTTAAATTACCATCTTTACCTTTTTGAGTCATGAGTCTTCAGAAATGGTTTAAATCAATGAGAGAAAAAGGACAGATGTTTAATGGTATTTAGATGAGTTTGAAAAACCTCTTCAGGCATTGCAAAATGGTTCCATAGCTCCCTGTTTTGAAAGCTGACTTTTGGTTCCATTCCATTAGTACCTACTGCTTGCAAATAATATGGATTTCTCAGATAATGGTTATTTTGCAAAAGTTTTGTTCCAGAAAGGATTGTTTTAATTTGCTATTTATGAAAGTAATTTCAGTTGAGAAGGCTGTCAAAGTATATTACTCCAGCTAGCTTGGTTCTTGCCCATAGAGTAAAGGTTTCATCAACACTTCTATTCTAAAACCCCCATGTTCCAAAACTGTTGACTTTTGCCTGGAAAATCCACTTCAGGTTCAGCCTATATGGTTTTCTTTTCTTTAAGATTTTGTTTGTTCTCAGTGGGGGTATTTTTCAGTGTTTATTGACTCCATTTTTGGAATGCTTTTAGCTTCTTTAACACTTGAAAGATCTCTTTGGCTTTTGAAGTGACATATTTTATATTCTGATTTCTTCTGTTTCTTACACTTAACACATCTTTTGGGTTGCATAGTGGTTACAGATGAGAATTACTCCTTAAATCTTTATCTGTTCCAACAGAAAATTAATCTCTGTGGTTAATTTGCCTTTAAAAATTGCAGTAAGTATTGTGCAGCATTTCAGTTGTAATAATCACTTATTTTTATATATAGAAGAATCCAGTTTAGATATTCTCTGTGAATATTCAGTTATATTTTGTAGTCATAAATTCAGTTAACAGTCCTGAGATAAAAATGCATCTTGCAAATTTTAGGTGGTCTTATTTCTGATTCCCAGCACATAATTGTGATAAGATTTGCATCTTTGGCTATGTAGAATATATCACTAAATTTGTATATGATTGCTGGAGTCTTTTAGCTACTGGCTGTCCTGTTTAGCTTTTTTTACCCAGAAGAATTCTTGGTTACTACGCCTGCTGAAGAACAGGCTGGGCTTAGGAGCTCTGCAGCATAGGTTGACCCTGGCAGGAACAATCTGATCAAGCTGTAGTCTCCCAAAATCTTACTTTCCCAGAGAAGTCACCTGTCTTAGTGACTCTGTAAATTATTAGCTTCTACAAAAATGACTTTTAGCTTATTCTGCTAGGCTTATCAGCATTTCTGTGTAGAAGGAGCAAACTATTTGGGGTCCATCTTAGGTCTAAACTAGAAACTTCTGCTGTAACTGTGAAGGAGCCCAAGAAGGATGGGGCCTACTGTTAACTCCTCGGGGGCTGAGATCCTCAGGAGTTTTAGCAGATTAGTGCTGTCTTTCCCCTAGTGCTCAGTTTGCACACAGCTCTTGGAATTCCCAGGTCTCAGCAGTGAAAACAGTATTGCTCTTCATTGCTTCATGGCTAATCTTCATTGCTTCAGTGGAAGATTATTACATAGGCACTGAATAGCAAGTCTTCATTTTCTGGGTGGATTTTTTCCTATATGCTTGGAGATGCCCTGAAGGTTGCTTGTCAAGTGCTACAGGTAGGACACATTTTCTATTAAGTATTCCATTAAGGTGTCACTTCTCATGTTTTCTGTGCTTCATTTAGTTTTGTATGTTCCATAGTTTAAAATGAAGTTCTTAATTCTTCTTTTCAGAAATAGCTCAGCTAGCTAATTGTGACAGTGGGACAGCAGAAACTCTGGAAACGGATGAATCAATAAGTGTAAGTTTTCCTGTTACGTTGCTGCTTTTGCTGAATGTGAGCAAGGAAATTCTGGTGTGTTCCCCCAACCCTACCTGTTCTGTTTTCTCCTGGTATGTGTAAACAGATGGAATAAACATTGGTTAATACTAACAACACTAACTCTGTGAAGCTCTGCAGGCAGAAGTCTTTCAAAATGTATAACCAAGCTTTCCACCTATTTTCCTAGACATTTCAGTGTCTTCATCTTCCACAAAGTTGGTGTATACCATGTGGCTATAACTTTACCACAAAATCCACCACTACCATCCTTTTTTCTATTCAATCAATGTATTTCTTTTTCTTTTAGAAGTATTGATAAACTGTTTAATAAAACAGAGTATTTTAAAGAGATTTTAAAACAGTCCATTCACAGAGGCAGCTCATGATCAAATTTTGAATTCTGTTCAGATTCTGAACAGATCCAGTGAAGAGACAAGGAAGAAATGAGTAAGTTAGCAAATAGCCTGGAGTCAGAAAGTTAGTTTACAGTTTGAAAGGTTGTGCATCATTCTTCTGAATCTGTTTGAAAATATGTGCCTACAGCAATGGGTATTTTACAGTAATATTTTGTGAGATGTTTGCACAGGATGGAAAAAGAAAAGCAAGTTGGACACGTTGATTGGGCTGAATATTGTGGGCTTAAATGCTCCTATTTTAAGGTCTTGTTTTTAAAAGTTGGTTCTTACACCTTGGATTTCAGTCAGCAGGGCAGATGAAGTTCTAACAATTTGGCCTTGATTTTCAGTGCAAGTGGATGGCAAAACGAGCAGTTTTAGGGGATGTCTAGATAATTCAGTGGTACTTCACAAGTATTTACAAATGTTAGCAGGCATGGATTATCTGTTACACTAGTTCTGATACATAACAGAAAAGACATCATTCTCTGGTACGTGTTATGTTATATTGGGATATTTTCTAACATTTAGAGAAGTGCCACTTACAAAGGATTCTGTAATTGACAGAAAAGGTGTTTCTTATTCTTCTGCTTTCATTCTCTGCATTTAAAGTACTGTATTAGACCTGAGTAGCATTTAGTGGAAGGATACTGACAAATTGGAGAAAAGACAGAATAATTAGAAGAAAGTTCTGAAGTACTTCACTGAACCTAAGGTGCAAAGTGGCTTAGCATTAGCTAAGCAATTGAAACTGTAAAGTTATTTGTGTTGTGTAAATGCTGAAGAAGTACAGAAAGGATAATGTAGTGTAATAAAGGAATTTAAATAGGGGAGATGATGAAATCAGTAAATAAAAATATGGAGGGAATATTTGGAAACATCTCAAAATGTAGCTGTGGAAAAAACACACATGGGAAGTGACAGGAAGCATAACTTTCAAGTACAGGACTGCTCACAGTCATCATAAATGGCAGTTAGGAAGAATCCTGTACTGGCAGACAAGTGGCCTGAACAATTTAGTAAGTCCTCTCTGTCAGCTCCTGTGTAGTTCATTATATTAACATTTTCACTGGTCTTGCACTGAATTTTCTTCAGCAAGCATTTATTGAAAATATTTCAACCAGGTCTACTTACAAATTTTAACTATTTCCAAACTGCCTGGATAGGGGTCATGGAATTTCTTAAGAGATTCAGAAGGCATTTGAAAAAGATCTTGTGGGTTTAGAAGTCTGAATTTGGAGTCCTGTGCCTTCATTTTTTCTCCCTGTACCCCAATTCTAACTCACACATCTTTAAAATTAACTAAAAATTCAAACTAGAAAAAAGATTTTGCCATACTCAAGGCAACTTGGTTTTCAAAAAGTTCTGACAAAGAAGTCGATAGAAGTGACCACTCCAGAGGTAGAATGAATGCATTTTTATTTTCCATCTTTTTCTCTTTCATTTTGTCTCTTTTCATTGTCCTCCCTGTTATATCACACTCTACCCTAACATTAATTTGAAGTGTGCCAAAGTTTATTTGAGTGAAGAAGGGCTTGTCAATAGTTTGTTACTACCAGGCTGTAATACGAAAGTCAGATTTAGTAAAATGGGAAGGCAGCGTCCAGCGAGTGCCATGTGGAATTCACAGAAGTCCATGACTCCAGATAAGAATTACCAGTAACTACTTTACCAGAAGCTTTTGTGGCTGTAACCTGTGTGTGGAGAGAAGCGACAGTTTGCTGTGGTGCAGCAGATACCAGTTAGATGAAAAAGCAGCTTTGTTTCAGGAGCCCCTTGGTCCCTCTCTGTGCTGACTGTCTGGCTGGCTGTCCAGAGCTTTTACCTGGTACATCAGTGTGACAGCCTGGTGATAGCTGGGTTTTTGTTTCGTTTTTTTTTTCCCCCTGATTCTGAAAAAAAGTATTCACTTTGTTCATTTTCATCTCTTACTTTGAAGAGCTCTAATACCTCACTGAAGCTGCAGAGGAAACCTCGGGAAAGTGATTTTGAAACAATTAAACTGATTAGTAATGGAGCTTATGGGTGAGTAATCCTTGACTGTGACAGCTCTTTCGCATTTTACTTTTGCTTAATTTCCCATTATTTCTTATTTCAGGGGTCTTAATGTGAGGGAGTAGCTTGCACCCTGCTTTTTTCATTTTGCATTTTTGTTTCGTTACTAATATTGTAAGTTCACAAGGTTTTGGAAAGTTTGCTAGGTGATAATGAATTAGTCTGTGCTGCAGTATATTAAAATACTGAATATTACATCAGAAGGAGTTTTTTAGAAGCAGATAGCATGCCAGAGATGAAATCTGAATAAATCAGAGGGCAGATTTAAGCTCACCTTTATAATACTGCAAAAAGCCTGTGTTTATGCAGATGTGAGAGAGAATTATATGTCGTCTATAGGGAGACAGATTGATAAAAATGAGTGCTTACTTGACCTAAAAATATTGTTGCAATAGGAACAAATTCCCTGAAGTAGGGCAGCAGTGCTTTGTTACTTTGTGGATGCTGTTCTGATTCTCAGATTTTAACCAATTAGCTTTTAAGGAATTGCTATTTCTCGCTTTGTTTCTGGGTAATTGGAGAGTGCACAACTTACTGCCTAGTGATATATAAGTCATCTGAAGATATCCTAGAAGACCAAGAAGAAAATTTTGGTAACCTGAGCCTCTAAACGAACACAAAATATTTTCTGAAAGTACTGTGCAGTGATGGTGTCTGTCTTCAGTCCCCTCTTCTGATCCTGTACTGTTAGACCCTTGTTTGGCTCCTCCTCTGCACTGAAATGTATCAAGACATGAAGTGTTGGTCTGTGTAACTTGCAGGAGCAGGAGTGATGTAAAATGGCTCAAAAAAGAGAGGTTTCCATCTTGAGGTGAGGAGCCCACTGCTGAATGAGCCAATGTCACAGCCTGGCAGAGGAGGAGGGCTGTGCTTCTTTCCAGCATAGACCCCATTAGACTGACTCTGCTTGAGGTGGGAAGTGGCAGTGAGCTGACAGGACTGAGCACTCAGTGAGGGGATCTTGGACGTAGGACAAAAAGCACCTGCAGTCTACCCACTGGAGTTTTGTATGCCTGCTGGATGGCTTGAGGCTGGTGGGCTCTCTCTGATGAAATTTAGTTAAAGGTAGCTGTGAGTTCTGGAACAGGGGGCATTTAGTACTGCCTAAGACTGTTGGCCGTGGTAGCTTGTGTGGAGGCTACTTGTGTCCAGACATTTTTTCATCACTCAGTAAAATCCTAATCGAAATAGTATAATTTGCATTAAAGTTACATAAGTATTCAAATACAATTTCTGACTAGTCAATCTCTGTTAAATTAATTTTCTCAGAATTTCTTCATAGACAAACTTGCTGCTTGCCATATCTCACCTTCTCCCAATTACCCCAGTACCTCAAAAGCCTGCCTGCCTCTCAGCAGTTAGCAGTAGATGCTGCTCCCCTCCCTAGCTGCACCCCCTTCTCCTCTCCCTGGCATATGTTAAGTCCCCTCCATTCCTCCTTTCACCTCTTTTTCTTACTGGAGGAGGATAAAAGGAACTGTGTGGGGTAGGCCTCTGTTGGAGAAAGGGGTGTCAGGAGTCACTGAACCTTTCCCACTTCCAAGCAATTTTCAGATGCTGAGGGATGGGGAGAGGAAGGAGCAGCAGCACGGCATGCTGCGGTCAGCAGAGTGAGGCCTGGCACCTGAAGTCAGAGGTTCAGTAGGACCTACCTGTGCCTCTTGCTCCATAGGTGTTACAGCCAGAAGGAGCCTCAGAGAGCCATTAAGAAATGCAGACTGGAGACAACTGTCCACCTGAAACCAGAGTCAAATAGGGATCTACAAAGCTGGAAAAGAACGGATGACAAGCCATGCCCTTCTATAGCACACACTATTTTTTTTTCCTCATGTTTGTGTCATGGAAAATCAAGACTTACTTAATATGTCTTCAATGCCAATAATACAAAAAAATTGGCAATGTAATGCTGTAAAAATTGGATGAGACCCTTATAAATATGTGAAGAAAAGAAGAGGTGCTAGAGAGTAACCAGCTTGGAGTATATCCAGATTCTTCATGAATCATTATTTTCTTTAGCAAGTGTATGAAAAGCTCATCACTTTAGTAGAGTGATATTACTTCCATCTTTAAGGAAGAAATAACAAAGTAGATTTTGATGGTTTGGGTTTTTCTTTTAAATGGTTACTTTTTAGAAGAAAAATTGGAAGTGAGAAAACAAAACGGCCTGTAGTGGGTTGACTCTAGCTCCATTCCCAGCACTCACCAACGCTACTCTATGGCTCCCCACCACAACTGGATGGGGGAGAGAAAATACAATGAAGGCTTCATGAGTTGAGATAAGGACTGGGAGAGATCAGTCATTGAATACCATCACGGGCAAAACAGACTTGAATTGAGGATATTAATTGAATTTATTGCTAACAAAATCGGAGCAGGATAATGAGAAGTAAAATGAGACCTTAAAAAAACCCCTTCCTCCACCACTCCATTCTTCCCAGCTCTGCCTCCTCCCCCCAGGGTGCAGGGAGACAGGGAATGGGGATTGTGATCAGTTCGTCACACCTGGTTCCTGCTGCTGCTCAGGGGGAGGAGTCTTTCTTCTGCCTCAGTGTGGGGTCCTTCCCACGGGAGACGGTTCTCCATGAACTCCTCCAAAGTGAGTCCATCCCATGAGCAACAGACCTCCCCAGAGTGCTGCAACCATAGGTCACTCTTCCACGGTGTGCAGTTCTTCACGCACAGCCCATTCTGGTGTGGGCCCCCGCCAGGGTCACAAGTCCTGCCAGGAAACCTCCTCCAGTGTGGGCTCCTGTAGTCCTCCCACTACCAACACCTTGCTATACAAACTCAATACATAGAGAGCGAAAGGAACATAGTGAAATGTGAGACAATAAACTTCTAAAAGTATTTACTCACCTTTAAAAGTGGTTTTAGCACCTATTCAATACTGTAAATTGAGGAGGCTTGCGCTCCTAAATTCTCTAGGATATCACTTTTTCAAAACTATCTGCTTGAAAATTTTTACTATGTCAGGTAAGTGGGAGAGACTGTAAAATCAACAAACCATTTTTCTAGTCTTTATTAAAGTGGGTTTTTCTTTTTTCTGTTGGCATCAATACAGTTGATGGTTAATTTACTCAAAAGTTATGGTCAAGTTTAAAGGGGAATGCATCAAGATAACCTAAATGCTGTGTAACCCATCTATGAAATGGAGTGTAATAAACCAATAATACCGATTTCTTGTGAATATAAAGCAAGAAACTATCCTGAAGGCATTTATTGCAGTTTATTTACGAGTATAAGTAGCTGAAACAAAAGTTATTGTTGTTATGCTACAACGATTGTATTTTCCTTCCTATGTTTTTCCAGGCCATTAATTTTTTAAAATAATCTTAAGTATATGTGAATTCTGCCTGTGCTTTGTTGATTGATTCTCTAAAATATGTCAGTGGGCATATTTTATGCTCTGGCTTACTAAAGCTGCAGTATGCTGTTGTATTATTTTACTTATTCTGAGGCTGTAATGGAGGGTTTAAATCTGAACTAATTAAAGAAAACCCTGTAACATTCTTTTCCTTTGCTGTGGTGTTTTTGCCTTTATCAGTGAAATGAAAAGCTTTGATTACTTGACAGGTTAGTTGTTGGTCTTGGCATGCTGTAGCAGAGATTTGTCATATATGTTAAATTTGATGAGTTTAAATATAAACTATTGGTTTTGTGAAGGTTTGAGTAAATATCTTAGCAGTTCTCTGATTTTAATTGATCGGGTAAACTCATTTGTAGTGCAATTAAATGACTGTATAGTACATGAGGTGTAGTAGATGAGTAAATGAGGCTTTTGGGAATGGCTGGGAATATACAGGAAGTTAAACAAGCTGCGAATCAGTAAATATGTAGGATTCTGGCCAAGTCATTAATGTTTTCACAAGCTATCTGACTTTTTTCAGCCAGACCAAACTTTTCGTATTTTCCAAATTTTAGATTTTTACTGCAGTCACAACATTTTTTCCATATTCCAGCTTGTGAGATGTAGGTAGCAGGTAATAGTCTTTTCAAGTAAGCATCAGTTTGGTTTCCTGAAACAGTTCAAGAAAATAAAAATTACATTTAATTTCAGGGAAGCAAGTGATGTTGGTTCACTGTCTCTTCAATGTATAACTGTATCAGTTTAAAGCAAATACATGATATGACTTTTTCTCATGCCTGGAATGCTTTTACTTTTGCAGGGATGGTAATGTCAGTACGTACATGACACACTGGCTAATGGTGTTGCTTGATAAATTTAAAAACTCGGAAGCAGTATGTCTTGAGCAGCTGCTGCATGTAACTTGCGAGTACTCATTCTGTCCCATCTCCACTCTGTTGACAGTACTTGCTCATGTATAGTTGTATTTGGAACAGGATTAAGAAAGTTACCAGCTGTAGAATAAAACACCATCAGTCAGGTTAATTCATCATCAGCCTGGTGGCCACTGATTCAGAAGTGGAGGGGGACAGGCGGAAGTGTGACTTTCTAGGTTCACTAAAGTAGCAAAAGACAGTTTACCCATCAGAATTTTGGACTGCAGTTTTGTCACTTTGAATCTGTGTTTACTAGCTGCTGTAAAGATAGAAGGTATTGGTGCTGTTAGGTATGGAGAGGTGGTTTTATTATTCAAAATTGATGACATATTAGAACAAGCAGGACTAGTATCAGTTGTGAGAGAAGCATCAAAGTCATCGTGTTCTCTTTGTCATGTGGCCAGCTTCTCATTTCCTTCTAGGCACACTAGGATAAGTCTGAAATACTGCAGGGAGAAGGCTGAGTGCATTGTCCAAGAGCTTCAGTGCTTTAACCAAGTAACTCTGATCTGGTCACAGGCATTGCCTCGTTCGGAGGTGGTGCAGTGCTGCTTTTAAATTCTAATCTTAAGTAACTATCTATAAATTTTACCAAATAATATAAGCCACAGCCTCACCAGTAGCTTCTCTTCACTGGAGACAGCATCAGACATAATTCCAGGGCAGAACAGAATTTAGCAGTCTCTTCTCAGGAAATGGCTTGTAAAAATGAAACAAAGTTCCTGGTCAGCAGGTACAATTTTTAAGCAGTGAGTACAATACCTGTGTCTCCACAAGGAGTTCAAGGTCCTTTGACAGATGAGAAAATCAGGTCAGCCTTAAGCCCTGAATGTAGATTAGGTTGTAAAATGGCTCCAAAAGTTGGAGTTACTGGAGAGCTGTAAGCCAGGCCTGAAACCATTCTATGTGGATTATTTTGGTAATCCGAGATCTTTCAATTTAGAGAAAAAACAGGAATCATGACTGTACGATTGAAGTGATAGATGCCATGATATTTAAATTGGACTAATTCAGGAACCCAGTTAAATACTTTAGCATGCTTTTGTCATCTTACCGCTTTTGCAGTGTTTTATAATTGTGCCTAACTACAGGTATTACAGAGATACCTTTTCAGACTGAGATTCATGTTGTAAGTGAAATAAGATAATGTTTGGACATTTCCAAATGAATGTTCTTTGTTTTTTATGAATGTTCTTACTTTCCTTGAAAAGTAAGCTTTTTTGCTGTGTTGCGCTACAGTGTCAGTAAAATGCAGAGCACTTGCATACCTGTTGAAATTCGCATTGTGAAATCAGAGGATGCTTTGGAAACTCTTGTTGCTCTGTTATGAGAACAGAAAGCTGAGGGGAGATAGGAAATCAAATTCTTCATTTCAGACAATAGGAGGATGCAACAGTACCACTCTGGTTGTGGCTTTGCAGGGTGACAGGGCATGCTACTGTCATTCAGTGGATCGGCAGGACAGTCTGGGTTCTCTTCCTACCCTGCTTTTGTGTCACAGAATCCTTAAATTTGAAATTGTCTTTATAATATACTGAAGATCATGGGCACCATTTGATGATCGACATGCTGCTGGCTGGGGTATAGTTTTCTTCATAAAGCATAAATGTTGCTTGCTGGGGTTAGCGTGACATGAGGATGTGAGGGATGTTAAGACGTTTTTGTACGTTGAAGATCATTTGAAAGCACATCGTGTAGCATAAACAGTGTATGTATTTGTAAAAGCAGGAGAGACTGTTGTGTTGCAGTTATCTCGTGAGTCTGGTACATTTGATCTAAACAGCTTTTTTTCTGAGAAATAACAGAATCCTAGTGGAAAGTTACCTGCTTGTGATTTTAAGACTGAAGGTGCAATTTAGACAGCTGGGAAAACATAGCAACATGTCCCAGATATTTACTGGACTAGATAGTCCTTGGAACTTACAGTCTAATCATTTTCAAATATGTTAGTAATGATATTACAGATGTGTATGATCTGAAAGGAGGATTTATTAATACGCTCTGGTTTCTGTTTGCCTTTTAAGAGTCCATCTTGGCACACTGTCCATTTTAAAACTAGAGAAATATTTGTACGCCAAATCCTCAGTCAGTCCTTAGTTCATTCAAGTAACTAGGTTTTTTTTGAAGGATGGAGGCTTCAGGCTTTAATTTTTTACATGCCAGGAATGCAGAAAGAGACTTAAACAGGTAAAAGAAAAGATATTACAGGAGATTATGAAACTGACAGGAGAAAGCAACAAATGAGAGAGGAAAACCAAAATGCAAGGGAAAGAAAAACAAGGGAAAGGGTTATAAGAGTAAGAGTTGAAGAGAGAAGTGATTATGAGGGGAGCAGTAGGAAGAGGTACAGGACAAAAGGCATAAAGTCAGCAGGGAGGAGTACTGGAGGTGAGTAACTCAGTCTGTGTTCCAGCTTGGGAGGGGCAGAAGGGAGTGAGACTTAGGAGGCACAAAGGGTGGGGTTTGTCATGGGGTTTTGCCCCAAGGTAGTTTTTACCTACTTTCATAATTGTGTAATGTCTTTTATCTGCCCCATGCTCAGACAAGAATGAGGGATTAATGAAAGCTTTCAGAATCAGTAAGAGAAACTGTGCTGTCTAGAAAGATTTCCTTCACAAAAGAAAGAAGTACTGACTTTTTTCAGTGCCTATAACTTTGGTAGCTGTGTGAAGATCTTTATAGAAATAGTAAGGCAAGTGTTACTTTTTGTGTTTATATAAACAAGTGTATGCTGATAGTTGGACCTGATGGGCCAATTAATTGAATGAAAAAAACTTCATAATTGAATCCCATTTCCCCCCCCGCCCCCCCAATTCTCCTGTAAGTGCTTTCTTTCCATAAACAGTGTGATAAGTATGTACTGGAGAAGGTATAAGCATTAAATGGTACAAAGGAGATTTCAAACAAGGCAAAAATTTTCAGGATTTGCCTCAAGGGATTTTGAGAAATGCAGCAGTAAAGTCCTTTAAAGTCCTTGTCAGTGTTTCACAGCAGGGTAATTCCTTCTCCTTAGCCTTGAAAGAGAGAAGACTTGCCCAAGTGAGGTTTTCTTTTCCTTTGCTTCCCTCGCTGCCTTGACTTTACCTAACCAAATTTACAGGAAACCTTGTACCCAACACCCCAGTGGAAATTCTGCATGTCAAGATACACCACAGTCGCATACTACTGCGTAGTTAACGCAGTGATCTTTGTTTTGGGTTACCAACTGGTGACCTTCCTCTGATGCGGATCAGTGCTGATGTCAGGGACTGAACAGGAGCAGGAGATTTTGCACCTGGTCATGAGGGAGCCACCCCTTGGAGCAACTTCTAAGCAACCTTCATACAAAACCTAGGATATGTTTTAAGATACCCTGGACTGAGTCTGAGTCATAATTTCCTTACAGCACACCTAAAGAATAAGCATTTGTCACAATGATTTATAACACTGTGCCATAGCTGGATTTTGTATGTAATCCTTTGTTGGTGGGGTGCCTGAAATCTGCCTGGGCTGAAAGCATTTGCTGTTATATCTGTTGTTTGATTGGGAGGGAGGGAGAGGGAAGGGCAGGAGAGTTGTTTGTTTTACTTTGAGTACTAATTTATGTTGACTGAGATTCATCCTGGTTTTTAAACAAAATGAGATTTGTAACCATTCTTTAATGTGAAGGACTACATTGAATTGAAAACAAGTCTTTTGTACAACATATATACAGTTTTAAAAAAAATGCATTTTTAGCAGTTAATCAGACTTCTTTCTTTTTCTCTCCCATTTGAACTTTTCAGTGCGGTTTATTTTGTGAGACACAAAGAAACCAGACAAAGATTTGCCATGAAGAAAATTAATAAGCAGAACCTCATCCTCCGAAACCAGATCCAACAGGCCTTTGTTGAGCGTGATATCCTGACATTTGCAGAAAATCCTTTTGTTGTCAGCATGTACTGCTCCTTTGAAACAAGACGTCATTTATGCATGGTCATGGAATATGTAGAAGGTAAAATTGCTCTTCTGTTTTATAGAGGAAGAAGAGAATTTCCTTACACCACAAAAGAAAAATAACCCATATGGTACTTGAATTAGAAGGGGCCCCCTGTGTCTCCTCCATACTCTGGCAATTCAGATTTAGGAACCAGATCCAACAGCAAGGTGGTTCTTTTTTTTCCACCAGTCATTATCTCCCAGTAAACAGCTTGTAAAACACTTGTGTTCCAGCTATAATGGGAAATAACTGCTCTTAGAGTAAATTCCTTATAGATCGTAATCGAAAGTGTGCTAGCATTCAAAGTTCACGTGGAAATGTTTGCTTTTTTCTGGATCTGAAATTTTCATTAGCAAGTGCTGGGGGATTTGTAGTAGTTGTTTACAAAGAAAGAGAAGAGAGGAGACAGTTTTCAAAAGGTGCTGATGCTGAAGGAGAACAGTGGACAGAAGCAGTACTAAAGAGATACCCAGGTATGGTTCTTTGGGCTTCCACCACCCCCTAGCCCCTCAGTTTATTTTATTGTTTGTTTGTTTTCTGCTTAGGTAGCAGTACATACTTTATTGGTTTTCAATTGAATCCTTGTAGTGCTCTCTCCCTGCTTTACACTACTTCCAGTATAGTATTTGAGGGGGTTACATGTTCAGTTGAATCATCTGACTAGAAAATAAAAATTTATTACTGCAGTTTCTGCCCCTTTCTGCATCATGTATGGATTATACTGATACACCTCACAATTTATAGAGTCATCTGTAACATTTGTCCTGTTTCACAGGTGGAGACTGTGCTACTTTGATGAAGAATATGGGTCCCTTACCTGTAGACATGGCAAGGATGTACTTTGCAGAGACTGTTCTGGCCTTGGAATACCTTCATAATTATGGAATTGTACATAGGGATTTGAAACCTGACAAGTATGTACAAAGAATATAACTGAAAGAGGAGTTTGAAATTTTTAGATAAAGTGTGGAAGGTTTAAACTTGCTTTGAATTTTTTTTTTGGTAAATGTTACGTAGATTCGCAATTCCTTCGCAATATTTGGATTTTCATTACTTGCGGTTACAGAAAATGCATTTTTTTTTTCCCAAAAGAGCTGTTAAGAATTTTCAGCTTCTGTTTAAGATGGAACAGGCTATCAGAGTAGCTAAAAAGGAAAAAGTATTTACTCTTCTGGTTAGAATGAAGGGGAACACATTTTAGTCATTAAGGAAAAGTTTTTTCAAAAGTTTTTTTTTGAAGTGTATATGTAAGTGGTTTACATACTTAAACCACTGTTTAATACAAAATATCATCAACTTGCAGATACTTGCATGTTTGAAGACAAGATTGACCAGATGTGGAAATATCTCCTGTTGCATGATTTTTGGGGGTTATTTTGTTTTTTGAGGGGGTTAGGGTTTTTAATTTCAATATTTGAAAATACAGTGTTGCTCCTATATAAGTAAATTAACATTACAGCAAGTAGCTGAAATACAAAGTATGGCTGTTGCAACTCCATTCATCTTCTTCCTGTTTCACAATAAGAAAAAAGAAGAATAATTTAAGTCATGGGTGTTAATTGACAATACTCACATAGCATGATACCTTAGGACAGTGTAGTATTAGTTACTAACTTAATACCCTGAGATTTTTTCCAAATGCATGACTGATCCAGCTTGTTACAGACGGAAAATGCTCACCTCACTTCAAAAATGATATGTATTCTGGTTTAGGTCTTCCAGATGATAATTGTTTCTTCAAAGCTTCTAGTGCTCAGCTCTCAAGACTTGTATAGTTCTGTGAGATGTTGTGCAGTTGCACGTAAAAAGTTTGTTTACTTCTGATAATAATAGTAACAAATATAAGATTTCTAACCTGTTTATTCTGTACCACTTACTTTTTAAGCTGTATTTATAATTTTACAGTGCTAATGAACCATTTTCCTCTAAATATTATAGTTGTAATAGTACTAACAATGATAAGCACATAATGTTGAATTATATCACAGTGACTTAAAATCTTTCTATTTTTCAGTCTGTTGGTAACATCCATGGGCCATATAAAGCTTACAGACTTCGGCCTGTCAAAAGTGGGGCTTATGAGTTTGACTACCAATCTGTACGAGGGTCACATTGAGAAAGATGCCAGAGAATTCCTCGACAAACAAGTAAGAAACAGCCTTTTTCATTTCTACATTGAGTGTTCACATGAAGTAATGTTTTGCCAGGAGAGCATACTATAATACTGAATAAACCGTAGTTATTTCTGCATTGGTGTTCCAGTGGAGTATGTCAAGTACTTTGAAGATTATTCTAGGCTTTTTCCTTTCTACATTAGGATCTATTAGTAAGATGAACAACCTAATTGTGTGCAAGTGAATGTGTGTGAGAGACAAATGGAAAACTGTTTTATGAAGAATTCAGAAATCTCAGCAGAGTACTTGTGGAGCTCATTATGTGTTGCACAACCAAGGGTGCTAAAATCTGTGCTATGGCCCATTTCCGTTTAAGCATGCCTCATTACCGTTGCTCACAATCTGTTCACTGTAAAAGTTACTTAAGATAAAACCATCACAACTTTCATATAAAGATAATGATACATTTTAAGTTAAATAAAATACTTGCCATGCTGGACTCCTGTGTACAAAGCACAAACTGTCCTTTGCATGAGAGATACCCAAATGTTTATTATGATGCCTCTTAATGTAGGTAGGTTGTTCTAAAAACATTAGTTGTTATGCATACTCAGCAGATTAAACCCAACTGAATTCCATTTTTTTTCCACGTTTTCACTTTCATTTACATTTCAGGAATTACAAATAATGTGACATAGCTCAGTAAGACTTGTTTTACCATCGTGCGTGTTTTCTTTCTTTCAGGTCTGTGGTACACCTGAATACATAGCTCCTGAAGTGATACTGAGACAGGGTTATGGAAAACCAGTGGACTGGTGGGCTATGGGAATTATTCTGTATGAATTTCTTGTTGGATGTGTGCCATTCTTTGGAGATACACCAGAAGAGCTCTTTGGACAAGTAATCAGTGGTGAGGATCATCACTAAAAAAAACCAAAAAGGATTCTATTTCTGTTAATAGTAAATATTTTACAACTTCACTGATAGACTGCACAATTTGCTATCAAAGCAGTAACAATAAATTTAGATTAAAAACTGAACTTACTGTATATTGTTGCTAAGTACAGAAATTCATTGATACAGAGTAGAGGAGTTAAGCTGCACTGTTTGGAAGAGAAGAAGCCATGTTACTAAAAAAGTAGTGCCACTATGCAATAGTGTTTTCTGTCTTTGGTAAAGAAACTATACCAGAGAAGAAACAGTTAAAATAAAATTGTGTAAATGGGAAAATGCCTCATGGCACAATAAAGAAATTACAAAGATGTAATAAAACTCTAAAACAAATGTCTCCCAAATAATAAATAATGAGAAAAAGAAGGAAACTAATTCAATTCACAGATTGTTAATGATTTTATTGGTGATTGTTGGAGTGTAATGTTATTTCTGTAGCAGCTGTTCTTCTTCCATTCAAAATTCAATAACCTTTTAGATCTTAACCTGCAAACTGACCCTAAGTATTGTTATGTATCTTGCGACAAAACTGAATAATAATTAAACAGAATTGTTTACTATCCTACGTTTCCATAAATTTCCCAGGTGCATAGATGTAGAGAATCTCTATTTATGACACAAGGTTAACAAAATGGCACCTCTGTTACTAAGTATTTCCCAGTCTGTTTTATGGTCTGCTTAAAAGGTCCAGTAGCTAAGAACGCACCTCTGGTTCCTCATTCTCTGAGAATGCAAGAAATCCCCTTTTGTACTTAAGGAGACACTCTGTCATCATCTGTCTCTGAAGCCGAAAGCCAGACTTGTTTGTAAACTGTATTAAAATGCTTGTAACATTCTGTGTGTTCATGGATTTTTAACCATGTTGTTTTCTAATGTGATACTGATGCCCGAGTGGCAAGAAGAATCAACTGTTTAATTAACACAAGCAGCAAAATGCTGTCTGTTTTCTGGGCGCCTCATGGCTGTAATGCATATTCATGCTTTATTTTCCAAATCAGATTTAAACTGCAGTGGAAGCTGTAGGCAGGCAAACATGGAAATAACTAATATTTTTATTGCATTTCCAGACACATGCACCTGTGTTTTTATCCTTATACTCTCTGACTGGGAGAAGAGGAGGGAATAGTCCTAATGACAAAATTTGTACTTCAGGCTTTATTTTGCATGTGGCATTAATTTTACCTTTTGTAAAACATGTTGTCATGTGTTACAATCTAGCTGATACTTTTGTTATTATCTGTTTGAATGTGTCAATTTATCTTACAGAAATTATTTGTAGAAGTCTATTTGTAAACCTGATCTATTCCCACTCACCTTTCAAGACCATTGGTCAGCTCAATTTCATGTTTTGATCTTGATTTGTCAGTTGCTTCTCTTCTATTTTAAATATCTTTACTTACTGAAATAATTCTTAGTATCTCTAGAAGAACTCTAGTTGGATGTTTCCTATGCTAAAATAAATTATCCCCTTGTATTTGACTGTAAAAGCCATATTAAAGAACCAAACTGTAGCCTAGATCTTCCACTAGTTTCCGTGAGCAGAATCAGCATTCTCCTTAAAATTTTACTTTAAAATCTTGCTGCCTCCTTCTTCGTTGTAGGTTGCCTTTCCTGCCCTCAAGCTGCAAGGACAGCTGTGAGAGGCCTCAGTGTAAACTTAGATACCTAAAGTCATAAGAATTTAAAATACTGCTCCAGAACCAGGTTACACTTCATGTCTGTTTGTATCAGTAAGTTTCCTTAAACTCTGAAATACAAAGGTTAAACCTGTGTGAAGCTTCTGATGATTATTTCTCCAGTTACAATTATTTTGTTGAAGAAGTCTAGATCATAAAATGACAATAAAATCCTTAACAGCTTTCTGTATTTCCGGAGCTCCAAGTGTTCTTTTTCTTTGATGCCCAAATCCTTGTACCTCCCAAGAAACTTCGGCAGAGTTTTGTCTAAACCTGCACTGTATTACATCTGTGGAGGCAGCTTCCACTAAAAATCAGGCAAAACTTTCTGTGTGTAGGCTGTTAGAAAGTTCATGTTCATACGCAACGTATCCTGTCTTGATTGCATGGTTTAAGTCCGGCTTGCCATGAAGTGCTAAAGCCATAGTAGCTTAAGAGTCAGTAAAGTGAGGCAGTATGGAAGTATGAGACTCTTGGAGAAAAGCTCCGTTGTCATGTATGTCTCCAGAGCACAGTCTGACACCTTGACCCTTAGTCATGGGAGTAGTGACTTCAGGGCGTCTACTGGCATTAGAGAAGGAACACAGATGTGAGCAGCGCCTGCCGGGTCAGGTCAGCAGTGTCCATCTTAACAATAGTTTCCATGGAACATAACTACAATTTAAACCATGATTTGGTGGGGAAGAGAGAAGAGAGAGCATAGAAGCTGTGCTAATATTTTGAAAGTTTTCCATGAGGCAAGCATTCTGTATTCTGCTGCTAAGCACAGTTTTGTGTTAAAGAGGACTTCTGAAGTAAATGGGAACATAATATGTTTATGTAGTCTGTATAGAGAGTATAAAAATTGGAAGTAATTGGTATGCAGAAGAGTAAGTTGAAAAAGTTGCTTTAGCTCTGCTTTGCTGGTAGGTCACTGTAAGAGCATTCACACAGTTTGTGCTGGGATCAGACTTCAGCAACATCAAACAACTTTTTTTTTTTTTTTTTTTTTTTTTTTTTTTTTTTTTCAGATGAAATCAACTGGCCTGAAAAGGATGAAGCACCACCTCCAGATGCCCAGGATCTGATTACTCTGCTACTTAGGCAGAATCCTTTGGAAAGACTGGGAACAGGTTAGGAGGCACTAATTTTAAATTGTTAATATTTTAGAAATAGCTTCTTTATTCAGCATTGGGAGCTTTTGTTCACCTATTTGTTTTGCTTGGGAAACATCTGTCATGACACACAGTATGACAGCATGTCATGATAATTTATAGATTCAGACCAGTAATATGAACTTAATATGTTGATGTCTGTCCTGGCTTTTTGTGAGACTTACATGTGCTCATTTGCATTTACTTTTCTCCTAATTTGATAAATATAACAGAAATGTCTCAAATACCCTGTTAGCCAGTGAATGGGGTTCCTTCACGAATGCAGTATTAAATGACTAAATACAGAAATCTAAAAGGGGAATCAAGACACAACTTAGTTTTTCAGAAGTATCTTAGCCTGGCAGATAATTTCCTCCAGGTGTTAGGGTGGGTGATGAGTACTCAAACTGCTTATTCAGAAATGACTGTCTGAGGTTGTGTGGTGAAAAGTCATTCTCATTCATCAAGCACTACTGCCTTGTATGAAAGAGATTTAAAACGGTGAATGTTAAGAAAGTATTAAGACCAGTGAGCCTGCATAGGCTAATGAAAGCACTTATGTGCGTTTATGTAGTAGAGTTTTTTTGTTGATTGATGGACCGGGATTTATTTGGGAGTTTCTGCGAGAGGTGGTAATGAAGAATATTGCATATGATTTTTAAGTGTTAGTGTATGGGAACCCTAGTCACTGTCTGCTATCCCTTTAGGCAAACCACTGGGTAAACACAGCTAAAAAAAGCCTCCTACATAAAAGAGCCCAAATATAAAGGTACAGTCTTATTTACAGTGAACCTCATATGCCATGGACAGAAACACATTTGGGATGCTGAGGAAACCAAGTGGCAGGTTGAGTCAGCATGAGAGTGTTTGGAAAACTCCTCACAGAACTGAGTCTAATTGTGCTACATATTTTTAGGTCTAATTAAAAGAAGCTTTAGGAATCAGTTCATAACTGACCTTATCACCGCTGCTCGGGAGAAATGTGCTTATAACACAGACCCTGAGCACTACTGACATGGTCCCAAATGGCATGTCTTCCCTCAGCTTCCTTCAAGGCACAATAATGTGACTGATATTAATGAACTGTATGTCCCTCACAGCCTGAATGTCTGGGATCTGTGTGAGTAACCCTTAGACTTCGGTGTAACTGATGGTCTGGACTAAGTGGCATCCAGCAGAGTTCATTGCTGTCCCTTGCTCCATGTTGAACAAGTTACGAGTGAGGAAGATGTCATGCCCCAGTAGCTTCTCCACTTGCTGCCTGCTTCATCTGCTGCAGAGGGCACCACTGCTGAAGGCAAAATGAAAATCTGCAACTAGTTTTATTCCCTTGTTTTAAGTACACTCTTTCCAGGCATTAGTGTTTCATTGCCAGGATGCTCTTTCCTGGTGAAACACAGTGTTAATTCAAGACTGTTGCCCTGTCAGAGGCTGGATCAGAAGTGGATTGCAAATTCTGTGTCTGTTGCTCTACAGTTGGTGGAGAACGTGAATTGGGTGGCATGAGGCCGGCTTAACTACTGAATGGTCAGTGCCATAACATGAAGCACCTGTGGTGCTCATTTAAGAACTGACATCTCTAAAGCCTCTGGTCTCTTTAAGAGTTGGCAGTCTGAAGAAGGAAATAAGACAACTGATTCTTTGAAGCAGGGGATTCAGAAACCACAACAAAGTTGTAGGATCTTTATTAGAGTCAGCAAACAGAAATGGAGGCTGCAGTGTGACAGGTCCCACATAGGCACTGAAAAATACCACGGTTTATCCCAGGCTTCACCATGCATTTCAAATGAGACAGTCCTATCTGTTTAATATATATTAGCAAACTGCATAACACTTCATGAAAATCATAATTGCTTATTTGCTCAGGAGACCCGAGTGGCAAAGGCAAGTTGAAAGAAGAGAGATAGGTACTATACTTACTTTGAAGAAGGAAAAAAGCAGTAAAAACCATTTCTTGGGTTTGAAGTGTCTGATACCAATCAAGAATTATACAATTCTGATGTGATATCCCATTACTGTGCTCAGAGAAATATTCACTGCTTAGCTGGTGACTTATGATGAGATGTGATTTTGGTCTCCTTTGGGAAGATTTGGCTTCTTTGAATTTTTCCCTGGTGCAGTATGAAAAACAAAGAACCCAGTCTAGAAATCTTAACACCAACTTAGAAACCAGTCCCGGAGATACCTTTTTTTTCTCTCCGTAGCCTTGATACAGAGAAGTATATATGCTGTATCCGTGTGCTGAGTTGGCCTTGGCTGACCA
Organism: Corvus cornix cornix; assembly: GCF_000738735.6. NCBI lineage: Eukaryota > Metazoa > Chordata > Aves > Passeriformes > Corvidae > Corvus > Corvus cornix. The sequence continues at coordinate 2,361,647 of NC_046357.1, read as the reverse complement.
CTAGGTACCCATCAAATGCTCTGCACCTCCCTCCTCAGCTGGATGGGAGGCAAAAATATGCCAAAGGCTCTTGGGTTGAGATAAGGACAGGGAGCTGCCATCGTGGCAAAGCATTCTAAACTCAAGGAAGTTAATTTAATTTATTACTAATTAACACTACTGCTTTACTTCCTCCTTCCAAGCAGCATGGGAGGGCGGGAAATGCAGTTTGTCGTCAGTGCATCACATGCTGCCCCTGCTGCTCCTTCCTGCCCACGCTCTTGCCCTGGTCCTGTGTGGGTCCCTTCCATGGGGTGCAGTCTTCAGGAATAAGAGTGCTCCGGCGTGGGTCCCCTGTGGAGTCACAAGTTCTGCCAGCAAACGTTCTCCATCTTGGGCTCCTCTCTGCACAGGGCCACAGGTCCTGTCAGGGGCCTGCTCCAGCACAGGCTTTTCCATGGGATCACAGTCTCCTTCAGGCCTCCACCTGCTCCACTGTGGGGTCCTCCATGGGCTGCAGGTGGATCCCTGCTCCACCGTGGTTCTCCATGGGCTGCAGGGGCACAGCTGCCTCACCATGGTCTGCACCATGGGCTGCAGGGGAACCTCAGCTCTGGTGCCTGGAGCTCCTTCTGCACTGACTTTGATGTCTGCAGAGTTGTTCTCACCTGTTCTGACTCCTCTGTTCTGGCTGCTGTTGAGCAGCAGTCTTTCCCCTTCTTAAATACATTATTCCAGATAATGCTGATGGGTTGACAGTGAGTCCATCTTGGAGCCAGCTGGCATTAGCTCTGCTGAACATAGAGGAACTTTCTGGCAGCTTCTCACAGAAGCCACCCCTGTAGCCTCCCCACTGCCAAAACCATGCCACATAAACCCAATACAACCAAGCTGGCAGCAGGTCTTGTTGCTGCCGGTTACTTGTTCAGGTTTTAGAGTTAGATGTATGTTTATTAATGACATCATCGTCCACCTTTCCAGGACAAAATTTCCAGTATTTAATTTTGTTTTTATAGTTGTTTTATAACTTGAAACTAGTGTAATCATTTAACGCACATTAAACAAGCAGGTAGTAATAAATAAGATAAATGATAGGGTATTTCCTATAGAATTTTGTATTACTGCCATAAAACACTGAAAGGATCTCTTAAGTCAGCAATCAGATTTCTATTGAGGAACTATTAAGAATCATTCTGCATTACTTGATAACTTGTACTTACCTAGTGCACATGTTTGTATTTCATAACTACATATGATGATTCTGACTAATGTGTAGCTAACAAATTATAATTAGTAGATCCAGAAAAATGGAAATCTTACAAGGGGGAGATGATAAAGCAATAAACTGTTAAAAGAAATGGCCACAACAAAACAGGGGCAGGGAGTATCTCTGACAGGTTTAGGATATTCTAATGGGAATGGGTAGTAGGTGTTCATGTGTACAGCGATGACTATGCCTTTCCATGATTATTTACATTATTGGCTCGGGGTTTACTTCATTTAATGTCAGAGGATTTGATACAGTTTGCTCAGTGTTTTTCTCTGGCTCCTCCAGGTGGTGCCTATGAAGTAAAGCAGCATCAGTTCTTCAGGAGCCTTGATTGGAATAGTCTGCTGAGGCAGAAAGCAGAATTTATTCCACAGTTGGAGTCTGAAGATGACACAAGTTATTTTGACAGTAGGTGTTTTAACGGTATTAAATAAAAGTGACGAACACCTTGTTTAAATAATCACTGTCTGTGACTCTTGCTGTCTGCTTTTAAAATCTCCTTTATCAGAATTGCTGGCAGCTTGCAGTTTGGTGAATTGACGTTTCAGCAGAAATAATCTTAAGAATAAAACTAGATTTTTATATAATGTTAAAGCTTGGTATCCATTCTTCCTGATAAGTTCAGATCTTTATTTCCCTTGTCTGTAGCTCGTTCTGAGAAATACCACCATATGGAAACTGAGGAAGAAGATGATACCAATGATGAAGATTTTAATTTAGAGATAAGACAGTTTTCCTCATGTTCACACAGATTTTCAAAAGTAAGTAAAAAGTTCTGTTATCTTAGTATGTACTGTTCTACTTCTGCAAATTTTGGAAGTGTTAAATATAGAACAGATATATAGGGCCTCGTTTTCTCAAGAAACTATGAAGTTAACTGAAATTGAGCAAGAATACAATGAATACCATTAAATCAAAATATGGGAAGATTGTGTAGAAAAGTTACTTCTTGAATCTCTAAGATACTAATGGAAAATTATATAAATATTATGTTGTAGAAGACCCATGATAGCATAACAGAAAGTGTCAGGGAAGTGTTCTGTTAAATGCCAATACATCTTCTTTAAATTGGTTTCCTTATATATGGTTTTCATGTGGCTCCAGTTGTGTCCTGGGTATCTTGCAGGTGATAGCATAACAAAGATTCTGGTACTACCATGTGCTAGCTATTAATTTAATGACATTAGACTAAAGGAAAAAGCAAGGTAATAGTTAGCATGTGTTCCAGTCATGGAGAAATGCAGATCTGAGGGAGTGATCTGCATGCTCTGAATTGAAGGTAAAACTGCCCAAAAGGTAGTATACTGTGGTAGAGGTGAGAGCTAATTATTGCTGATCAGAGAGCTGTAGTAGGAGCAGAGTGGACGTCCTCAGGAAATACAGTGGAGGATGAATTGGCAGGAAATAATGGAGGAGAACACCCAGAGCTATTGGTTTAGTTTTTACTGTCTTGGTTCACACTGTGAAATGAGGAGAAAACTGATACATTCATAATGAGAACAGGCTGTATTTGTGTACCCTACATGAGGAACCAAGAAATCATTTTAAGAACACAAACTACTGGAAATTTGAAAAGGTTCAAGAGGTTTGAAGTTTGCAATCTGAAATACTGTATAAGCATTTAGAATTGTAGAACTGTAGATCCTGCATATCATATTTTTATATCAAATATGTCAGTGATGACTCAATTTTTTTGGGGGGGGTCTTTTCTATAATAGGTTTTTAGTAGTATAGATCGAGTCACTCAAATTCAAGGTGAAGAAAAGGAAGATGCAGGAGACAAAACAAAAACTGTAACATTGCCTTCTGTGGAATCTTTAAGCTGGAGTTCAGAATATTCTGAAATGTAAGTAGAAGGATGTACTGCAAGTTGTCTACATCCTGCTTGCCAGATAGCAGGCCTCCTCATTTCAGTAACTGCATGAGGTTTGCTTATTTTTCATGCAGACAACAAATACCTACGTCCATCTCGTCTGAGACTGAGAGTAGCCGGCAGCAACGCAGTTCTGGTTTGCTTCCAAAATTGTCCGTGTCAGCTGAAGGAGAGCACGATGATTCCACCAGCTCAGGGGGGCCCCAGGAGGAACAGGAAAAGTCTGCATTTGTGAGCGATGAAATAGTGCAAGATGAGCCTGAAGTAACCACTCCAGCAAGTACAATCAGCAGCTCCACACTATCAGGTAATTTGCAGGGGGTGTCTTGACTGATGATACTACAAACAGTTGCAGACCACCTTCTTTTGGCAGTAGCATTCATAGATTTAGAAGACATGTATTTCAGAACTGGTTTTAAAAACAGCTGTCGCAACAGGGATCTGGTTTGGGATCAGGCTTAAGCTAATAAAATTCCATGAAAATACGGGAAAATTTCAACGTCTTTGGAAACACCATGATTTGGTGTTGCCCCACTGACTCTAGAGGGTTGCTAGGCAAGTGAATAAAACGGTTTTAGGGACCGAGTGCTGAAGAGCTGGCCAGAGTAACGACCCATGCACCGATACGATTTGAGCATCGTTCTCTGCTTTACTGTTTAACTATACAAGCTTATATCTACTTTTGCAAAGATTCACGCCCAGTCCCTCTAGACGGCCTCTAATCCACAGGGGAGCCGACCAGTGTATAACTTTGCCAAGGACTTTCAGAGCTGCCTGCAGCCAGGTGCTTTTGAGGCTTGCCTGCAGCCAGGGGCCAGTTCAGGGGTTTTTCCTCAGCAACCCTGGGTTGTCCAATCTTTCCAGGGGTATCATATGCCCCTGTTCCACAAGGAATCCCTCTACAAACAGTTGACCAGGATTTTGCAGCATTCTCCTGTGGTAGGTCCCTTAAGCACCTGTGCATCTTTCCTCACTGAGGTTTGTGATGTTTGATCATCATGGATTCTGTTGCTTTCTAACACTCTGTACTATGCATTGTATGTTTTTATATAAGACATCTCTATGATGTACACCTTTCAGAGTTGAGAGGATTTTCTTTGACTTGTGGAAGTCACTTTGGTCATCACAAATCTAGGAGGAAGTGTTGCAAACCATTCTCTATTTAATTATATTTGCTTTATGCATCATCTACCTGCTGAAGTACTTGTTGCATTTCAGTAGGCTCCAGGGCCTTAGTGTCTTAATCTACACATCTACCAGTCTTCAGCTTATTTCTCTTTTGTGCCTCACTGAGTTTTTTCAATATTTACCCTTCTATTCCCAAACCCTTGATTTCCCGTGTAGTCCACATTTTCCTCCCCCTCCGTCCTTTCTGTTTCTGGAGAGAAAAAATTTTCCTCAGGGTCATCCATCTCCTTACCTTGTCTAAAACCTTGACACTGATTGTGCTGTATCCCAAGTCTTGCTTAATATCCCCCAGGGCCCATGTAGTGGTGCTGGCATTAACACAGCAGTTGCAGTGATAACTCAGACCATGTGATCCTCTTCTTACACTTAACCAGTTACACTTAAGAGTAATTTATTTTTTTCTCTGGTCCATTAGCAAAAGGATATTCAGTTTTCCCTCATTGTCTTTATCCCTTCTTTGTACAGTTGGCAGTTTCTCAGAACACTTGGATCAAGTAAATGGAAGAAGTGAGAGTGTGGACAGTACAGATAACTCCTCAAAGCCAGCTGGTGAAGTTGCATCTCACATGGCTCGACAGCGATTGGAAAGCACAGAGAAAAAGAAGATCTCTGGAAAAGTCACAAAGTCCCTTTCTGCAAGTGCTTTGTCCCTCATGATCCCAGGAGGTAAATACTTTCAGTTGAAATGTTAATGATTTATGCAATGTTATGAAGGGCTTATGACTCAAAGGCAAGATTTAGTATAGTCCAGAATAGATTCTGTGTCACTCTCTTTTGTTTCTCTTGCATGACTAGATGGTGCAATCTTGTCAGCAAGTTATAGTGCTCACACTACAGCTGAGGGCCCTTCTATGACAGGCAAAAATGTAACATGGTGGTGACTACTTTGTTTGACCTTGTGCATGCACAGCAGGATGCGACTTCAATCCTTGGTCCATCTGACAGTAGGGTTGCAGATTAAACTAGCTCACAAAAACAGATGTTTGTTAAAGCAGCACATGGCTAGTTCCCTCTCATCCCCCATAAGAAAAGCTGATAAACAGGACAGCAGTGTCACAAAATAGAAATAGCATGTAGGCTCCTACTTGTACTACACTGACTTGTATCAAGTGCTCAAAATTTGGAGCTAGAAATAATGCTGTAAGTAAATGGATGTGTAACAGTAATACTGAGTGTTTTCACATGAAGGATTGGTACTTTGCTTTCTTGGCGTTCAGAACTGAAGTCCAAACTGCTGCAATTGTATTCACATTTGCAGAAGCATGAGCACATAGTGCATTCAAAACAATAAAATAAAATGAAGTTGGAATTGGTATTGTTGCAAGAAACTCTTGTTGTCTTACGTGATGTAGCAGAATGTAGCAATGCAGCCTTGGTACAAACATTGAGTTACTGCCCTAGGTACCAAGTAGATATTGTAATTTAATTGCAGTAGTCTTTATCTGTTTCTATGTATAAATGAAACCAAGAAAACAGCTAGGAATTTATTAAGCACTGCTGGATGTCTTGGGCAGTGATTTTTGGGTGTACTCATAATAACATCTGCTACCCTACTCCCCTACTCTAATTTTCTTTTCATCAGTGTTTGTTACGTAAAGGCTGAGAATTATTCTTGAAAAGTTAGCAATGAGTGTGTTTCCTGTGCACAAGGAAAAGCAGTTTATATCTAACAAATTAAACCTTGCATTAAACAAAACAGTTTACACTCCAGGGAAAAGAATTAAGTTCTAATATCTGGTTGTTGAACTTCTTATTCACTAGTATGCACACCAGGGGAGGAGGAGGAGGAGAAGTTGTTTATACAAAGACAATGATATGTTTTAGAACCAAGATATCATCAAGCTAAACAAAATTTGTGTGTGCTCAGAATGTACTCTAATAGGCAGATTTTTTTTTCCAGATGTGTTTGGTGTCTCTCCTTTGGGAAGTCCTATGTCTCCTCATTCCCTATCATCTGACCTGTCATCATCCCGAGATTCATCTCCCAGTCGTGATTCATCAATTGCTGCTGCAAGTCCTCATCAGCCGATTGTAATTCACAGTTCAGGAAAAAAGTACGGCTTCACCATCCGAGCAATCAGGGTTTACGTGGGTGACAGCGATATCTACACTGTGCACCACATTGTTTGGGTAAGATAATACATGTTTTCTTGCTGATACATGGCCAAAGAGTACTGTAATGATGGATTTGCTTTTTTGTACCCGTGGTATCTCTCTGTTGACAGTTACTGTGTAAATTACAATGATATGCTAAGCAGTTTCAAGAGCAGTGTTGCCTGTAGGGACGACAACAAGCCATCTTTGGTAGAAGCATTACCTACATGTGATGTTGAACTTCTGCAACTTCACTTTGACTTTTGGCAAGTTTGTCAGTTTTGAAAAATAGTGTCTCGAGTTCAGAGTACTGTGGCTTAGAAAACCAAAGGGTTGGTGCAGACCTTCTTTGATTGGGGCCAGGATCTGCAAATCTAGGAGACTGTAAACAGAAGTTGTTGAAAAATAGGTGGAGTTTATTAAACTGTATCAATTAAGGGATTCATGAAAGTCAGCAGTATTTTACTAGACACAAGTAAGCTGATCTCAAGCACTGACTTTCTGTTGTGTAGAAATGTGCAGATCGTTTGGAATACCTTTGAAGTTTGTATGGCACAGGAAGAAGATTGACTGTCTTGAATAAATCATGTGTTTTTCATCCTCTCTGCGCTACACAGTGGGAGAGGGGCTAAAGGAAAAGACAGCAGCTTTTGCATTTCTTTGGTTGTCAGCCTCCTTAATTGTAAAATAATTATATACTTACATACATATATATGCATTTATTTCATCATTTATGTTGATAAAACTTACGATTTTATATATTTTATAAATTACACATACATAAATAGTGTGTGTATATAAATTATTTCAACTACCCTAAAAAATTATTACAAATTTATCAAAAGACTTTAAGTTTTGGACAATGCTTTAAATATGTATTGTAGATTCTGAAGTAGTAGTGCTAATGTAGTGTGTTACTCATTTTATATTCGTATTGTTTACTGTTTAGACCTATTAATCCATCAAGAACATTGAATCTGGAAAATTGGGTACATTTGGTGGGTAATGGAATAAATTTAAAAAAAAAAGATTTCTTGCCACTGGCGTTACAGCACACCAGTGAAAGGAAGGGAAAAAATGGTACCTTGCAGTAAAACCTTGGGGGTTTTTTCAAAGTATTGTAGGTTTGTTGTTTAGCTCTGTTAGCAATGTAGGCTTCAGTAGTGTCTGCATGACTTAAAAACCTCATTAAAAATATAATAAATTATTTAAATCACCTTCAAAATACTTTTCAGTTCAGTTTGTTTTGGTCCTTTGTCACTTTTGTGCTGCACCAACCCCTCTAATGGGAAGCCTGGTGAATTTGAGCCAAACGGAAGCAATCCTTAAGCATATGGTAGAGTTAATTTTTATTGTGATTAGAGTACTGCATGTGACCATTACCTTAATTACATTAGTGTTTCTCATTGTCAGATGCTAAAAATCTTCACTCAGTTCTGAAATTTTGCAGTGGGTCGTGAACCACTCCTTCTTATCATGCATGAAAACTCCCTGTTTTACTGAGCTATCTTACTACCAGTAGCAACCAGCGGTGTTTCAGTGAGCTTTGAAACCATTCCAGGCCCCACCTAAATATAAGGTTTGAGTAAGTAGAGGATGGTGAAAGAGCTGGACATATTTTGCTTCTTTCCTTCCTTTATGTAACTTACTATCTGTAAGTTTCTTCATTGCCAACTGATTTGGAGTTTATTTTGTGTATATTCTCTTCCTCTGTCTTTTTCAGAATGTGGAAGAAGGAGGTGCAGCTTACCAAGCAGGTTTAAAAGCTGGAGACCTGATTACTCATATCAATGGAGAGCCAGTGCATGGTCTTGTTCATACAGAAGTAATTGAATTGTTGTTAAAGGTAACTCTTGGACAGTTGGGATACAAAAGTGATTGCTGTTTTCACCAATGATGGTGGGGTTATGTTTGTTTCTTGAGATTAGTTACTAGATTTTATTGTTGTTAGAAGTACAAACTCTAAGCTGCTATTGCCACAGATACGGAGAAGGGCCAGTGACTTTCATCTATCCTGCTATGATTTTAGTTTCTCTGCCATAAACTGGTACTGATGCAGAGATAGCTGAAGTAGATTCGAGGCAGTGACACAAAGAGATGTCTCTGTGTCTCAAGAAAATTGACATTTTCCAGCACCTTCTCTAATGCCTACATCTTCATCAGATAATCCTGGCTTTTGACGATGATGATACTTCTCATTTTTCTTCATTAAAAGTGAAATCAGTGAGGAAAAGTAAAAAAGAATGTGAAATATTTCTTTGCCTACTGTACAGGAGCTTGCCTTTCATATTAGAGTCCAAAAGGTTTTTGTCTCATGTATAGCCAGGCATGTCTGACAGAACTTCTTTGATTAATGAAATTCTCATCCTGCAGCTGGACTTTTATGAATAATCTGTTACATATTTTGCTTGTGGAGTTTTCTGAAGTCTGTCCTATTAGAAAATTAATGTTTTTCCTTGAAAACAAACAAAAAACCCCCAACTTTTGTTTTCTCTGTCGCTCATCATATGTCATTTTTCATGTAATCTTTTTAATGTAGCTAATGTAGGTCAGAATTACTTTAGACAGCAGTATATTTACTTCCTGTATTATTAACAATTTATGGTGTTACGTGCAGAGCTCTGCTTGTCAGAGTGAGTAGTCAGTTATAAAAGAAGTCAAAAAAGAGCACTGGCAAGCAGTGAGGTAATTGGGAAATATAAAAAGCATTTCTTTCTTAAGCATATAAAAGCTTAAGAAAGACACAAAATATGCTTTTTCTTAAGTCTTTATTTTCTTTCTCTGAAATCAGGAGGAACTTCCAAGTTCTCCAAGTTTTCAAGAAACACGTAAGAGAAAATTCTGTGACTTAAGGCAGTCAGCTGTGCACTCCTTTTCTAGGTCAGAAAAAGACAAACATGACAACCCTGCTCACTACTTACAAGAGTGAACTCAAAACAAGATATTATTGTTTATCCAATAGCTTAATTTGTTGGGCTGTATCATAAATTAATTTGGGCTATTGCAGCTTCTTTGAAAGGAAGTTCACTGTAGTGGTATACAGTGCTGAGCAGGAGGTATTGATTTTTAAAACATAAAATCAGCAGGAAATACCTGTTTATTTTATTGAGTCATCTTTGTGCAATCAGTGCTAAAGAACTTACGTTAATTATACTTGTTAACCCTTTTGAACAAGTTAAAAAGATGTTTTGGGATTGGCAACAAAGATTCCATTTTTCTCCTCTGTTTCATCATTGTAACAGTTGATGTCCTGAGATGTGGATGGACCACTGTGCAGTTACAGCTGTTCTTTATGGGAAAATCAGGTGTTTCTGTAGATGCTTTTATCCTGAAATTTGCTGTTAATTCTTGGTGTCCTCCTGCCTAGCTACAATTACTGGAATTACTCCTTGTCCTGGAGCTTGAATGGAGGAAGTTAGGAAATAAGGCAGAGTTTGAGAACTTCCCAATCCTTATTTACTTACCATGCCTGGGAATGTCTGCATAGGGTTCCCTGCAGAAACACCTCTTATTTTGGAGTTCTTTCTCATTGTGTTTGCTTTAATGGTGTAGATTCAGTTTAAGGCAAAGTCGTCTTGTGTTACTTGCATTACGCACACTTAATGCATCTTCCTTCATTTTGGCAGAGTGGCAACAAAGTCTCAGTAATGACAACTCCTTTTGAAAACACTTCCATCAAGACAGGACCTGCCAGGCGAAACAGCTACAGGAGCCGAATGGTTAGGCGCAGTAAGAAGACCAAGAAGAAAGAGAGTTTAGAGAGGTAAATAATCCTTTGCTTTCATAGTCAAGGCATTTCCTTGTTTGTGTGTGTGTGTGTGTATACATAGCAATAAATTTAAAATAGGAAGTTAATACAGTTTTCTCCCATCTTCTGTATTTCTGCCTTCTTTTCTGGGATTCTGTGGCCTTCCAGACCTTGTTTTGCCTAAACTAAATCTGCTAAAATAACCTCTAAAAATAGTGAATAACTGAGGTTGCACCTTAATTTGGCTTAACTATATCTTTTTGCACTTGTTAATTAAACTTCTGACTGCTTATGCTTATGAGCACTTCTAATTTGATAAGTTCATGTAAATATGATATGATAAGTTATGATAAATATGATTTGATAAGTTCATTTGTAAATATGTTGCTAGTACTTTATAGATACTTCTTCAGTTTTGATGGGTTGCTAAATTAAGAAAATAAAGATTTATACTCATAAGGAGGTAATTGTTCTTCTGAAATACAGTGAGTAATTTTAGTGTGAATAAAATTAGCTACAGTGTCTATCACACCTGCTAACAAATCAGAATGTTTTCTAAACTTCGTGATGTGCAGTGTAGTTTGCTTTCATGAAAAGATTGATTTACTATTCTCATAATATCAACTTGCAAGAGTTTTGCCTGTGGTAGTAGTATCTTCTGTGCATTTTAACTTATGATTAATGCTGTGCTTTTCTCACACAAGGAGAAGATCTCTCTTTAAAAAGCTGGCAAAGCAACCCTCTCCTCTTCTTCATACAAGCAGAAGTTTTTCGTGCCTGAACCGATCACTTTCTTCAGGGGAGAGCTTGCCTGGGTCTCCAACCCACAGCTTGTCTCCTAGATCTCCTACCCCAAGCTACCGTTCCACTCCTGATTTTCCATCAGGTGAGTGTGAAGCAGTGAAGGGCAGAGGAAAAGGACTTGAAGGGTACTCTACTTTTTGTGAGCCCGCACAGATCTGATAACACTCTGCTAAGAACAGTCAGCTCTGACAAGCGTAATCACAGAACAGCTGTTTTCTGTCTGGAATAGGGAAACAGATTCCTGATGCAAAACAAAAAGTGTTTTTATGATACAGAAGCACCTAAAAAGCAGTTGTCTGTAAAGTTTGTCCGAGTGTTTAAATCTCAGTCCAGTGGCTGTAAGTTGAGTAATAAACAGTCCCAATTTGCAGCAAAAGAGAGAATTTTGCCTAGAAGAGGCCACATGATAAAAGAGTGAAACTGAGGTAAAAGTTGCTGCATAATGGAACTATCATGGCACTTATGAATGCAGGTTTACTGCTGAAAAGATTAGCCGAGTACTGAAATACACATCTTTCTGACTTCTAAAACCCTGCTCCTTTTTCCTCTTTTACTTCTGTCACAATTGTAGTGGGTACTAGACTTGACTGCTGTTGTACAATCCTGTGGCAAAGGTAAATTATCTGGAAAGCCTTGATCGTTGCTTTGAAGTGTCAGAAAGCATTAGTTATTCTATTTAAGTAGGAGCAAGAGAGAACTTAAAGGGGATGACGGAAGAGAGAGAATGGGAGAAACAGCAAATGTAATTGGAATGGTGCAGGTTTTGCAGCCTGTAACCTTTTGCACTTAAAACGTTCCATATTTTGAAACATTGTGGTGGGAGACAGCATAGGGCTTTTGTTCTGTTTCTCACTGAACATTTAGACAAATTGAAAAAGTCTTGCTAATCTCACGTTTGTTTGCTTGGGGTTTTTGTTCTTTTCGTAGGTACTAACTCTTCCCAAAGTAGCTCCCCTAGTTCAAGTGCTCCCAATTCTCCAGCTGGTTCAGGACACATAAGACCCAGCACTCTTCATGGCTTGGGTCCAAAGCTTGGTGGGCAAAGATACAGATCAGGAAGACGCAAATCTGCTGGCAGCATTCCCCTCTCTCCTCTAGCACGGACACCTTCTCCGACACCCCAGCCAACATCTCCTCAGCGGTCTCCATCACCATTGCTGGGACATTCAATTGGAAATACAAAAATAGCTCAGTCTTTTCCTAGCAAAATGCACTCACCTCCAACTATTGTAAGGCATATTGTCAGGCCAAAGAGTGCTGAGCCACCAAGATCTCCACTGTTAAAGAGAGTCCAGTCTGAAGAGAAACTTGCACCCTCTTATGGCAGTGATAAAAAACACCTATGTTCACGAAAACACAGTCTGGAAGTGACCCAGGAAGAAGTGAATAGAGAACTGTCTCAAAGAGAAGTAACTCTTCAGAGCTTGGAGGAGAATGTATGTGATGTGCCATCGCTCACACGAGTCAGGCCTGCAGAGCAGGGCTGCTTGAAAAGACCCATCTCCCGAAAATTAGGTAGACAAGAATCCATTGATGAGCTAGACAGAGAGAAGCTGAAGGTCAAGGTAGTTATGAAAAAGCAAGATTTTGCTGAAAAAGCGAATGCTGCTATACATGAACCTAGCAGTGAAACAGAAAATCCCAATACCTTAAGATTGGAAGAAAGAGACAAAAAAGCATTCCAGAAGGTTTTAGAAAGATCAAACCAGTTTGAAACGAAAATTGTTACTGTGGAGACCCAGTCAGCTGGTGGCATACTCAAAGACACCCTTCAAAAAAATGCAAACTTGAGATCAAATGATGGTGTTGCTTTAGATGTACAGATGTTGTGTCATGGCCCTCCCCCTAATGAACTCAGTCATATTTCTTATGATTTCAAAAGAGTTTCCCCTTCATGTACCCTGCAAGATGTGCTACCTCAGTCCTCTGACAGGATGCTAAATGGAAAGGGAGAAAACACAGATAAAATTGTACCAACAAAAGAATTTGTCAAATTTGAAAGATTAGATGGTAAACTTGCAAATATTGATTATCTCAGAAAGAAAATGTCTATTGACGAAAAAGATGACAGTGTCTGTCCAGTCCTAAAACCTAAGATGATGTCTAATGTTCACGAATGCCTTCAACTTAGTGCAGGCAGACCCGTAAACATACAGCAGGACTCCACTGCAGCTGCAGATAGTAGAGCATTTCTTGGCAATGCACATGCTGCTCAGATTAACTCAGTTTCTTTTGTTCCTCTCAAGACCCTGAGTGGCCGAACAGACATGAGTGTGGAAAAATCAGCCCTTATTTCCACTGAGTCTCCTGTCAGAAAAAGTCCATCAGAATATAAACTTGATGGGAGGTCTGTTTCCTGTCTGAAGCCTATAGAAGGCACACTAGACATTGCGTTACTTTCTGGGCCACAGGCTTCGAAGACTGAACTGCCTTTGTGTGTGCTGCCAGAAGCACAGAGCACCAGCAGTGATGGGGGATCTCCTAAACCCCCAGTGCCACAAGGGAGTGGTGGGAAGGTAGAAATGGTCTCTCAGAAAGAGCAGTTATTAAGCTACCCAAAATCTGGCAAAGTCAACATAGCAGACCCTCAGGTTCTACAAGTAGGCAAGAGTTCTCCAAATCCGCCACTCATCTCTGTGGCTGCAGAAGCAGTGACAGAGAGAAAGGTTTCTAGTCCAGCTACTAAAGGCAGTATTTCTGTTATTGAAGCTGTTCAGAAGAAAGATACTTCCCCTTCAAAACAAAAGGACAATTCAGTGGAGGCAAAGTCTTGTGTTACTCAAAGTCAGAGTGTTAAAACTACTCAAACATATTCCAAGCCTTCCGCTGGCCAAAGCACTCCTGAAAAAGTTGTAGGAAAAGAGAAACAAATACAAAAAGAGTTGCCTGTCAAACAGCCAGTAGCCCAGAAAGGTTGTGAGCCTATCCCTGCAAAGGTGGAAGTGATCCGGGAGTCATCTCTGAAGGTGTCTGTCTCAGACGTCCTGATAACAGCCTGCTCCAAGAGCAGTGAAAAAAATTGTGCTGATTTTGCCATTCCACCTCAGATGCAAGGAAAAATGCTGTCAGCTGGCCCCAAGGCACAATCTAAGGATGGTAGGGAATCACTGAAACAGCTAGGCAAAGATGACAGCGGTGTTTCTAAAAGTTTTGTGGAAAGGGACATAACCAAGCAGAAAGCTGAGTCTAAGAAAGTTGTCACAGAGGCAAAGAGTGAAGCTTTTCCATCCAAATGGCCCGTGCAACCCCCAAGAGATTGTGATCATAAAACTGAGAAGTCTGCACCGGTTTCCTCTGTGCAGAAGGACAGTGCTAAAGATACGGGAAAGAAAGATCAGAAATCACTAACTGATACAAAACTTCAAACTACTGAGAGAGAGCAGGCCAGCCAAGTTCCTCGGCAGCAGCTTAGTGCTTCAGACTCCCCTGCTGTGAAAGACACAGTAAGCAGACACAGCACTGCAGAAGTTCATGTGGGGGTTCAAGAACATGTGAAGCCTGCTGCCACCTGTGTGGAAAGCATCAGTAATAGACCCAGGCCAGCCTCTGATACAAGTTCTTCCAAGGCTAAGTCCGTGGATAAACAGACATTGTCACAAAAACCATGTACTCCAACCATAAAAGAAAAAGAAACTGTTACTCATTTGTCTACCAGCTCCCGAAAGGACGGAAAGCATGCCAGTAAAAGTGTCCTAGATTACTTTTCTCCTGTTCCAGGCTCTTCAAGAAGAACAAACAATGAACATGTGCAGGCTGAAAGGCCTGTGAATTTGGATCATGGCTCAGTCACCACCCTCCAAATGAGCAGCACAGCCCCTGACACTAAACCCAAATCCTCTGCTGTGGGCCCACTACCAGCAGGCCCACAGAGTTCTAAGCAAATGCAGAGGCAAGATGCAGTGGGCTTGGGGGAATCTACTGATCAAAAGCAACTTCGCTTCAGTGAAAAACAAACCACTGCTCCAAAGTTTTCCACTGTGAAAGACTGTCTCTTGCTTAACAAAGAGGCAGACAGAAGTCCTAGTAATGAGATGATCTCTGCAGACAAAAGACCTGAAGGAAAAATATGCACTGACGCACTTTATGTTCAGCTTGACAGTGGGAAAGTGGAGCCTACCCTTTGTCTCACAAACTGTGATGTCAGAGGGAAGGGAGCAGAAAAACCGACCGCAAGTAGCAAAACATGTCAAGATATAAAAGGGAAAGGACAAGTTAATCAGAAACAGCCAGAGGATGCAAACAAGCAGACTGCAATAAAACATCTGCCAACTGCCAGTGGGCAAAGTTCTTGTCGTGTGGCTGCAACACCAGGAAAGCCACTGACTTGTTCATCCACTTTCTCTGAATGTAGACAGGAGGTATCTGTTTTATCTTCAGCCAAAAGTGATGCATCTTCAGCAAAGGTTAAACCAGGCTCATCAGAGCTTCCTGCAACTTGCAAGGAACTAAATAAGAGAAGCACCTCTTCCACAGGGAGCAGTAAGGCAGAAATGACTAAGAGTGTTTCACTGATGGCCTTGCACAGTGCCACTATTGTAGCAGAAGCCCACCACCCTGCTTCAAACCTTGGGGGGAAGCCTGGAAATCAAGAAAAGCCTCTTTTCGTTAACACTGTGGATGTAAAGGGAAAAGACGCTGTTCTGACTCAGCAGTCTGCTTCAAGAAAACAGAATGTAGGTAAAGATGTATCTAGGTCAGCAGCCACACCTGACCGCCCTAACGCACTTTCAGATGACAAAGACTCAGCTCGGCAGCGTCGAGGAAAGGAAGTTTCACGGAGCAGTGCTCACAAAAAAATGTGTTAACTCTAAGACCTGGCAAGTGTGAATTCAACACTAGCTGAAACAATTTCAAAATGTTGTACTGCCTTTAAACCAGCACTGTGTCGTGTCTTTGTGCGGCAAAGCTTTCATGTCACTGAAGAAACAATACAAGGGGATATGTAAAGAGAGGACTTTTTTTCAAAATGCCTTTCCAATTGTAACCGGTAAAACTGTTACCATATAGTATTTGTACAAAAATACCTTTACAGCCAAGAGCTGTTGAAAATATTTCTTCTGTAAATACTTAGCAATGTGTTTGGGGTTTGAATGTAGCATATATACTTTGCTGCTGGTTGCGTTGTTTACTCTTTCCCTTTTTAAGATAGTTGCTTTGCCACGTATTTGCCATACTCGAATATGAAACCAAATTATTAAAATTCAGACCTGGCATGGACATGCACAAGCACTGGTCTGACTGGAAAAAAAAAAACAGGCCACATTTTTACTTACTAAAAATCCTAGGTAGAGGCTAAAAAATACTAGTACAGAATAATATGATGACCTATTGTGAGTTTTTACATGTCTTTTTAATAATCTGATTTTGATAGTACTGTACTTGGCTGACTGCTTCACCAGATCTAACACAAGACATAACTGCATCTCCCTACTGCGCGAAGTCTGATTAGAATAGATGTCCTTAAGGCTATGGGAAAACCACTTAATTATCAGGGCATACCAGCAAGAGCCGTGTTCTCTGGTGAAATGATGGTTCTTGTCCTGTCTCTTGGGAGTGTATTCTGTGACTTTAACCTCAGACAAGGCTGAAATTCTGAAGCACATGCCATGTGCTTAGTTTTTGCTGCAATCCTCTGGAGTTCCTTGAGCTTTTTTAAATTCGGGCCCTTACAGCGTGAGGCACAAGTATAAGCACATGACTTGTAGTACTAGTATGTTCATCCCTCTTCTTAATACATTTAGAGAATACATATTACGGCATATCGGTCTATTTAACTAGTGTCATACAGCTGGTAGCTCTTTTCTACTTTATGACAAATAAGGTAAAAAGGAAAAAAACACTTCAGTATCGTATCTTCAAAAAAGTTTAGGCTATCTGACTCATTTTAATACCTAGCTGGGGCCTTATGTTGTAGACTTAACTTGCTGTTTTTAGCAGGTAATCCTGGGTTTCATATTCATTTTGAAATGCATTGAGTAGCTCCATACATTTCATAACATAATCTTTTTATTTGTATGCAAAAAAAAGTTCAATACTGTAATTACAAAAGAAGCATTTTTTAACAAAGGAACTTGTTGGAGCTATTTGGTGCTAGAATGTTACTGTCTTTTTACTTTTGCTAAGCCTTATTTAAATTTTATATACTGTGGAACATGTAGACTTTGATCATTTTTGTGTGGTGTATTTAGCTTGTTTTGAGGGATGAAAGGTAAAATTTGAAACATGTACAGAAGCACTACGAAATACCCTTGCAGGCGCATGGGTTTTAATAATTGGGGATCAATAGAATGGTCGTTCTGCTTATTTCTGTTTTCTGTAACCACAGTAGAGCTAGGCCCCTACCTTTTTCACCAATGCTTATGGTTTG
Source organism: Corvus cornix cornix (assembly GCF_000738735.6). Classification (NCBI taxonomy): domain Eukaryota; kingdom Metazoa; phylum Chordata; class Aves; order Passeriformes; family Corvidae; genus Corvus; species Corvus cornix. Next base: position 2,344,324 of record NC_046357.1, on the reverse strand, counting down.
TTTTTCTGTCTCAAAAGCTAGAAAATTTTTCATAAAAGCACAGTGTAATCTTGACTTGGAGACTTGTGTGACAACAGACAGTGTGCAGAATTAATTTCCCTCTGCTGAAAACTTTATTACACTGATTGAGTTGAATTACAGCAAACCTGTAAGGAAAAGCCAATATCACAAACAACTCCTGATTTTTCATGTGGCACTAGTACATTCATACTGCCTTTGATGCATTCAGAAAGGAGCTAGTAAGCAGTGGATAATAATTTTTGAGAAGTTTTAAAAATAAAATGGTCTCGACATTTACAGTTCATCTGTGCTTTGGCAGTTAATACAAATGAATGCTAATGCACTTCAAAATAACATTTCTGTCTGGGAGATACTTCCTAGTTTACAGTCTCTGCATTTTTTCGACTATCCTCTGTTTCCTTTAAAACACATCTAGCTTTTGTTTACAGTATACCTTTATGAATATTTTGTATTATCCCTTCTGACAAATAAGTTCTTTGCATTTTGGAAGTGTAACAGTGCATAAGCTTGTGTTTATGTAGTACCTGTTTGTTGGTGTTTACCTTATCAGTGAGCTGTTAGAGATCCTCCTGCCTGTGTTCTTCTTGGTCAGTCTTAATGTGATTGTAGATCTGATGTGTTCTTTTGTAGACTTCCTGCAGTAGATTTCTCAGCTTACAAAAAAAAATTTAAAAAAAAATTGTTAGGGTCTGTGCAATAAAGTGTTTGCAGTCTTATTTTCTCTGAGAAACTCCTTATGGATGTCATAATTGTTATATATTGAACATGATTATTTATACTTATGCAGTTGCATAACATTGAAATAAAAATTAGCATGAAACTGTTGTGTTAGCATTTTTTCTTGGACTGCTTTCAGTGCTGTAATGTAAGGCACATCTCTGCTGTACTCAGAGGTTGGCAGTTTTGGGGTTTTTTGGGGCTAGCTCAGTGCACCCCTTAAGGCATGTGCTGGTGGAGGGTTTTGCATGAGGAAATGCTATTTGGTCTGGGGACAGAGAAGGTGTGCATGGCTGAGCATCTCATCTCAGGCTATGCCTGGAACCTCTGCTCTGTATTGGATAGATGGGTGTGGTGTGGTGGTGGATGACACAGCCTGACTGCTGCTTCTATGGGCAATAGCCTGTAATGTGACATTTAAATACTTTCTACAAAACATGTATCATCATGCATTACTACAGGAGCAGGATATATTGAAGTACACACCTCTTTACTGTTCCCCTGCTTGTAACTGCAGAGCTGCCCAGCAGGTGGGAATTCGTGTTCACCTTTTATTATTGCATTGTTTTCTCTGCATTTTTCCTCTGTACAGAACTAAGTGCAGCAGTGTTATAGCATCACTTTTGCTGCTTTTCTCTCTGTGTGAAAAATACAGGAGAGGGGAAGCTGCAGTTCACCCCCAAATTTTCCAATTTGCTGCAGCCCACCAGAAGGCAGATAGTCTTGCAAATCTGGTGTGCTGATGAGGGGTGATGTGTTGAGGAGAGAAGAGCAGGATCCAGCAGCTGAGGCAAAGGAAATTACAAGAGTTGAGGGTTGACTGAGTCTCATGCCTCTTCTGCTGTGCTGTCCCTGGCTGTGGACAGCACAGTCATCTCTGCCAGGGGAGGCATAGAAACCTGCATGCCCGGAGTGAGCCTCCAGAGTGTTGTGGGCCAGAGGAAGGGGGTGGTATGTGGAGTTTGTGTTTAGGAGGAAGTTGGGAGAGATGGGTTATCACTGTTGTATCTGGCATCGTCTGTCACCTTCATTTTGCTTCTTACCTGAGATGGGAATGCTTCTGTGGTATGAAGGGGACTGTGAGCTCACTTCTTCAGCACTGAACTCTCAGTTTGCTAAACCCCCATAGGCTCCTTATTGTAGTCTTACATAGCATGCAAGACTTTGTAGGGACATCCAGCTTGATTTGGATCAGAGCTCAGCAGGCAGATCAGAAGGAAAAGATCACAGGACAGGAGGATACTGGAGGGTGTATGGATGCATGTCCCACTGCATGCTTTAGGTTAGCAACAGTTTTTCTTTCCACTGACTGTATCTGTAGTATAGTAGCTGACTAGAACTGACTAGATCAATCTCCCAGATATCTGCCAAGGATGTATTTGAATGAACTGAGTTTAGGAATCATAGAATGGTTTGGGCTGGAAGGGACCTGAAGTTCCAACCACCATGGGTAGGAAGCAATGCTAGAGGTTATAGTTCAAGAGGCAAAAAGTTGTGAGCATCAGGAGGAGCTGAGATGACTGCAGAGTAAGAAGACAGTAATGGCGTAGTTGTGTTTTAGTAGACATCAAGCCCTAAAAAATGCAGGTGTGAAGGGGAAGAGGATGTCCAAGGGATTTGGTAGGGAAAGATGTCTTCTAGTAGGGGAGAAGAATTACCATTGGTTTTGTCTGATCAGGGAGGTATAGTATAGATTGTTTGTGAGGGACCTCGCCTGCTGTTTATCCAGGTGCAGACAAGACCAGTGAATGAAAGTTCTTAAAAGATGTTTCACTGACATCAGGGTGCGTTTTTTGAAGTCAAGATACATAGAAATTGGCCCGTTTAACCATCTTGTTCAGGGTAAAATCCTCCTCCGAAAATTGACTTGGATCTTGCTGAGAGACGTTGCTTAAGCAGTTAAGGAAAGAAGAACTTGGCTCTGAGTTTTTGTTTGTCCTGGTGAAATAAAGCTAAGTGCTTACCGATCTGTGAAATAATGAAGATACGCTCAAGTTCCTTCTCTCTGTAAACACTGCTAAATTCTGTGTTGTGGTGTTGAGTTTTACTGGGACTTCAGGAATGCATAGTCCAGGAGCTAGGGTGGTGTGAGCTAAATCTTGTTAGGCATCATTCACCTCAGGCAATTCCCTTGTTCTCTCTGTGTGCTGGCTTCATAGCCATATTTGAAAAAATGAGAGCTAAAAGGCCTGACTGGAAGCTGAAAGAGTGTATCATATTAGAGCTTGACTAGGTACACAATTCTGTAAGAAAAAACCTGTTGCCTCTTTCCATGTATATCTTTACTAAGTAATCCCAGCAGACTAAATCTTTGCACTTAACAAAATCATAATACATAATCTGGACATTTTAGTGTATTATATCCAGAGATTAATTTCCTTCAGAATAGTCAGTCCCTGTATTTAGGGTTTGTGTATCCTGAAACATACAGCGTATGCTGTTCAGCATGATTTGCAGTGTCTTATGAATGGCATTTTTGCAGGCAAATAGAGCAGAGATGACACTGTAAAGAAAATCAAAAGAGTAAAATTAGAACACTTGCAGGTATGGTCACCTAGAACAAGTTGTGTGGGGGGAAAGGGATGGATTGCAAGAAAGCTTTAATACTTGGTGTGCAAAACACATTTCACCTTCTCAAACATCTTTGAGTTTTCACCAAGTGAAGTTTACACCTGAGTCTACACCGTGACACAGGATAGCATTTCAGAAACTGGTGGTGGTGAAATCCTGTGGTATTCTCTCCAAATAAAAGGGCATTTCAGAATATCTTTCAGCCTAACATGCAGTTTTCCCTCCAGTCACTACTATAGTGGATCTGTTACTGTGATACTTGCAGCAGGTTTTTTTGGTGTCTGTGGAGTGTGTTATGGTCCCTTTTGATGTCAGTATTTGTGTAACACCTTCCTGAACCCACAATTTCAAGAGTGAAACGATGGAAGAAGCAAGTCTTTCTTAGGTGGTACACACACTGGCAATCATCCTGGATTGTTAAGATATTGGAGGTTGCTCATTTAACCAATTGGATTTGCAGAGTGAGAGGAAAATGCACCTTGAACTTTGGGCTGAGTTCAGGAATGTCCCTGCCTTGCTCCCAAGGACAAGTCAGGGTGTGCTCAGCTTGGGCAGCGTGGTTTGCTTGGGGACAGTTCTCTCCTGTAGCCGAGCCCTTGCAGAAGGGCAGGCAGCCCATGCAGCTTCAGTGTTGAGCAGCTGGAGCACAGTGCCTGCCGATGGCATCGGGAGGAGCCTTCAGCAGCCACAGGAACAGGGAACATGGACCAGCAATACAGAGAGGCAACACTGTAGGGTGCAAGATCTGGGAGTGTTTGTGGGCAGCTGGAGGAGGAACGTCAAACATCTCTCCCTGCTTGCCCTTAGGCAGCACATGGCTACAAAGGCAGGAGGAGGAGAAGCTGGGGGGTAGGGCAGTGACGTATATGATGTAAAGGCAGATGAAAGCTGCAAAAATACACATTGCATGAGTCTGGTCTGCTAACAGATGGTAAAAGGGGCTTTCCAAATGAGAGGTATTTCTTACTGGAGAGGATAAACCGGGTTCTTGTCAGAAATGAGCAAAAAGTTTCTGATCCAGCGGGAATCTTGGAATCTTTGAAAGTTTAGCTAGTCAGCATGTTAGAGAGGAAAATGTTGAGGAAATGCTTTGGACAGGAGCTGAAGCTGAATGTGGAGTCCTGTGTGGGAAGGGTTGAGAGTTGGCCTTCCACATCTCGGAGAGCAACCACAGCTCCAGCCTAACATGGCAGGGAGTGGTACTGGGCAAGCTTCCCCGTGGTGCATGCTCCAGGAGACAGGAGGGTCATACCACCAGGAGAGTTGTGTCTATCCATCAGGGTAAGCCTGTTATTAAAGCGCTAAATAAACATAAGTGACTTTATGGTGATCCAAGGCAGATGAGTAGGCCTGACAAGCTCCCACTAGATCCTTGGTCAAATGCCCATACTCTGCCTTGCTCTGGGTTTATTCACATGTGATGGCAGAGAAGACAATTCGGTGTTACATAAATAATAAGTCTTTATTCCTGCCTACCGTTGCATATCCAATTGAAGCAGGGATCATCATCTCTGATTTTACTCCAGGGATGCACACCAGAAGCAGCGTGAAGTAGCTGTTGACACCAGGAGCTCCTGTGGGATGAGGTTGTCCACAGTGCTGCCCCCTTTGCAGCCTCTGGTTTTCTCACCTGGGCTGTGGCTGAAAGGAACAGGCACTCCAGGCTGAAAAAGGAATGGCTCATATCTGTCAGCATTGAGGGGTTTTGCCCTGTGCAAGCAAGCAGAGTATTGGACCCACAGATTCTTGACCAAATCTACAATTTTATAGTAAAAGATGATACTGTCTTTACTTGCTGTGGAATCTAGAAAATAGCACAGGAGCAGGGCCTGCCCCAGGCTGAAAGATGGGTAGACAGAATTTCAGTGGTCAGAAGTTCTCTAAGGATCAAAAGTATTTAAAAGAAGTATTTTTTAAAAATCACAGAGGTGATACATGCTGTTTCTTATGTGACTGTAAATGTGTCTGTTCTTCACAGGTAGTTTTTTTCTCTTTAGCAAAGTGGGGTACACTACTGCCAGCTCTTAAAAAACATTGCTTTACAAGGGTATTTGATAGAGGGTGGAATTTGGTTGGGGGTTTTTGTTGGTTTTTTTTTTGTTTGGTTGAGTTTTGGTTGGGTTGTTTGGTTGGTTTATTGTTTCCTTTTTGGAAGTGGTGGTGGTTAGGTTTTCTTTTTTAAAGAGAAGGAAGTCTGTATTTTGGCTGTTGGATTTTCCCTTTACGAGTGCATTAGCCATAGTACTAGTATAACAGGGCTACCATTGAGTTAAATTGGGATATCTCCGTAAGTTATTTAAATATTTTCAAGATTCGGGTCATAGTTTTTTTTTCAACTCTTAATTTTTTCATTATTTTTCTAGAAGTTGTAATTGAGAGGTAGAGAGAATATTACAAAAGTTAAGAAAATACTTGTCACAAATAAAAACAGTGAGATATCTTTCAACTTAATACAGTTGCTGTAGGTATTTTCTGTGTCCCCATCCTGGACTTACAGTCATTGGTAATTTTGCTTGAAATAGTGAGCACCCCGAATGAAGGTGGCACTACAGGATAAACCAGCCAGGACAACGGCAGTGATTCCTGATGTGTTCATCCCACAGGAGAGTGAGAAGGTGGCCAGCTGAACCCAGTTAGTAATTTGGGTTCAGAGCACCTTGTTCCTTCAGGGTCTTTTTATCCAGATTTTGCTTGTACCAGGTGATTAAACCAATATTAGAGCAGGTGCAGTCCAGAAGGCTGTAGCATCAATTGATTATACACTGGCCATCTGGGGGCACTAGCTGGTCACCTGGTATGACATGGATCTGCCCATGTTATGGGCACAACTGAGATAGATGCTCATGAGATTTGAAAATGCATCTCTGCTGAATGCAGTAAATTTGTTGTAACTTGGATCAACGTGCTGTAGCTTCCTGAGGTTGTGAAATACTTGGTTACCTATTGCTGTCTGTTCACAGGATGACAATATTAGCACCTCTAAATTGGATAGGGAACCATTTGTCCTTTGGCATGATTCCCAACTCAAAGTTATTTTGACTAAGGTCCAAGAACATGAGGTTTTTCAAATCTTGAAAGAGATGCTGAATGCTAGTATTAATGTGGGAGGACGAAAGATTCAGCACTTGCAAGAGATGCAGATTTTGGAAAGGGTTCTGTGATGTGTTGATACAGAGGGGAGTGAAGGGTAAGTTCAGCAGCTCTAGGCTAGCACTGTCCCAAATGAGCACGTCCTGGAGATGGAGGTGTGTGTTGTGGCTCAGATTCAGGTAACAAAGTCTGCTCAAAGCTCTCAGTGCTTTGCTACAGCAGTCAGAGCTTTCAATGTGACTCTGACTTAAATCAAGATGTTGGAGCTTTGCCAGTTTCTCCAAACAGCCAGAGCCCAGCTGCAGAACCTGTGGGTTACCCTTGATGTGGAGGCGGGTGAGGGATGGGAAGGCAGCAGAGCTGGTGTTGCTGTCTCAAAGCAGTTTGCATTGAGAATCATCTCTAGTGAGCTCATGCCACTGATGCCAGGGGCCAGTGCATGGATGTGGGTTTGGGTTAGGTCCAGCTTTCGGAGCCTGGTTAAGCACTGAAATGTGTCAGCATTTAGATTTCTAAAGTGCTGTAACTGCAGATAGAGATCCTTGACAGAGATGCTACAGAGGCCTTGTAAAACATCTGGGCTTATGTAGGGCTCCTTTTCCACGCCGTAAAATGTTCCCAGCCAAAGTGTCATGGCTGTGGAGTTCTGTATCCCCTCCAGGACCCCAGGGATGTCAGCATAGCTCACCAAGTCCAAACTGTAGAAATGGGATTGAAAGGCTCCAGGTTCAGTGTATGTAATGTCATTGCCTTTAAGGATGAGAGTTACATTGCTGGTCTCCTGCAGAGCTTGGGCATCTTCTGCTGTGATTGCTCGTATGTTGTTCATTTGAAAATTGAGGCATTTGAGGTTTTGAGTGGGAAAGTTGCAGGGAAGCTGCAGTAAAGAGATGTGGTTGCCCAAGATGAGGATATCTAAGCTGTCAAGATTTATCACTGGAATGAAGGATGTACTTGTTATTCCTGTCTGTGTTGAGATGCTCCAGCAAACGTGGGCCAGCAAATGCTGTGTCAGACAGAAATATGAGCAAGTTTACCATCAGCATGACTCTTTTCTGCTTCTGTGCAGAAAGGCACCATCATACACCCAGCTGATCTGACACCTTGAGAAAACAATAGAAAGCAGCATCTGTGGCCAGTCTCACAAACTCTCCTAGTAATGTGATTACTCAAACTGCACCTCATATCTGTAAAAACCCATGATGTGTTGCCTTCACCAAGACAGAAGTGTCTGTCTTTTCCAGTGATGCTTGCCTGGTACTTTTAAGTTCACATTTAATTACAGGGTATTCCTGAGAAGAAAAACCTGTCCTGAAATGATGGGTGTGAGGAGGCATTTGTGGGAGTCAGGAGACATGAGGTATTTAATGTCTAACTTAACAGGAAAATCTCTTTTCCTATAAAAAAAAGCTGGTCATTTCCAAGGGCCAAACATGTCTTTCTTCAGTTTTTAGGGAACAATACTGAAAAACTAATAACTGCCGTAGTGACTTTGCTGTCACTGGAAAATGCATATTTCACCCACTGTACTGTAAATGATTGTCCTTAGAAGGAAGTCCTCAATATTGCCCAAGTGGATCAATCTCTGCTTAGCAAAAAAATTCACCAGCTGTCTGAAGGTGCTGGTAGTGGTTTCCCTGTGAAGCCAGGAAGATGCTGCAGTGGTGTGCTCCAGAAGTCTCTGTCTCTGACAGGGGCAGGGGGGTTTCACCCCTGTGAATGTGATGAGCAGAAGTGAGGATGCTCCTTCCATACCTCGTTAAGTCCAAGTAGAGAAGAGAATTCAGATCAGAGAAGGTTGAATTCTGGAGGGAGGGGAGCACATTGAAGCTGAAATCAAAGATTTCTGTTGTGGCAAGTAGTCACAGGAATCTTAGTCCTAAACCGTCCCAGCTGTAGCTTTTATTTTCTGTAATCTGTGGGAAATACACAGTGAAGCTGAAAGAGTTATGTACTGTGAATATACATAGGAAAACATGGCACTTGGAAAATCCCCCCCCAAACTAACACAACCCACAAAATAACCCAAAGAGAATTTTGAATTATTTAAAATGCAGCAGCCAGAACCCTAGACAGCCTCAGCACAGGCTTGCACTGCATAGCTCTGGGGTTTTGGGGAGTGTGTTTTTAAAACGAATGCCTTGAATCTCTCTTGTATTAATTTGAAGTGTCTCATCTGCAGTACTTTCTTGTCAAACTTAGCACATGTGAGGATTGTTTACTCTTCTGGATGAATTATCAATCCTTAAAAAAGGATCCCCACAAGGTAGTTTTAAATTGTGAATGTCATGAGTCTTGTCACAAAACTTAATCTAAGAGAAGTCTTAAGTAAACCTTACAGAGGGGAAGTAAAAAAGAGCAGGTCTGGAAAATGTTTCTAGGAGGAATGTGGCCAAATTAATTGGATATGAACTTCAGTTACACACTGAAGTCAAGAGACAGCAGGAATGTTCAGCTCAGACTAGACAAAGATCATGCGTGATACACTAAGTCTTTAAAAGGCTTTTCAGTTTTAAGTGAAAATAAATCCATCTATTACATAGGGAAGTCAACTTTGTGGATACCAGGGAAATTTGTTGAGTTTAGCGGGGGAGGGGGTCCCGAGTGCAGGGGAGCCGGCCAGAGTCACAATACGAACACCGATACGATTTGAGCATCGTGCTCCACTTTATTGTTTACTTACACCAACTTATATCTACTTTACAAAGATTCACACCCTATTCCCACAAGACAGCCTCTAATCCGTGGGGGAGCTGACCAGTGTATAACTTTGCCAAGGATGTTCAAGGCTGCCTGCTGCCAGGTGTCTTTCAAGCCTGTCTGCAGCCTGAGGCCCCTTCAGGGGTTCTTCCCTAGCAGCCCTGGGTTGCCCAGACTGTCCTGGGGTATCATATGCCCCTGTTCTACAAGGAATCCCTCTACACATCCCCCGTTTTCTTTTTGGGCAACCCAGTCCTGGCCGATGATCTTTCGCAGCCCCCACTTTAATGCAAGAAAAAATGCACCCATATACTATTAAGCCTAATATAACTACAAATAGCAATTGGCAGCCTTCTACTACCAAGGTACACAGCCATCCAGTGATACCCAGACTCTTAAGCCAATCTCCCATAGGGTCGTCTATCTGCCGAAGGTTGTGCAGGCCCCTCTGGAGGTCAGAGAGGTGCTTGTGGATTGAGACAGAGTGGTCAGAAAGATTCATACAGCACATACCCTGGAACTCTTCACAGCCGTGGCCATGGGCTAGTAGTAGAAAATCAATGGCTGCCCTATTTTGTAATACTGCATGCCTAACACTAGTAACATCTGCGCTTAGCTCGTCAAGCATCTGCGAAGTTATGTTTAGCTCATCCCTCGCCCAGCAACCAAGTTTGTGTAATGTTGCGTGAGCCCTGGCTGCTGAAGCACCAGATAAGAACATAGATGCTAGCCAAACTGTACTATGACTCCAAAAGACGGACTCTTCAGTCCTCTCACATTTGAGTTCATGGACTGAGCACTGCACCCTGGTTTCAGTGCGGTGGGTGATATTTAAGAGTTGATGCAGGTTTGGGTGGAACAGGGTGAGTTTCCCTAAGTAGCACGGTCCCCCATGTGGGCTGGCTGGAACCCCTTTCCATGCGTGGTCCCCGCATATTAAGAACGTACCACTGGGGAGGCGTTTCGGGGCTTGACCCGTGAGGTTGATTCGGTAGTAAATTGCTTCGGACTCGTAGTTTCTCAGAAACCAGTCTGCAAGAGGGTCAGCAGTGGCCCAAAGGCACCTATTAACATTTAATTGACTGGTAGTGGGAGGCTCGAATGTCATGCAACCATCCCCAGTTTGGTTTGTGGAACCCATTAGATCTAACTCTTCTGGTGTCCCCATGGCGACATTGATGCTTTTCAAGACTGCAGCTTGCCTACAGGCACGCTGCTGCGCAGGCTTGAGTCCGATCAGCCCTGAACAATTGCCACTGTTTGTGGCGTTCCCTATCAGGGAGCTGTTGTCTGGCATGCCTCGGAAGTCTTGCGGGTTAAAATAGTGGACCCCAATCAAGCAGGTGCGAAATGGGTGCCCAGGCGTGGCCAGGCTCAGACACATGGAGTCTTGCCCCGTTAATTCAGCTAGGGTGACCCACATGTTTTGTCTCTTTTGGATTGCTGTCAACATTACGTGGGACCCTGTTAGGATGCTTACGAGAAGCAAACCTCTCAGAACGTTTGTGGGCCCAGCGCTGCTTTGTCGCTTCCCAGCGCTCGGGGACCACCACATGCTGCCTCGGGACACGAACCTGTGTGCTACACTCTCACCCTAACACTGCCACACTCCGTACTGTCTTCACTCGATTTAAATGGGCGGACAGCCAAGTGAAGATGTCCGCCAATGCCCTTGTCTCAAGACAGTCAAAAACAATTCCCCACTCTACCTCTGTGTCTGGTGCTATACCCAAGAATTTACGCAACTCCCTTTCTTGATTCTGCCTTTAATCACGGTCCACACAAGGCAGGCACGTATACCACCCACTTTCTAATGTTAGCTCCCAGAGGAGGAACTGTGAAGGGGTTAACAACAATTGTGCAATGCTGATGCAATCATTAGGACACAGGACATCTGGCAATGGGTCAGTCCTCACTGTCGGGGCTGACGGAGGCGACGGCTGCACCTCCCCTCGCGGGAAGGGAGGGGCTGTAGGCCCTGTGCCCAGTTCTCCTGACGGGAACGCAGGAGTTCTGGTGGCTTTTTTGACCGGTGGGTCCACGGGACGCCACGGTGCTGATGGTGCGGTTTTGCAAGCCCTAGACTCCAGCGCGTCCTGACATGTAGACAATTCAGCAAGCTTCTTCATTAATTCATGCATCATCTCTCAGTGCTTCTCCTCCTCTTGGGGCTGACCCCCGGCAGCCCTGGCTGGCTCTGGCTCTGGCTCTGCAGGTGACAAAACCGCAGAAGCTGTTTCGCCGTCAGACCTTGCTCCGCTGTCTGGCAGAGGGGCATTGCGCTCCGCCGCTTTCTGCTGGGCATTAGGACTGCTCGTTTCTCCTTCGCCCGCCTGCGCCCCGCCCCCTGAGGCGGGAGGCTCTGCTTCCACGTTCGCAGCCATTTCTCCCTCAGACTTCGGAGGGGTAACTTCCTTCCCCGCCGCGTCCAGCAACTCTCGCAGGGAACGCACGGGTGCTGCTGTTCCCTTAATCGGTCTGCCCGCGGTCAGCCCGAAGAATCGCGCAACCCTGGACTCCGCCCTGGTCTCCGGCCACCACTCCGTAAGAACCCCGTCTGTTTCCTTCCCAGAGCCACCACCCCCTAAAGCTTCCAATGGCTGCCACAGCCACCTTCCTCTCAGCTTTCATTTCTGCGAGGGTGTTAATCACGGCTCTCCAAGTTAATCTGAGAGCTTTAGCTTCTTTACCTTCCCTTCCACTCTCAATCGTGGACAGCCACAGCTTGTTCCCAACTTCCCACCACACTTTGGTCGAAAACAAAAGCGAAGTGCATTTCAAACACCCTTGTTCCTGGGCCCACATAACGAGGGCATTAAGATCTCCATCTTTTATAGTCTCGCCTCTCCTAGAGAGGATGCTGGCTAGGAGGCGAGTTCCAGCCTCATACTCCATAGCTTCTTACCTGCGGGGGCTCACTTGGCTGCACGAGCTCTGGTCTCCTGCATCACTCCGCTTTGAGACCCTTCCCGCATCTGGCTCCCAAAGGCTCCAACACCGATGCGATGATTCGGAGTCTTGCCGCATTCAAGCGATACCGCATTTAAGTGAAAAACACACTGCATGTAAGCAAAAAAATCACTCGGGTCCCTGCTCAGGTGCCAGGTTTAGCAGGGGGGGTCCCGAGTGCAGGGGAGCCGGCCAGAGTAACGACACGAACACCGATACGATTTGAGCATCGTGCTCCGCTTTATTGTTTACTTACACCAACTTACATCTACTTTACAAAGATTCATGCCCTATTCCTACACGATGGCCTCTAATCCGTGGGGGAGCCGACCAGTGTATAACTTTGCCAAGGATGTTCAAGGCTGCCTGCTGCCAGGTGTCTTTCAAGCCTGTCTGCAGCCTGAGGCCCCTTCAGGGGTTCTTCCCTAGCAGCCCTGGGTTGCCCAGACTGTCCTGGGGTATCATATGCCCCTGTTCCACAAGGAATCCCTCTACAGTTGAGCATGCCTGACCTGCCTTTGCCTGCTGCCTACATGAAAGTCAGCCAGACCTAGGTTACGGGCACCCCGAAATAGTCTGCTGTGCTGTCGAGGTGTGGGAATGCTCAGAGCATTGCACTCATCCCAGCTGCCATCTGCAGTGGGGAGCACCAGCCTCCTCCACAGCCACTTCCCCTCCCAAAGGACAGAGGAATGGCCTGTCCTGGGTGGTCCCAGGGCCAGCCTCAGAGAGGTGGGGTACCCAGGGCTGTGTGAGAGCTGCAGCTCTGGCAGTTCCCTGCCCAGTAGCCTTGCAGACGTTCAGCTTGTGGGGAAGTAAACACAAGTATGGCACAGTTGGCCAACATGAGCAATTTAATTTGACACAAGCTATTGTGCCAGTGGAAGAAAGTAGGCGCAGGCAGCAGCTGTGTGTCCATAGAGGAATACCCTGGAACCCATGACAGGTAGAGGACAGTGCAGGTGTGTGCCCTCTGGGTGGGAGCACGAGCTGTGTCAGGGTTTGTTGAGGTGCACGTGTTGGGCCCTGGGGATTGGTGCATGGGGCTCAGGTCTTTCTGTTGACACAGCCATGAGTATTTGAGCCTAAACCACATCTCTGCCCGTCTCTGGCTTAGAAGAGGCAGGTGGGCTGTGTCTGCACTCAGTAGCCTCAGGAGAAGGGGAAGAGCAGTAGTATTTGATGCAAACCACAGGCTGGGTTTGTTGAACACTTTTCTTGATTTCCTTGAAGCACAAATCCTCTAACTGAAGGATGCCAGGGAGTATCAGGGAAGCAACACAGGCCTCCACGGCTGCACATAGGCATGCAGGGGCAGAGAGATGTTGGCAGTAGCGTGGTGGAGTGGGAGGAAGCAGAGAGGGGCTCTCATTGCAAAATTCCCCATCTGGGTGGGGAGCGCAGCTCCTCCACTGCCCAGCTCCCTCTGGCATGCGGGGTCCCAGCTGGAGTTCAGTGCCAGCACCCAGGGACAGCATCAGCAGGGAGGGTTGAACCAGGGCTGGCCATGGCTGAGCCCCCCACCTGTAGGTGCTTGGCATGATGTGGGGGCAGAAAGCCAGCCCAGTACCTGCTGTGATAACTCTTGTGATAGCACAGGGACTCAGGCCCAGCCTAGAAGCACTGATACAGTGTTAGTATCTACAAAAATGACAAAATACTGACTGAGAAAAGTTGATGCTTTCAATACTGGTAAGAAAAGGAGAACCTGTGGAACCAACTGATGCCATGTGTAGTTTAGACAGATAAAAATAATTTAACTGTCACTGTAAATGAGAAGAGTGCCTATGTTTTGCCATTCAAATAAAACAGTAAGTAAGCTCTCTCCATATGCTTCAGGGCATGGAGTGGCTTTCACAGTGAACTGAGGAGAAACTATCCCTAGGGGAATCCTGTTGTGCAGCTCTGAGTGCTCAGAGATTTGTAGATTTAATTCAATGAAGAATTTGCTATTGGCCCCAGGTATGCACTGCACAGGGCTGCTTTTCCATTGTGCTTCTTCCCTGAATCAAAAACCTTGCCTTTTTTTCTGTTGTCTCCCACTTGGAATAGAGCGGGGGGAGGGGGGGGAGGGGAAGATAAAAGAAAAGAAAAAAAGAGAAGAAAAGCAAAGATAAAAGAAAATATTAAGTAAAAGAAAAAGCTTATTGGGTCAGTCTTTTCTCCTGCCCCTGGAAAAGCCCTGGTACTTTCTTACTATTCTCATGTGGTATTGCACACCAACCAAATAGCAAATAGAGATATCATCATACTGTGTACAACAAATTCCTCTATGAAGAGCACAGTACAAGAGGTAAAATCCTTATACCTCTCCTCTGTCTAGCTCTCATACCTGTTAAACACCCCTGGGAAACTTTATCATGCTTCAAGCTCTCTGTGGGATGAAGTACAGTGCTGGATTGATGGGCCCCAAAGTCCCCATCAGTGGTAGGACAGGGTGTGAGGGTGCACACATGCACAGGTGTGAGGAGGAGGAGGAGGAAGAGGGACAGTGGCTGATGTCCCTAAGCATGTATTGAGACACCTGTCTTATTTATTCAGATTGCCCTAGGATAAATCCCGTGGGAACTGGAAACATTCAGACATTAGCAGGCAAGTGTTCACCCCAGATGTCTGCCCATCCAGAGGGATGGTGGCTGTCACTCCCCTCCACTCACATCGTCTCTGCGGTGCTGGGTGCTCTGCAGCTGGCACAGGTGACCGCTGTGAAAACCAGAAGATATGAATCACAGGCCGTTATGGAGAGAGCAGGCTGCTGCAATGGATGATCTTGTGCTGTCTTCTCTGAATGAAAGTGAGACTGAGCAGAGAGGTCAGACAAACTGGGGGAGTTGGCTGGAAAGCAGGTTGCAAGGAAAAGGTTGCAACTGAACTCAGTGTGAGCAACACAGGAGTTTCAGAGTGAAAGAGGAACTTGCCTGCTTTAAATATAGTCAGGTTACTGTGCACTGATGCTTTTCTGAGGCAGAACAGATTTTTAAAAAGTGGAAACTGAGGAAAATTGGTCTTCATGCTCATGTGGACTGAAATGTCTCTGCTAAATACAGGATAGTACAGATGAAAGCGTAGCACTCTACCAAAGGGGAATTGAATGCAATGGGAAGTTTGGGTTGAACAAAATTTGATACATCACTTAGAAAACACACAAAATCTTGTAAACCAGCTGGAAGTCAGAGCTGTGCTTTGGGGGCTGGTGGCAGTGGTGGACTTGGCAGTGTTAGTTTTACAGAGGACTCGATCTTACAGATCGAGCTTAAACCATTCCACAGCTCTAAGACCTCTGCCTACACTTTTGCAAAAAGGATTGTGTTGCTGATGCATGACTATTGCAATAGAAAGAGTAAAGCTAGAAAGCAGTATTTCAATCTGAAAATTAACACTCTTCCTCTTGTATTTAAATTACAAAGAATGATGACTTTTTTGGAGGGGGACAGTATTTCTAGCCATCTCTAAGATGAGTGTGTGTGTGGCAGCTGCAGGCAGGAGGGGTTCTTGTGCCAGCCAGCCAGAGGTGTCAGGTTCTGACTGCCCAGGGCAGAGCTGAGTACTGACTCTAGCCAAAAGCTCAACCTGTCATTTTCTTTCCTTTCTTAAATGACTGAGTTACTTGCTTGACATTTGTTGCCTTAAGTGGCACTCTTTCTTCATCACCTAGGAGAAAAAGGCATGATGAAATTTTACTGGGCTCAGCAAACGTGTCTCAGCCCGATGGAGCAGATACAGACCCTCTACTCAGTCGGGGAAGCTTCAAGTAATCAAGATGCCATTTGGAGTGCATGAAGGTCAGCACCCAGGAAGAAGACACCTGAACTTCTCTGGTGCTAAGGACACACACGAAATCAGTGGCTTTGGCTCTGAAACAGTGAATGATGGCCACAGCAGCTGGAGCTGATTTCAGGGTTCACCTGAGCTGTGATGTGCTCATTCCTGCAGGCAGGTGGGGAGAGGGGAGGAGTCAACAATGCAGGAGGGAAGCTGCCAGAAGTGCAGAGTTCACTCCGCTTTGCATGCTTGCCTAAACCTGTTGGGTGGACTGTTGGGGCTGGCAGGCACCAAGAAGCCATAGAACCAGTGCCCTGCTGCTGTATTTGTCTGCTACTAGGATGCTTCTGTGCTGAACTGATTGGCTGGGGCTTTTCTCCTCCTCTTTAATTTATAGTGTACAAAAGAAAATAAATTCTCTCAATACAAGCTGAAAAACACTCCACATTCTACTAACAGCTCTGCCTCTTCTGCAGCCATTTCTGTGTTTGCTGGAAACCCTACAGCAGGTCACAAAAAGGTCTGAGGAATTTGATTGGCATGTTTGCTCCTTGTTTATGTGCCATTTTCTGTGTTAACACTCAAAAGCTAAGGTTTGGTGTATCCCTGTGTATTGGATTTGTATGGTCTGGTTTTGCTAGTGGGGGTGCTACGGGGTGGCTTCTGTGAGAAGCTGCCAGAAGCTTCCTCCATGCCCAGCAGATCCAGGGCAGGCTCCAGGATGGAGGTGCTGCTGGCCAAAGCTAAGCCAATTAGAAAGGGTGGTAACACCTCTGTGATAACAGATTTAAGAAGGAAAAAAAAAATTACCATTCATATATAATTGCAACCAGAGAAGAGCTGGGTGAGAATATGTGCAAGGAACAGCCCTGCAGACACCAAGGTCAGTACAGAAGGAGGGGCAGGAGGTGCTCCAGGCACTGGAGATGAGGTTCCCCTGCAGCCCCTGGAGCAGACCATGGTGAGGCAGCTGTGCCCCTGAGCCCACGGAGATCCACAAGGATGCAGAGATCCACCTGCAGCCCCTGGAGCAGACCCACGCTGGAGCAGGTGGAGGCCTGCGAGGAGGCTGTGACCCTGTGGGAGGCCTGTGCTGGAGCAGGGTCCTGGCAGGGACCTGCAGACCCATGGAGAGGAGCCCATGGTGGAGCAGGTTTCCTGGTAGGAGTTGTGACCCCGTGGGGGACCCACATGGGAGCAGGCTGTGCCTGAAGGATTGCTCCCCATGGAAGAATAACCCATGTTGCAGCAGTTCATGGAGAACTGTGTTTGTGGGTTGGACTTATATTGGAGAAGTTAATGAAGAACTGTCTCCTGTGGGAGGAATCCCACGCTGGAGCAGGAGAAGGACTCCCCTCCCTGAGCAGCTGCAAGAACAATCTGTGATGAACTGACCATAACCCCCACTCCCTGCACCACTGAGGGGGAGGAAGTAGAGTCTGAGAAGGAGGGAGTGGTAGGGGGAAGATGTTTTTAAGATATATTTTACTTCTTATTATCCATTCTGATTTAGTTGGTAATAAATTTAGTTAATATCCCCATGTTCAGTCTGTCTAGGCCATAATGGTATTTGTTGAGCAGTCTCTCTCTGTCCTTATCTCAGCTCATGAACATTTGTCATCTTTTCTTCCCCCTGTCCAGCTGGGGAAGGGAGTGATAGAGGGAGTGATGGGTGCCTGGAATCCAGGGTCAAACCTCTACACCCTGCAATCCCTGCTGTCCTCCTCTGGAGTGCAGCAGCTTGGACTCATGCTTGCACCCCATGACTTAATTTTTTGCAGACTGTGAGCCCTGGTGGCACAGATACTTCCTCAAACCACCCATACCAAAACCCTCAAATTTAAAATGAATGAGGTATTTTGTAAGAAAAGTCCTCTGAATCAAGAGGGGCATCAGCCAAAGCTAATCGTGTCTCATTCTGCAGTGCAGTGAAGCCTATTATGTGTCATGGAACTTATGTGTCATATAAAAAAAAAGCAGGAATAACTCCAGAGATGGTTTTTTTTTTTTAGTTAGTTTTGGTTTTGTTGTGGTTTTTTTTTTTGGTGGGGGGGGGAGGGGGGGAGAAGGCGAGGGCTTGTTGAGAAAATGGGAGGATTTACTATTTAAATAATGAATTCTGGGGCCTAACTCAATTTCATAGAATCAGAGAATAACCTCAGTGGAAAGTGATGCAAAAGGATCTTAAAGCCCAACTCTTGGCCATGCACAGGACACCCCAAGAGTCACACCATGTGCCTGACAGTGTTGTCTGAACACTTCCTGAGCTCTGTCAGGCTTAGTGCTGTGACCACTTCCCTGGGAAGCCTTCTTCACCCTTGGGTGAAGAAACTTTTCCTGATGTCCAACCTAAATCTTCCCTGACACAAGTTCAGGCCATTCCCTCAGTCCTGTCACCGCTCACCAGAGATAAGAGATCAATGTTTGTCCCTCCTCTTCCCCTCACGAAGCAGTTGTAACTGCAGTGAGGTCTCCTCTCAGTCTCCTCCAGGCTGAACAGACCAAGCGACCTCAGCTGCTCCTCATATGCCCTCCCTTCAAGGCCCTTCACCATTTTTGTTGCCCTGCTTTGCACACTCTCTAGTGGCTTTACATCTTATGTTGAGGCTCCCAAAACTGCACACTTTGGGTAATGAAAAAATGATTATGAAATTAGTATTGGGTGACTGAAGTTCCTCTTCTTGGCCATGTGCTCAAGTAATTGTTGAGCTTAGTAAAACTATCTAATGATTAGGGATATTTGAATTATTCATTATGTGTGCTTGTCAGATTAATTTAGATCTTTGTGCTTTTAAGCAAAATGGGGAGGGGTAAGAACTTATGGTGGTAGTTAGTGGGAGTGGGTTTTGGTGTTGGCAGGGGGCTTTGCTATGGATGCTCACCATGGTCTCAGGCAGGTTGCAGACCCTCTGTGACAGCCACAGTCAGAGCTTCACTTCACATGCTCAGTATTGCTCCTCTTCTGCATGATGCTGTTTGCTGTTCCAAAGTGCTGGGTAGATTTTTTCTCCACCACTGCATTCAGGGTGGCTGTCAGACTACAGGGGTTGCTGGGACAGTCCCTTCAAAAGTAAGTTGCTGCTCCTAATTTAACTTCCTCTGTGCTTGGTTAAAACTCTTTCCACTATTGATGAGGGGGAAAATTTAGGAGCATGCAAACACCAGGAGTAATAATTGACCTCGGTACTTGCCAATGAATGCTCGTGAGATGCTGCATGCTGCAGAGCACACTGCTCCCTCCACACTGCCCGTCCAGTGCTGTGGCACCCCAGTCAGTCTGCCCTGCAGTCAGAGAGTCCCCCAGAGAGGGTGGTACACCCCAGGGTTCCCTATTCTAAGCTGATATCCTGAACTGGACAGGAGGAACAACTCACAAAAGTCACCAAAATGCAGTGAGTCACACACAGTGTCTGCCCACAGGTGATGGATCTTCCCCCTCCTGAAAACCGTCAGGGATACAGTGTCACTCCGAGCAGAGGCTGTGGCTGTGGAGTGCTGGGATGTCCCTCAGCTCAGCCCAGGGCACGGACCCGGGAATCGTGTGGGCTGCAGGCACAATGTGGGAGACACAGTGTGCCAATTCCCACCCCCAGCAGAGAAAGGTGGGTCCTATTTCTGGTGGGATCCTGGGTCCTGCAGAAGTCTCTCCACCTGAGTAGGGGTATGGCTGGCAGCGTTGAAGGGGAATCCTGCGTAAAGTCAAATCCACCTGGCTTACCCTGTGCCTAGCCTGGCCCTTATGTAAGGAAGGGCTCCCAGATCACTGAGTGCCACACCTCCAAAAAACCTAGGCACCGAGGGATGCTCCAAGTGGAATGAACCTGAAAAAAGTGTGTTATGGCTGTAGGAATAAGTGAGAATCAATCTAAGAAGTTAAAAAAAAAAAAAAGTGCATTGGATTGTGTATATATATTAAAAAGACTTTAGTACCTTCAGAATCCCTAGGAGATGTTAATTTTTTCTTTTTAAAAGGATAAATCATGTCGATCTCTGGGCCTTCCATAGCTCTGAAGAGAAAGGGATTGGCAACCCAATACAGCAAGGCTTCCAAATACCTGTAAATCCTATACAGGATCAAAGGATTAAAATAGTTTTCAGCTATTTCCTTCCCATATGGATTTCAAGATTTTCCTCATTTGTTGTTTTCTTTGGTATTGCAAATGAGATAGGAATCCAAATGATTGAATGCTGGATGTTAAGAACTCAGGATTTGCCTTGGAGCTGTGGGATTTGGGCTGTGACTGCTTCCCTGCTGTGGCTGTATGGTACCACAAAAGGGTGAAACAAAGCAGCTGGGGAGGACCAGGACCACCTGCCCTAACTCAAACCTGCATTTCCCAGCAGGAAAACCTGCATGGGCTCTGCTGCCAGTGCAGCAGGTGCTGCAGGCTCAGGCTGCAGGCTGCACTCTAAGGAAAAGCCTAAAACAAAGTGATAAAGCAAGAGCATAAATCACTGTCAAGAAGAGACAGCTGCGGTAAAACATGTCAGACTTTACCAGACTTTATGTGAAATTCCTTTGCTTCATCCTGCAGCAATTGATCTTTCTGAAATCCTAAACAAGGGAAGGAGATAACAGCCAGATGTGCTCTCCAGCAACGTCCCTTTACCTGGCCTTGAGGGTGGTAGGGACACAAGTGGGACAAGAGGTGCAGGACTGCACCGGTGATGCCCTCCCAGCATCAGCTTGCCCAGTGGTTCTTTCAGGCAACCAGGGACCAGGCTGCAGTATGCCCCTTCCCCAAGGATTCCTCTTCCTCTGGTTGCCACCACTCCTTGGTGGGTGACCAAACCACCAGTGTGGTGATCTGTCTACCTACTGCTTTTCTGATGCCATGTTCCCTACCCAGCTCTCCCCTGCCCTCAGTCCTGGCCACTCCCTTGGGTTCTCCCTATTGGTTCCTGTACCCCAACCCTGCCCATGGACTGCCCCTGAGCCCCTGACAAAACCTCCCTGTGACTGGATTACGAGGTCTCTCTGCCTCTGGGGATCACTGGGAGAAGATGTGATTGAACTCCTCTCAAATCCTCATGGAGAGACCCTTCTCGCCTCCTTTGCCATCACTGGTAGTGCTGCTAGCTGCCGGAGCAAGAACCGCGGGGCCGTCCAAAATGGACTGCGGGAGTGCGATAATGGTCGCACTGCCCTAAGCATCCCCGCTGAGCTCTCAGGAAAGCTGCAGCTTGCTAAACTAAACCTGGAGACTACAACACACCAGCTTCTTTCTCTGGTACTGATGGTTGAGGTTAGTGCTAAAGACATGCCACAGCTTCAATCCAAAATTTCCCTGACTTAAGAAAACCATTTGCATAGAAAGTGACCTGGATGCCCCTTGGAAGAAAGGGACAGTGTGACCAGGGACATGATGTGAGCACTGTGTGTAGAAATATTCCAAACAAATAGAGTGAGCACTCCTCTGGTTGCCGCTCTATTGAAGGATTGTTCTCTAGTGGATTTTACCTGTGGTAACTTCCAAAAGGATTGATGGTGCAGGCGCTTAGCCAGGGTGCTACTGCTGAGCCATGCCCGGGAACCCCTGGCTCCAGAGGGGGCAGCAGGACTCTTCTTTTAGCAGACAGGATGAACAAACTTCCACATGATGACTGCAGCTTGCTAGAGGCCAAGGAACACAGGGCTTCCTGGCCCCCGTGTCTTCATCCTGAGCCCTGCTGCTGGCCAGCAGGCCAAGTTGGCCATGGCTGGGGCATGTGAAGCTGCATGAAGTCCTATCAAATGCAGACTGAAAATGTCCAGGACAAAGGCACTAAGTAGGAAGGAAATTGCTGACAAGATTAATTGGCAACAGATTAATTACTGGTGTTGTGTTCATCCATGCTTCCTCTTCAAAGGGGAAATAACTCCTATGCTCTCCCTGCAGACACTGCTTCTGTATAGCTAGTGCTGCTGTGTTACCCTCCTTGAGTAGCTTGTGTTTTTTCAAAAATTCAAAAGATGTCTTGAGGATCGCAGTGCTTGTGTTCCCTGTTACTCTGTGAAACAGTTGTAAGACTTTTCTCTGTCTCAAAAATTCAGCCTCTGTTCCTTGCTAAGCAAGCAAAATACTCAGTGTTCTAGCTCCCCATGGGAATGAGTATTTTGTAGTACTGTATAAGTGCTATAAAGCCAAGATAAAGCAGATTTCAATGATTATTAACAAGCCATTATTCTTCTCTCCAAACGATACAAAATCTGACAAACTGAGCTGCACAAGTATTAAATCCTAGATTTTAAACAAACAATAGATAAATCTATTAATTGCAACAGTTCTGACTTGACTAGCAAGCAAAAAATCGGAACTAAAACCCTTTTAAGCTTCCCTTTTCCTCACTGGGCTCTCTTGGGTGTTGCTTGATGTGGCTTTGGGGAAAGTGAATTCTTAGCCCTTGCACAGTGAGGCTGGACTGATCACTGGAAGTTGCATTTTTGTTGGATTTGATTTGGCTGGACAGATGCTAACCTTGCAATGGAAGGAAACTAGGCAGAGATAAAGGAAAAGAGCCAAGCTGAGGAAGCTGGTGTGAGTTCAGACTATTTAAAGAACTTCTGGCATGGAGGCTTTGAAATGACAAAAGAGCATCTTAAAAGGAATCCCTGTTGCTAAGCAACATGAATTGTTGTATATAGAGCTCCAGGAAGAGAAGAGAGAAACCTCTGCTGCTTTCAAGGAAGAAATGCTGGTGAGGAGCCATAGCTGTATCCAAAGTGTTTTTAAAGTGTTCCAGCCACATCCTGTCTGTGAGAAGGTTTCCATGACCCTTCAGTACAGAGTGGCCACTGGTGAGACTGTGTGGCTCTCCTCCTCCACCTGCTGAAATGTAGGAGCATTGTGCCTCTGCTCAGGGTGAGTGAGAATAATGGGAGAAACCTGACACTGCAACAACAAGGCGAAAAAACCATAGGTCGTGCTCAGCCAGATGTTTTGGGAATGTGAAGTGATGTTTCAGCAGAGTTTTGAGTGCTTCAATTAATTTCTCAAGTTTCCCTCCACTTTCTCCCCCATTCACATTAACAAATTCTTATCTTTCACACTGATGGTCTTTGCCTGGTCATCATCCATCCAGCTGCCAGGTAACTACTGGTTATAGCATGTGATTTAACAATGTAAAATGCATGTTCCTTTCGGGAATATGTCAAAATAAATATATTTTGCCACAGCATGACGTTTTTTCCTTTGTCCTCTCCATGCTGCAGAGATAGGTCTCACAGTGGTCCTGCCTTTCTTGCCAAGTGTGAATCCTTGACGGATCTGATTTGCTGATGGGAGAACAAACCAACCTGTCTGTTAAAATTCAGGGTTTTGTCCTTTATGTGGCTGCTGGGAGCTGAGGCTGCAGTTGGGTGCTGCTAATGAGCTGTTTCTATTAGATGGTTTTGAAAGGGTAAATTCTTTTAACTCAGCCAGATGGGGGTATGGGAAGAGTGGTTCCATGTGTGCAGAGCTATTCAGTCATGTCCCCTCTGCCTACTGGCCTCAGCAGTAACCAATGACCTGGGGCCACAGGTCATTTCTCCCATCAGATACTCACTCCCGAAATCCTGTCTGCTCTAATGTCAGCTTTCATGTGGTTTTTTTTCGTACATACACCAAATACCTAGTCCCTGTTTCCAAAACTATGTGCAAGGAGAATTTCTTTAGGCTTGCTGAGTTTGTCAGATCCTGGTCTGCTCCTCAGCCCCCTGAAAAATCTCTGGATGGATGTCCTACTGTATTGTCAGGGGTAACAGTATGCAGGCTGGTCATTAGTCTTTTGAAAGAGTTTCACTTGGCAACTCAGTCTTTGGCAAGGTTTTATTTCCATCAGAGAAAGCACATCAGAGCTTCACACTGCAGCTTGTCTGGGTGTTAGTTCTTTGCGTATTGCCATCCCTCCAAAATACCAATTTCATTCAAAGGAACGCCAGAAGCAAGCCAAAGCCTTCTCTTGGTTTTTTGCAATAACTTTTAAAAAAGGAGTGAAATTCTTGAGACACTGTACCCCAGCTCTCTGTGCTCTCCTGGGGTGGCTGGGAGCAGATGAAAAGCCAGGCCCATAGCAGGGAAGGCCTGGGATGGCTAATCTCCCTAGCTCAAAAGGAAGGGAGCAGTGGCTGGGCTCCCTCCTCCCACTGGCAATGACAATGAAGTCTTGCTGGGATGGTGTTGGCCGATAGTCAGCGCTTCCTCTGTCACTGGGGCCTGTTGCCCAGTCACTTGCTGTCAATTACAGGCTTTTTACTCTTGGTGCAGCAATTTTCCTTGCTCTAATTTAACTTGTTGCTTATTTTGCTGTCAACAGTTGAGGACAATTGACCCTTTCCCTCACCTAACATCATCTGCAGCATCTGAAGGCTGCCAGCACTGCAGCCCCCATCCCCTCTCCTGCATTGCTTCTCCGTCTGCTCAGAGCTGTCACCTCCTGCTTGTGGGGACAAAACCATGTTTAAAGAAATGCTCCCAGAAGGTGTGTGAGTTGTAGTTTGTCATGCTGCAGTGCTGATCCGAGCTGCACTGCCTGGGGCAGACACGCGTCTCTGTCAGTCTGCACTGCACCATGGGATGTATATTTTTCTTAGTTCACAGAAGAGCGGGTCTTAAAGAAACACTAGGGATTGGGCACTGGCACTCCATGTTAATGAAAAAATAGTAACTTTCAGATGTTTTTTTGGTGTGATAAAAACAGCAGTGTCTTTCAATGTGCTGCTGTTTGTGACTAGTAAGCCTGTCTTGGACAGGGTTTGCCTGGTTTGATTAAATGACAAAATCTGGGTGTGGGCAATACGGCTGCACAAATGGACTGTTTTACACACAAGTGGAAATAACTCTAGAAGAGGACAGTGGGGTGAACAATAGCAGAGAGAAAAACTCCTATGATCTTGATAATTTGACAAAACTTGCCTCCCATATTATCCTCTTATTTAGTTTTACCTTTTTTCCTTGTCTCTTTCAGATACCTAAGCAGCCCAAGAAGCAACTGCTATGGACCCAATGTTGCAGTAATCATACCCAGGATTGTGGAGTGAGCAGGACCTCAGGGAGCTAGAGTTTTCAACAGAGTTAGTTGGCTGCCTGCTGCTGGAGGAAATCTAGGCAGTTACTCGAGACACAGCCATGACTTTGTGTAGATTTTCAGTTAACAGCATTTTCCATGGCCTTTCTTTTTGAGGTCCCATTTCTAAACTGCTGTCAGCCTCGACCTCATCATGGCCAGCTGTACAGGATTCCTGCAGTGCATGCTGCTGTGCCTGTCTGCAGCTCCAGCTCTCATGCCCATGTGCTGAATGGGCACTGTTTGCTGAGGCACTGTGGGACACCTTGAGCATGAGAAGACAATGAAGACTTCTTTTCAGGGTAATCCATCTTCTTAGCTTTATTCAAGTGTTTGTGCACCTTGCAGGTGAGTGCAGTTTCACCTGAGGAGGTTGTTGTGTTTGTGTGAGGAGGTTGTTCTGTCTATGTTCAGCGATCTATGCTGGTGACTTGTTGATGTCTTCTGTAGTTTATGGGATGTTTGCTAGACCTCCTAGGCCTGAAAGATTTTGTCATCGCTTAGATGATTCTAAGTAGTGGTAACAGTGCAATACCAAAAGGACATATACTTCATGCTGAAATTCACTTCTTGTCCTTCAAGATATATATATTAAACAGACTTTAAAAGGAAAGTTTTAAGTGAACTTTGTTATCTGAGGGTAAAACTCAGAGTCTGGATAAACAAGAGAATAAATCCAGCAGTACATTAGGAAAGAGGGAGTAATTATTATTTTAAAATGTAACCTCATGAATTTCTTATCTAAACTGGAAATTCCTTAAAGACAGAAATGTGTTTGAGCTCTGCAGTACAGATGTTCCCTCCATTTTACAAGTACAAGCACAGGGGTACAGACAGAGGGAAACTAGATGACAGACATGAGAATAAAAGTGCTGAGGTGCAGATTCAGCTGTAAATTAATCGATGGAAGCAGAGAGAGATGGGGGACAGGGAGTCCCTCTGGGAGATGGTCTGAAGTGGAGCTCTGGGTGACAGCAGCTAAAGCCACCACATAGCCCCAAACTTCCCCTGAGCTCGGAGCATGATCTTACAGCAACTGTGTAAGTATAACAGTTATATGTCAAAAATCCAATAAAATATGCCAGGTATGCTGGATTTGCAAATACTTTTTTTTTGTTTGTTTTTTCAAACCTACAGCTCGGGCTGAAATTCTGGGAGGAATGGGGCTAGGAAAACCCCTATGGATACCAAAGCCACTGCTGGCACACACGGCCAAGGAGCAAGTTGCCAACATTTTCCTACAGTTTTCTTCTACATCGTTTGCTCCCACTGCTGCTACTGATTTCCACGAGATGGAGCTATTCTAACGTGGATTTGACTTGGGAACACGTGTGCTACAGCATCTTTTTCTTTTTCTTTTTCTTTTTTTCTTTTTTTTTTTTTTTCTTTTTTTCTTTTTTTCCTTTTTTCTTTTTTTCTTTTCTCTTTCTTTCTTTCTCTTTCTTTTCTTTTTCTTTTTCTTTTTCTTTTTCTTTCTTTTTCTTTTTTCTTTCTTTCTTTTTCTTTTCTTTTCTCTTCTTTTTCTTTTTCTTTTTCTTTTTCTTTTCTTTTCTTTTCTTTTTTCTCTTTCTCTTTTTCTTTTTCTTTTTCTCTTTTCTTTTTTATTTTTCTTTTCTCTTCTTTTCTTTTTTCTTTTTCTTTTTCTTTTTCTTTTTCTTTTTCTTTTTCTTTTTCTTTCTTTTCTTTTCTTTCTCTTTCTTTTTTCTTTTTCTTTTTTCTTTTTCTTTTTCTTTTTTCTTTTCTTTTCTTTTTCTTTTTCTTTTTTCTTTCTTTTTCTTCTTTTTCTTTTTCTTTTTCTTTTTCTTTTTCTTTTTCTTTTTCTTTTTCTTTTTCTTTTTTTTTCCTTTCCCTTTTCCTTTCCCTTTTCCTTTCCCTTTTTCTTTTCTTTTTCCTTTTCTCCATAACAGGATTTCTGAAGTGGGTAGAATTTTAAGAAAAATCGTCATCCAAAAAAAGTAATTCCCAAAAGCAACATCTGGAGCTCAATGCACATTTTTTAGTGCATTGTGTCATCAAAATCACATCAAAATGTGTCATCATGCATAGTTTGTGTCATCAAAAGAGCTCTTGCAAAACTAGCTCCTGGGGGATGGAGGTAAATACAGAGCAGCTTTGCCCGACACTGGGGCAGCTGATGGGGTGTGCACCCACCTCACCTACTGGAGGCCATGGCTGAGGGAACTTCCACTGCTCCATCTCCTGAGCACATGCTGGGTGGCTCTTTGACACCCATCAGACTTTGCCTATGGCCCCAGTTTGCAAAGCTCAGCCTTCTGGGGCAGCAGACTGCCTTTGCTGAATCGTGATGACCCTCTCCTGTGACATTTCTTTCCTTTTTAATCAATTTTTAAAAATCTAGTTATGTCTGTTTCCATGTGCCATCTTCTCCCACTGCAGCATCTGCTCATTCCCTTTCTGCTTTGTCCCTACCAGCCCCATTCCCCAGCGAGTCACAATGCAGACAAAATTAATGTAAATGCTGTTGCTTTATAATATATGTCTGAAAACTTCAGGGCATGCCTGTCTTTTGATCAAGTCATGCCCACAGAGCCAAACTCCTCCTGCCCTTGTTGCTGGGACGTACTTTGACACTGCAGCCCCTGTAAACAGCAGCAACTCAGGGAGAGGCATTTATCTGGGGCTTTTCAGTAGGAGCTGTCAAAATTAGGGCTAGGTTTATATGCAATGTTTGTAATGCTTGGAAGAAGGGTATCATGAGTGCCCCTTGCTTGCAGCTTGTGTTGCAAGTTGTTTAGGGCTGTGCTGGCACTGCTGTGAGAAGCTGGTGTTCTCTCTTGGCACACAGGAGGTAAGTGCTATCTCTGTGATGAGGTGTTGCTGGCAACCAGTGCCTGCCCTGAGTCCATGGCCACCCAGGGAGGCAGTGGCCCAAGCAAGTGCCCAGTGCTGGAGGCTGACTGGTCCCTTTGCCTGCCACAGCAGAGAGCAGCCCTGCTGCTTTTCAGCCACACGGGGTCTGAAATCATCACTGCTGTGGGTCTCAGCTAAGTGGAAACCACAGCAAGACAAATAAGGGCTAGCTATATAGGCAAGGGGCTGCCATTACCCGATCTGGTAACACTGCACCTGTCCAAATTCCCATGTAAAATATTAATTCACAAAGACTGGCACATAAATGTGTTTGACAATTGTTGGTTAGGCTTTTTTTCCAGTATGTTTAACATCCATCCTTTCCTGCCCTCAAACCTGTGCTTTACAGTGGAGGGAGTTTTGGAGGAAATAGAAAAGGTTCTTGTGAGCTCCCAAGTGGAGGATTGTCCTCTTTGCAGGCACCCGTGGGGTAGACCAAAACCTTTGGTACACTCTTAGCGCACAGGTACTTATCAAGCACTGTCTGTCTCTTGCTTTGCAAGACCAAAAGAGAGACAGAATCAGCATAATTTCGATTTCCTTAATCTGATGACCAACTGGTGCAGCTGATAAGCATGTCTGGGAGGCCCCAGAGAGCAGGCAGCCTTCACCCATCCCCACTTCCAAGGAGCACCTTGCTGTGTGTCCTACAGATGAAGTTTGCTCCTCTTCCTCCCACTCTCCAGTCTCCAACATGAACGGCTTTGAAGTGATTTTGCTTGAGCCACTTCATTGCCACTATACCACTTGTCCTTTCACAGAGTCATCAGAGTCCTCTAATACCGGTTATTTAAACATAGCTGTAAAGGTATGATTTTCATAGAAGCGTGTGTCTGTTTGTGCATGCCTAGCTTGCAGTTCCTGCTCTCCACATGTGTGCCCTGACTGCCCTTGCTGGCCTGCCTGGCTCAGGCTTGCATGCACCCAGCTGGCTGTGTGGGTGCCCGGGCATGCCAGGAGCACATCCAAATACAAACGGGATTTGCCATCGGCCATGAAAACCTGCAGTGTGCAATTGCCTGTGGATGTTTGGGGCATAATTCTTGGGGATGACAAACTGTCCGTAGCTCCTTATGGATTGCACTGCTGTGCAAATTCCCTGAGACCCATTGGTCCAGATCCCAAAGCTCCTGAAGCTGTGCTCCTGGAAGATTCACCCAGATGGAGGGAGACAGCAAGGGGAGGGGCAGGCTGATGGCAGTGTGTGGGAGTGTGACACAGGCAACACTGCTTCCAGGAGTAAAAATTTGTGAGCTAAAGTACATTATTCTGCTTGCATGCAGGTCTCTGCTTTGGTCAGGTAGCCAAGCTAGAGGACAGCAGAGAGGAAACATCTTGCTTGCCAGCTCCCCTGCAGGCCCACCATCCAGAGTCAGGGAGAGCTGAAATCAACAAGTGAGGGGTGCCTGCCCATGGACACCAGCTGCTCTCAGAGCAATAAATGATTGTGTTTCTTCACCAGAAAGAAGATGAGGCATGTGATATCTCATGCCAACATTGGTGCCATGGGTATTTATTTCTCTTATGTGAGAAGAAAAAAAATGCCAGAAGAATCTAATAAATTACAGTATAAATGCTACTATTTGAAATATCTGTGTTAGAAATTACTTGAACTTTCATGAGTTTCACATGTCGGGTGTGGGTGATTTAGGCTAGTGATTATTTAAGACACAGGGTGTGATTGGACTTTTAGGATTTGGAAGGATTACACATGCTTGTCAAGTGGGTGTTTAATCTCTCTTCAATTATAACTTCAGTTTGTAAATGTTGAAACTATAAATCATCACACCCTTGATCCATGGCATAGGACAAACCGTGCTGATTTTCTCCCACCTCATCTTAGATTGACTGCTTTTCTCCAGTGCTCTTAATGCCCTCCAAATTATGACTTTTCCTTTTTTAGCCCACACTGCTGTGTGCACACACACATGCAGGCAGGCATGTGTTTCATAACAGGTTTTTGTGCTTGTGACTCAGAGCTGAACTATTAAACCATAACACATGGCTGACATCTGGAATTCCCTCAGACATTTTTGTCATTTGAATATTGGTAGCCATGGTTTGCTACTCTCCTCCAAAATGTAATTTTCTTTATTCTCAGCTCATAAGAACAGAGCTAGAAGATTTTACTGAGCCTGTTGGTGTCACTTGATCAATATATATAAAATATTTTGTCCAAGCCCGCTTTAAAGGCACATGTGTTCAGAGAATTTGGCAGAAAGATCTTACTAAAGAAAGCCTCTGCTTCATCTTTAGGTTTAAAATGATTGCATACCATGAGAATATTCAGAAAAATCACAGCAAGGCCTTGTTTTTGCACAGCAAGGGCCTGTGGTTGCTAAGAGCCACAAACAGTCACCTGCTAGCTAGCAAAATGGGGTAAGATTTGCAAATGGATTGGCTTGGTGCTTGAATATAATTATTTACATTAATTCCTCCAAATGAATGCCACTCATTTGGCTGGTTTTAGAGGAAGATTAAAATATGCTGGTATTTGCTGTAATGTGGAACAGTTTGTCTTACCTGTGTCTCACAGGGTGTTTTGTGCTATTCTCAGGGCTGTTTGCCATGAACTAGTATGGTCCTGCAGAGATTAGGATTTTGCATTCTTCTTTAAATATTGTGGGGTTGCCACTCAGAGTGCTATAATTAAGGACATGTTAAATTTTACATTGATACCAAGGATGTAATGAAAACTTCTGTCTATCTGCCACTGTGATAAGTGTCAAGCAAAAGGGGTGAGCTGGGGAAATTGTTCCCAGCTTTGACTCAGAAAATCATCTACTCCTATTTTTCAATCCAGCCCTACAAGCACATTTTTAAATTCGAGGATTGTCTGGTTTTTCACTGACATTGAGAAGGATGTAACAGTGCTTCACTGCTGCTTCAGGAAGAGAGGAGGAGCATTGTCAGAAGCCTATGCAGTCAGAGTAAGTATAGGATGCCTTCAAGGCACTTCCTTTGCCTGGTGAGCAGCTGCAAAAGAGGGGTGACTGCCAAAAGTTAAAGAAGGTGACCACGGAGGTTTCTGAGAGATGGTTTGTTGCAGAGGCTTTCTATCTTTGGCTATTACAGCAAAAAGTGGCAGTGGTGGTGCAGCACTGTGATGCCTTTGAAGGCATGCATGTTGTAGCAGTGAATTAATGTCATTTGGTGCAGGTTTTTCGTGCGGTTCACTGTAAGGCCTCTCAGATTCAGCAGGGAAGGCTTCACCTGCAGCACTTGGTCTACACCACAGAACTGACATGTATAGCTGGCTCTGGTGGTCCCTTGTGTGCTGTGTGCCTGAGCGGCCAGCTTTCCACGCATGTATTTTTTGAAAATCTTTTTTTAGCTGCTGTGTTTCAGACCTGGTCATGTTTGTTCTGTTCACTGTGGCTGAATAAAATTCTCATGTCAGTGGTTCAGAAAATAATTTGTGCTCTGGCTCAAACATTCAGGTGTCTGAGTGTTACTGCTTTTTAGTAATAACACCGTGCCAAGGGAGTCTCATTGTGACAGGCTGTGACCCTTAAACACATGGTGGCTGGAAGAGCATTCTTTCCAGGATCTTTTATCCTCACAGCTGCACTTCCCCACTGACTGGACAAGTGAGTACATTATTGTACTCACCTGTCATGATTAAAGTGGAGTCCTTTGAACTCCTACAGAGTGGTTTCTTCATCAAAAGCCTCTGGTACTGATGCGGCCCTGAACTGTATGTATCCTTGCAACAAGGTTTTTCAGTGCACATGAATACATACGCACAGATTCACTAAAGATGAGTCATATTTGACCAGCCTGATTGCCTTCTACTATGAAACAACAACCTGGATGGATGAGGGGAGAGCAGTGGATATTGTCTACCCCAACTTCAGCCAAGGCTTTGGCAGTTTCTCTTACAACATCCTCATGGACAAACTCTGGGCTGTGGGCTGGATGAGTGGACAGTGAGGTGGATTGAGAACTGGCTGAATGACAGATCCCAGAGGGTCAAAATCAGTGGCACAGGGTCTGGTAGCAGGCCTGTCCCTAGTGGTGCCTCCCAAGGTTCAATGCTTAACCGTTCAACTTGTTCATCCATGACTTGGATGAAGGGGCAGATGCCTCCTCAGCAGGTTCACCAAGGACACAGAGTTGGTAGGAATGGCCAACATCCTGACGTGCTTTGCAGCCCTTCAGAAGGACTTGACAAGTTAGAGAGATGGGAACCTGGAGAGCTGCGTCCAGTTCTGGGCTCCTCAGGACAAGAGAGACATGGAGCTCCTGAAGCGGGTCCAGCAGAGGCTACAGATATTATGAGGGGTCTGGAGCATCTCTTATGAGGAAAGGCTGAGGGAGCTGGGCCTGTTCAGCTTCAAGAAGAGATGACTGAGAGGGGGCCCCATCAGTATTTACAAGTATCTGAAGGGAAATTGCCAAAAGGATGGACCAGGCTCTTCTCGGTGGTGCTGAGCAATGGAACAAGAGGCAATGGTCAGAAACCAATGCACAGGAAGTTCCACCTGAACATGAGGAAGAACTTCTTCGCTGTGCAGGTGACTGTGCCCAGGAACACACTGACCAGAGAGGTTGTAGATTCTCCCTCACTGGAAATATTCAAGAACTGCCTGGACCCAATCCTGTGTCACATTCTCTCAGATTATCCTTCTTGAGCAGGGAGGTTGGGCAAGATGTGGTCCCTTCCAACCTGACCCATTCTGTGATTCTGTATGTTAAAGTGACCCTGGTGGCTGTGCCCCTGACTTTAATGAAAGCAGAGGCAGCCCTTGGTAGGGGTGGCCATGGCCAGAGCAGTACCAGCCCATCTGCAGCCCGGAGCAGGCAAGACCACCCAGTCCATCTCCTTGAGCTGGTATGCAAATATAGCTGTATTTTAGCTGCTGACAGCTCTGCTAATGGATTATGTGGGTACACAAAAGTGATGTGCTATAAACAGCAATTAAAACTGTGTTGTCAGAGTGTCAAAATCAATCTCAATTTTTTATATGGCTGGACATGCTACTTATTTACTCATTATAAGGGTTAGAGCTTGTTGTTATGGTTATCAGGTGCTTCTGATTGCCAAATTCTGATGGAGTGTGAGACCCTGAGTTGAGCACTTTCTCACCAGATCTCTGAGTCAAGCTGATTTTGCTGGAAAACTTCAGCCAAAACACTTGGGGTTTTTTTGAGCATGAGTCCTGTGCACGTAAATCCTGGTGGATACCCTCTCCTGGGGTGACCCAAGCTTGCTTCATCCCTTGGACTGGCTCAGTGGGGCCACATGCCCTGGGCATGAGCCCATGTTGATGCCTCTGCTACCAGCCAAAGTGTGTGCTGGCCCCATGGAGCCCAGCACTGTGCTTCAGCTTGGGGTGAGTGGTTTATGCTTCTCCAGTCTGGGGTGGGATAGGAAGGACTGTCTTAGCATTGGGATCACAGTTTTGGCTACCTTCTTGTAAAGTGAAAATTATTGCTTCCCACACCTCCTCACCCCTTGTCCATCTCCCCAGGCTGCCTTGAAAATGAACATGTTGTTTCTGAAGCACTCACGTATGGTAGTGGCATGGGAGAAAACAGGCAGAAATTAATTAGTCTGTCTTCAGAGCGGGGTTTGGGGATTATAGAAAATAAGCCTGTTAATCATTATGGAGAAGGTAGAATGCTCTGAACTGGGTCCTCACTCACCCTGGGTACTTAATGACATGTTTTCACTAGAAAAAAATGGTAAGATCACGTTAATTAAAGGCTGCCAGAATGCATATGTACAAGCGGGGTAATTGAAGAATGCTGAATGTCTGCCAATTTGACATTACCTAACTAGCTTGATTTTTCAACCATAGTAATAGTCTCATATTTATGTATTTTTTGGGATGCCATATGAAAGAAAAATATTTAAGCAAAATAGCATACTGAGCAGAGTAAATTACGACAGCAGGGTTCCTTGTTACTCTGTGCCTGATGGAGAAAATGAAAAAGGATAGTAAAGGGAGCAGGGAAGCAATGGTTTGTGTATCATACATAAAAAGGTACTGTAACAGTGGCGATCTGTCTGCCATAGTAGTGAAGTCAAGCATTTGGAATAATATGATTTCACAGCAAGACAGGATAGTACAGCTCTGTTGAGCTGAATCTGTATTAGATGGTGTGATTTATCTACATGAAACTAAAGAAAAGGTTAAAACTTAATTGTATTAAATTGTGGGTCACAGCAGACAGGATCACCTTATGGTTTTCTAAGTTCCTAGCTTTCCTTGTCTCTAGCTTGTTATTCATTAGAGCTCTGCACAGCTCTGTGGGCTCCATGCAGCACTGGGCTTGCAAATTCATGGTTCTAGCCCTCTTCCTCAGGCTCCTTACTCTTGTACTGTGCTGTCAAATGCAATATCCAGAGACATCACTCTCTTTAATATCTCTGGTTTCTCTGTATTTATCCCTGGTAGAAAAAAAAAAAGACATTTCTGCCATCCTGCAGCTAAGAAGACCTGACACAAGAGTTGCTTTTTCAACAAAATGTGATTGGGTTTGTATCCCCAGATCTCCAAGCATCTTAGGCCATCAGCTCCTAATCTGACCTCTGTGACTTTGTTCCCCTCATTCCTTGAGCTGGCACCTTATGGCTCATATCTTCACACCTCCCTTGAATTTCCCTGTGCTGTTTTCAGACTTACGTTTCTGAACTAAGTCAAAAGCTTTGGCCTTTTACAAGTAGTTTCCAGTCAGAATTATGTCTGTTAGGACACCTCTGAGGAAAAAGAAAAATCTGATTAAAAATAGGAAAATCAAACCACACACAGTGTGATTATACCTGAATCTGTTGGAAGGTCAGCTGATTTTTCAGATGATTTAAAACCATTAAATTGATCAAGGGCAGATATGCATCATTACTTGATCTTATCTTCATTTCCCTGGACACATTTGCTCTCCATTTGTCCTTCCCCTGTTTGTTTATGTTCTTTCATGCCTTTCTTCAAAGTAGACTGTAAAGCCTTTGGGACAAAAATCAGTGGTGTGTTGGTAAATGGGAAGGACAGACTGACTGCCTCATCTTGCCCAGACTTAACTGTGGGAAATGGGGGACTGCTGCAGTGCTGACAGCAAGAATGGGTAAATCTGCCCTTGGAGTACTGAAATTTACCTGTGGCCACACTATGGGTGGGGACTTAGTTTGCCTGAGCAGCTTATCTGGATTGCTTGGTGGCCAGGGGAGTAGCTGTTTGGGGAGCCTGTGCAGCATTCAAGAGCCAGCCTGATCAGCACTGTAACCTGCAATCTGTTATTGACCAGAAGCCTTGGCTGGGGGATGTCAAAAATCTGCTATTACAAAAAGCAAATTAATCATAGAAACATCACATGTTAGGTTTTGTATAGTTTTCACTCCAAGGGGATGTTCATAAAGAGTTTCAATAACTTGAATGATCTTCAAGACAGTCTCAAATAACTATGCAATAGTTATTTCTTATGCAATAACTATTGTCAGATTTTACACAAACAAAAAGAATATTATGAGGAAGAGCTAGAGATAAGACAACAAATGGAGGAATATCAGAAGATTACCCTAGAAATATGCATTGATCTTTTTAATGTTTTTAACTCTGTGTAGTGCTTCAGGGAATAACTTATGTGAAGCAGTTGTTGTAATGCTAAATTAGGGGGGAACAGTTGTGAGAGAGGCAGATCTTAAACACCTGGCGCAATGCAAAAGCCCAAACTGTACCAGAAATGCTACTTACAATGCAAATATTAAACAACAGTAGCTGTTTTCCCTAAAGACTATTCTCTAGAGTTTGTTACAGCATTTAGGGGATATCTTAACTCTTCTTGACATTTTACTTTCCCCTTGCTTGGTTTTTGGCTCTATCCCTTGCTGTGAGGAGGAACTGTGTGAGTACCTTAGTGCTTGTGTCTACAGAATTATTAAAGATGAAATGTGGTAAAATCCTGAAGGAAAGTGGAAGGAGTGGCTACTAAAGCATTTAAGTGGGAGATTTCTTCATTTGGGTTGGTAGCTCCTTGGGCACAGGTTTTTGCAGTTATCTCATATTAGGCATGATGACTTATGTTTGAGAAGATCTCATCCCTCATTAGTGACGTCTTTATTTCTATCCCGCCAGAGGTGGATATGAAAGACTGGACTGTGTTTTTATAATCAGAGGGGAAGTGTGAGTGAATGCATTATCAAGGAAATGGCTCTGCTCAACAGGGAAGCTGAGAAACTGGTAAATCAAAACTGAAGATGGTTGTGAGAGGTTTGTCTGAGTTTGGTTTTTGTCCATCACTACTCAACATTTTAATGAAGTAAAGACAGTGTATTAAATTTGCAGATAACACCAAGGTTAGAGTGCTGTGATCAAATCTCAGAAGGGTTTTGAATTGTAAAGGATCTCAGTGAATTAAAGATATGGGCCGATAAAGGATGGTGTAAATAAAGACAGTCCAAAGCTCTGCCTTCTCAGAAGCGATTAGATCAATGGGCACAGGTAGGGAAGTGCTAAATGGGCAGGATTTTGGAGGAAAGATATTCCGGAGCGTGTAGTTAGTTTCAAAAGTGAACATGAGGCAACATTATCCTCCAGTTGCAGAGGGATGTGGAAAAATTGCCAGTAAGGATAGCAGTGTGAGCTCTAGGAAGAGGCACCAAGCCTGTGACAAAGCAGCTCAGGAGCTGTGTAACCAGCAGAGAAGTTGGGCACCAACTGGAAAAAGTCCACAAAGAAGCAAAATGGGATGCAGCAAACAATGGTGAAAGACTGAGGGTTTTCTAGCCCAAAGAATGGGAGAATGAGGATGGAAGAAAGAAATGTTTTGCTGCTGCAGAACTGCTGTGGAGTAAGGGAATGGCAATTTGTAAATAGCAGTGAAGAAATTTCTGGTTTTAAAATAGAAAATGCTTTCTGATGGTAGTGATGGTGAACTGCAGGAATAGGATGCCAATTTTTAAGAACCATTGGGAGACACATATCCCAGAAGTGACACTGGAGCAGCTGATTCTGCCTTAAAACAGTGGTAAGAAGTTCATAGCTTTTCAAATTCTTTTCAGCTGTATTCTTCTGAGTCTACAACACAAATATTTCAAAGCATTTTGAGCTGAACAAACTGAAAGAGAGGAAAACCTGGGTTCAGACTTTCCTTGGTTTGTCAGGTGGTATTGCTTTTCTCACAACAGTAGGTGTCCTGGCTCATTTTCAAGGTTGGTGGGGCAGAATGGAAGAAAAATATAAGAAACTTGTATTCTGGGAAGGAGTTTCTTACGCAATTAATTGTGGCCGCACTCTGACATGGGATGAATGTTTGGAATCTCACCACTTCTAAAGTGGCTTTGTCATGAGCTCTAAATGTCACTGTTCCCCGTTGGCTCTCATTCTTTGTGTCTGTTGATGAATGTAATACTAGACTTTGTAGTGTGTAGCTTGTCTGAACAAAGGTAGCTACCAAATGCAACTTGTTGAGAACTTGGTTCAAGCTGCAGCTAGATTTGGCAAATAAGTTTCTGTGAGTCTGTTTCGTGGTAACATGAACTGTATGATTCCTACAGGGGAAACAAAAAGCTAAGAATAGTGTTACCAAGAATGTGGCTTTGGTGGTTTTTCTTAGTAAAGAGGTAGATGAGCAAGATGTAGCCTGTAAAAGGGAAGAAAATATGCGTTGGTGGGTATACAGGAGAAATTGAAAATTCCAGGTGAGATCTAGTGGTCTGGGCATATAGAAAGGTAGACTGGACTGGCTAACGCTTAATCCTCAAAGAAAACTTTGTATTTTAGCTGCAGCAGGAATTACTGTCTCAGATAACATTTTTTTGAGCTGCTTCTCTTATGTATGTACTATAATTAAATTCTAAGAAGTTATCAAGGGCTATGTCAAATGCATTAAATAAGCATCTGAAATATGACGCTTCCAGCTTCCAATCTCAGTGCAATTACTCTGGAGTTTTATGACAAAGAGTTTCAGACATTTTTTGTAGGACATAGAAATGTTCAGCTTGAGAAAGAAATTTCAAGCATTTCCATTAAAATTGAAGGGTTCTATGAAATCAGGTTGATTTTCCTGGAATTTCACAAAGAAGAGGAACAGTGGAATAGTTTAACAATTTTCTGATAAGATACTTTAATTATTTTAAAACATTTCAGCAAACTCCTCAACCTTCCTCCAGCTGAGCACTGAATACTGCAGTAAAATACATAATATTGGGATGTTTTGATTTTATTGATTCCAAAATGTTCATATGACTGGAAAACAGATGATGCTGCAGAACCACTTATTCAAGAAGTGATAACTTGAGCAGCGTGCTGCAGCCTGATGGGAGAGAGACAGGTCTTACACAGGTCTACTTGAAAGCTTCCTCACTTTGTGGCTTTTCCCCAAGAAGATCAAAGGAGAGAACCAAATTTGCCCTAACAAGACAGATTTTTAACCAGATAGTTAGAGACTAAGCCAAATGGTTTGAAGCTTCCTCCACCAACTAGCTTCTTCCAAAGAATGAGATTCCACCTCCAGCTGCCCTTTTGTTCCTCTGGCTCTGCTCTGGGTTATCCCCACTGCCTGCAATTGCTCACTGAATGTGATCTATAGGGGACTGCAACATGGCTCCCAAAAATATTTCATCTTATACAGCATGGACCTCTGTTCTCACACGTCTGTTCCTGAAGTGGCAGAGTCTGTGTGACTCCTCTGCTGCATGCAGAGCTTAACACGGAGGAGCTGTGAGCTGTTTCTGCTGCCAAAGTTGTTCAGCAGGTTGCCACGCTCTGCTCAAAGAGCACTTCCCCAAAGAAGTGATGGGATTAGTGTGGGCTGCCAAACCTGAAAGAAAGAAGCCCATAATAGAACAGGATAGCTGACAGCTGTGGCATGTCATTTCCACCTCTTCTTCATCAGTACTAACTGAACTGTTTATTTGCAACCCCAAGCTCCTCCCTGAGGAGAATTTACAGAAAAGCTGGTACAAGAAAGCACTGCTTAGTTGATTCACCAGTTACACAGAGTCAGCTCCAGCCCACAGAACCCCATAAGAGAGGGACTGTGGGGAGCTGATGCAATTACTGTTTCATCACATCATACATTTGAAGTGAGTGCATCCAAAGTCTAGAAGAAAATTACATAATTCTCCTGCACCACTTTCCTTCTTTGGGGATCACAGCTTCCATTTGCTGAAAAATGATTGCTGAAGACATTTAGTGAGACAAAACAGGTCCCTTGTTTGCCTCCAAGCAGTGAGGTCAAACTTAGGTTGTACTGTTGTTTTACGTCTGCTATGTTCCGCTAAGCTTGCCATTCCGTCGATCAAGCAACTGCAGTGGTCTGATCAATTACTTCTTCATAAGCTTGTGCTGTCTGTTATCCAAATCCGTGTTACTGTTAAGTTTAATACTGTTAATATCTTCCAATTTATTCCTCTCCGGATAAAGCAGAAATTTCCAGACGTCTTCACCTGCCTGCTGCCTCACAGGTTAAACATAGTGCCTTGCTTCGGGGGAGGCTGGCAGACTTGGAAGCCAAAGTGCATCTCCTGGATAGCTTCCAGGCTCCCTGAACAGGACTGAGAGTCATAAGGTCAGTTATTCCTCATGGGAAAAAACAGGGAAACTGTAGAGGAAACTGTAGGTCTGAAAATTGAAGCCTTGATATATAGGAATGCCAGAGAAAGGGTAGCTGACTGTGGGCTGGACTGTACATTCCCTTTGCAGCAGCACTTCTACCCTGATATCCCAGGTGTTCAAACATGGGAGCTCAGACCCACACACCCTGTGACTGACTTAGCACTGCAGGCAAGAGGTCTGGCTTGTCTCTCTGGCAGCTAGAGCCCATAAACAGGTTATTTCAGTGAAACATTTTTCTTGAAAAAACATGGTGTGCAAAGTTTGTTCTCCCTCACACAAATAATAATTGCTTGAAGCTCTTCAGCTTCACGGATGCTAAGCAGGAGAATGTCTGCACTTTTCCTATACCATGCCCTGTAGCCTTGGCATCGTGTTTATTGCAAAGCACCCTGAAAGCTGGATCCCTCAACAGCAGACCTTGCACCAGGGTTTCTTATCTGCACACTAGGGTTTCCCTGCAAAGCCTGGAGCTTGGCATGGCTGTGTCTCCCTGGGTTCCCTTGAGGTGCTGGAGGTCTGGTTTTCAGAGCCTTTTTTGAATGAGGCAAAACAAGACTTAAACCTCAGCCTGTTGCTCTTCTGGTAATTTTTTTAAACAAAAGTTCAGACTGCAATACTGTGACGACTTCTCTCAAAAATGTTGGCCTAGTTTTCATTCTGATATGAAATGTTTGAGATGTTTTAATGGAATAGGATTTCTATCTAGCTGCCCAAGGGAGGTGGTCCATGGCACATCTTTGTAAATCAGCTGTATGCTGAGAGAGACCTATCAGGCCCTCGGAGAGCTCCATATCAGTAGTTAATATTTCAGATAAAGATTATATCCTCCCCTCTGCTTGTTACAGTCCTGTTGTCTCTCTTTTTCAAGTAGAGATGATGTGGTCAGAAAAAGGTGTTGATTGTTTATGAGGCAGAGTAATTCTCTGTAGCCTCTGCTTCCTAAAATATACCTTTTTTTCTTTCTTTCTCATTGGCTTCATATTCTCCCTTCTCTGCAGCTCCTAAAGACCTGAGGGTCTCTTTGGCAAACCCATATGTGGGAAGATGAAAGCAGCCAGTGGTCTTTTGGAAGGGGCTCATGTGGCCTGCAGTACCTCTGCAAGACTGTCTTCTGCAAATATCAGATAATGATAAAGAGAAATGGGGTCACAGCTCATTTTGCCTTACATAGAAAACAGAAGTTATCAAGTCATGATTCACAAGTGAAAATATGTAATTAAACTTTGTCAGTGCTCCCTTTCTTGATTTGTCTTCACTTTTTTCCACAGTTTCATAAAGTGCATTAGTAAACCAAATTCGATATTGGTCCCTTCTTGTTGTTTTATATATTTGTTAAGGTTCACGTAATGACAAACCTATGTCTTAGTTAGAAATTATACCCACTGGAAACTACTTAAGCACACAATAGGAATTGTGGGAAAGGAATATGAAAGCCCTGAGCAATTGAAGTTTGGACTGAACAACATTTCAGCTGCCAAGGAGGGCAAAAAAAGCAAACCACACAAGTTTGGGTGCTCTTTTTCTTTCCAGTGGAATGTATTAAAAAGGAAAATTTTACTTTGGAGATACCAAATGTATTACTTTCATCTCAAATAAAATATTATAATTTTTACACTGTCAAATTTCTTACATAGTTTAGTTTAAAATTATCACCTGCCTTTGCTTGGCTAACCCTATTTGACCTGAGTTATGAACAGATGAATTTTGGTCACCTCTGAAACTATTTATTTTGTTGCAGCTTTATTTGCAATCACCTGTCACACCCATGAATCTGTTTCTGTAGACTCTGAAACAAAAAAGGGCAGAAACAAAAAAGCAAGGTGCTGCCTATGGCAAGAGCAGTTGCAATTATTTACAGTGATGTTTAAGTTCCATTGTAGAAATGATGTAAGAGACATAGATTTTCCTTTAAGCCAGGTGAGGCCTTGGTGTTGCTGTCATCCTGCTTCATCATCCCTAGGAGGATTTGTAGTCCCTTCTCCTTGATGGTGCCTCAGGTACTTCTACAGCAAACTTTCTGGCTGTTACTGCTGCCTTTACAAAGCAAATCCTCTGTGTATAAGATGACGGCCAGCAACTGGGGTGAAAAAGCAGGATTCTCTCCATGGGCCAGTAAAAATGGTCCTATGTGATTTAACATGGAAAAATGTAATAGTACAAAAGACTGGGTTAAAAAATAGCAAAGCAAGACATGCTTTAAATGAAAACAGCCCCCATGACACTGCAAGGAAAATTATCTGGAAGATATAGTACCTATAAACTTCAAGCCATCAGCCAGTATCTGGCATCAATTACAAAACCACAGGACACTGGGCTGCCCCAAGGATTTGAAATCACATCCTGCTCCTCCTTGCAGGGTGGCACCAAGCACCCAGGAGCATGTGGAGCGAGGTAGGGCAGACTGCCAGGGTTATATGAGCTGAACCCTTTTGCAACTAGTTTATAGCACTAGGTTAGGTTACTAAATGAGGGCAGAGATCTGTGGTAGGGGGGGTAATAAGAAAACTTGCTTTTGAAGTCTTGCATTTTCTCTAATTATCTTTCTCATGTTCAGGCATGTGTAGGTATTGTGTCTAAAGGTGAAGGAAACCCTGATTTGTGACAAAGCTTCCTCTTCATACCCCAGCTCAGTCTGTTACTTTCCAAACAGGAATGGACAGGGCTGAGTGCCTCTGAAGCAAGAGGGCAAATTTTTGTGGCACAGATCTTCACTGGATGTGAAGCAAACAATGACAGTAGCAGTCACAAGTAAGCTGTCTCTCTGTGGAAGTCACTCCAGCCATGTTGTGACCATGGGTTGAGTCGACAAGGAAACTGTCATAAATTTCATTGAGCCTGAGAGTGGAGAAGAGTCAAAGCCAGAGCTGGAAGGCAACTGAAGCTTGGTGCAGCTGCCCTTCCCCTGCAGTATACCTCTCAGCTCTGTTGTGTTGGCTGTGATAGGAAAACTTCCTTGTCACTCTGGGAGAAGTATCTCCTCTCCATCTTTGAGATCTGCAGAGAGGCCTACCATTTTTTCCTCTTTAGTTGCATTTTGGCAACATGCAAAAGCAACACATCCAATTTCTCACTCTTTTTCTGGAGCAATCACTTAGTGCAGCAGTGGCAAACTACCAGGTACCAGGTACTAATGCCACGGTGTCACTGCTCCATTGTCAGAACACTCTTTGCCTACAAAGTCCTGAAGATGAGCCTTAGCTGGCCAGAGTGCTGGCTGCCAAAGGCAAGGCTGCAGAGAAACCTGTGCTCTAGTCTCCCCATGGTTTTTTGTGAAGCAGAAGGATGGTTATATCTCTGGTAGCATTTCAGACTCTTGCTTTTTTTGCTGAGCTGAATCTGAGGCAGTTTTAGCCCCTGGAGGAGGATGTGGCACCAAGCATCACAGCTGATAGCATCCTAGGAGAGGTGAAGGATAAAAGATAGACTGTGAGATCATTTGATTTCTTTTAGTTTCCCACAAAGGCCCCGTGACTTAAAGGAAATTGGTTCTATTTTCAATTTGGTTAACACCAGATATATAATTTTTAAAAATAGTAAACTCACTTCTTGTTATCTTACTAGAGAAAGATGATTTTTGAGCTTCACATATAAGTGAAAACCAGCTGTCAGCTATAGCTCCTGCCTGAGGTATTGAGCTTTGCAAGTGAGCTTGAGCACTGGGAACTCAGGCCACTCTGAAATGACAGTACCTCACTCATTTTGGCTGCCTGCCTTCCCTTTTCATCAGCTCTTGGGATTTCATTACAGCAGAAAACCTGTTGGGAAGAGATGGCGGATAAAGATTATGCCATGCAACACAACAGTTCATCTTTCACTCAAGTATAGCTTTTTGCCTTCTTTTACAATGATTTCTCATATGTAAATAAGATCCATATTCCTGCATTTCCTTGAAACTTAGATATTACTTCTGACTATATCATAACTTTCTAATTTTGAGATGTTTCTTGCTACAGAAGAAGGGTAGAAAGCACCATTCAGTACTAGATCCGAAGCTGTTCAATGTCAATGGCAAAAATTTCAGTTTCCCTGTGTTCAATCCTATCACTTGCTGTCTCCCTTTTCTAATTAGTCTCATCCCCTCATCCAAAGATACATACTTAGATCTGTTTCTACCAGACCAAGCCTTTTCCAACTTTCATGTGCAGGTCTCTTTCTCAGCAGCCATTCAAAATCAGGCACAAGCTCTTCTTCCATACTCTTGTTTGACTTCTGACTGTGGGAGCAG
Organism: Corvus cornix cornix; assembly: GCF_000738735.6. Taxonomy (NCBI): domain Eukaryota; kingdom Metazoa; phylum Chordata; class Aves; order Passeriformes; family Corvidae; genus Corvus; species Corvus cornix. The sequence continues at coordinate 2,300,833 of NC_046357.1, read as the reverse complement.
GTCTGGGCTCTGCTTTCATCATCTTTCCCTTTGTACAGATGACAAGAAAGAGAATACAGAATGAAGGAGGGCAGCTGCAGTGGCCTCTGCTCAGCAAGAACAATACTAATGCACTGGGTTTTGTCATTTCTCCAAGGGAGTATAGGCCTTTCTTCATGTGCCACTGGACCTTTATCTCAGCGGAAAGAGAGCATTTCCCTCAGCGTGCTTGAGGCTGACTATAAGAGCTTTCATACTCCTTTTAAAGAAGTTGCTCTGTAGAGATGTGGGAAGTTCTATGAACAGCTGGAAAAAATAACATTATCTCTTGTAAACTCTTTTGCAGAATTTTAAAACCCCCAAAGGGCCCCATAGCTGTGCACTTTGCAGCAGTAACTGCTGACAGGCTCCCAGCTCAGCCTTAACACAAGGGAGGCCTTTGCAGGCTCACCAGGCCAGGCAGCTCTGCTCATAAACAGGACTCCCATCAGGGCTGTGAGCAAAGTTACGTGCTGCTGTTGACATGTTGTTGGAAAATCCCTGGGAACTTAGGAACCTGGGCAGTACTTGATCCTTAGCTGTTGATGTCCCGGGCACATAGGTTCCCAGTCCCAGCCTGGTCAGCTGCGGGAGGGTCTGCTCTGCTCGTCAGGGAGTGGTTGATTCCCACCAGCTTTTGGAGAGCCCCTGGCAGGCAGCTGTCTGCCCTCTTCCCCTGGCCAAATCCTGTGCTAGACAACAGCCATCCTGCTACTTAATATTTCAAATATGCGTGAATAATCCACTGAATTTCAGTATCCCGTTATTTTCTCAGATTTTTTGTGGTTGCCATGGGTCATGGCTCTCCCCTGGGGTAATGCACTTTGATTTCAGACCTGAGAAAAAGCTTGCATGCTGAGAGCTGATCTGTTTTATTTTTGTAACTTTGTTAGTGAGTCTAATAAAATATATTCCCCTCTGCCCATAGACCTCGTTGCTTTATGTTCTTAGATCATTCTACCCCATGTCTGCTAGCACCACCCTTGCCAAGATGGAGTAACTCTGTTGTTTGTGCTTTTACTGATAGCCCAGCACATCAGTCTGCTGGGGTTATGGTTTTTCTGAAACAGTCTTGAGGGAAACAGCTGATCTAGTGGTCAAAACACCTCTCTCCTTTCCTAGCTTTGGGAAAGATCACATATTTCTGAGTCACACAAGCTGGATCCTTGCCCCAGGGGTCCTGCCACCAGATGTACGTATTTGTTTGTTCTCCCTTACCTGGCTCTCTACACCTGCAAGGTAGGAGGACTGCTGCTTGTTCCCTGATCTGCCACGGCTTTTGCTTCTTTTAGGTGAAAAATCATGCAGTTTGTTTTGTAATCCAGGGTATTTACACAGAAGCCAAACATAAGTGTTTCAGGTGGTTCCAGTGGGTACTCTCCTATTCAAAACCATTTTCCTTTATTCCTTTAGGCTGGGTTAAGGGAGGTGAGCTACTGTGCTGAGGCAGAGCAGCTGGATATTGCGGTTAAACCACTCCTCCTCTGAAGACTGTTCATCTACACAGCACCATGTCATGTTGGTATTGCTAAGCAAGGTACAGCAGGTTGAAAAAAATAAGTGAATTTTATATTTATGGTTCGTGTGTATTTTTTAGTAAAACTATTTGTTTGACACCATAGTCATAAATTCACAGAATGGTGTGGGTTGGAAGGCACCTTGAAAATCATCTTGTTCTGAGCACCCTGCCATGGGCAGGGACACCTTCCACTAGAACAGGTTGCTCAGAGCCCCACTGAAACTAATCTTGGGATGGGATACCCACAACTTTTTTGGGCAACCTGTTCTAGTGTCTCACCACCCTCACAGTAAAGAATTTCTTCCTAATATCTAACTTAAACATGCCCTCTTTCAGTTTGAAGCCATTCCATCTCTCCTATCACTGCATGCCATTGTAAAATGGCATCTTGTACTATCTGAAGGGAGCCTACAAGAAAGGCAGAGAAAGATGTAGTCTTCTCTTCTCCAGGCTGAACAACCCCAACTCTCTCAGCCTGTCTTCATAATCAGATATATTTTAATTTTGTTCCAGGTTTCAATTTTTTTATGCCGTGAGTGTGGGTTCTTCCTTCACCTTGGCTGTATTTTTGATATATAGAACCAGCAGCTTAAAAGTCCTGACTTGCTGTCATTTCAAATTTTTATAAAACATCATAGTGTTTCTCTTGGGCTTTCTTCATCCCTGACCAAAGTTCTCATTATGTCAGCTAAAGAAATAATGTGGCTCCTCCATGTCAGCACCAGAATGGGAGGGCTGTGGGTGAATTTGGCTGGGGCATGGGTAGCTGAGGGATGGGGAGGGAGTGAATGCTTCTTTTGGAGAAGCTGTCAGGGTGTGTGGTGGTATGGCATCGGGGGGGCCAGGGAAGGAGGAGCCTGGGGGAGAGAGGTGGTAGGGTCAGGATGAGAAAATATTTGGAAATGCTGACCCAGGGAAAATGTCAGTGGAAGACCTGATGGCTGCGCTGACAGACAGATGAGCAGCACCCTCTGAGGACAAGCTCAGCTGATAGCCCCTGCTGCTGGATATTTCCAAAGTGGGGCTACATAGCTGGACACCTGGACTGGTGGTAGAATGACTGCAGTGGCCATGCAGAGGTGTTACAGCACGGGGGCTTTCCATTCCCTCATCTTTCTACTGCATGTGTGGATCAAGCCTACCAGTGTCTGTGCTCTCAGAAACAATTTGAGTGAATAAATATTGCTGCTTTTCAAGTTTTAAAGGGGAATGAAGTAAGCAGAAGTGCAACATCCCCTGCATCTGGGTATGTGTGTTGTCAGAGAGAGCAAAGTGCAAATAAAAATAGTGAGGTGAGGGTGGGGGAGCTGGAGGTGGAGGTGTTTCAAGAACTGTGCTATGCTGCAAAATGTTCCTGCTACTGACAGTGTTATTCAGTGATAATGTCTTGGCATGCTACTTTTAGATACCGGTTCATCCTATTCCTCCTCTCTTTTCCTGTTGTAATTCCAGGATGGCTCTGGGCAGAGAAGATGAATGCGGAATTGGAGGTGTGGGACATATTCTACATTGCAAGCCTGAAGTGTGTCAAGCATTGAAAGGATCAATGTATTGCTTCTCTAAGTTCCTGTGCATAATTGAGACTCCAGACAAAATGAGGGAAACATTGTCTGGGTGGTCCAGGGGCAGCTCACAGGGGTAAAACTTGTCCCCTGGCTCCTTGTCACACAAGGTATCTTTCCTCATCAATGGTGTCCCTGGCTTGGCTCCCACAGTGGCACAGCCGGAACCAGTGCTGTGAGGTGGGAATGCCTCCCTCTGCCATGAGCTGCAGGATCTGCAGCATCAGCAGGGCTTTGTTAGCATGGTGGTTAGCTGCTCACAGCAAGCTGTCAGGCAGGCTTGTCACTGTGAGGTGTTCTGCACCTGGAAAGCTCATCATGATGATGTAAATTATGCACCACACCAGGGACTTGTTCTCTCCTCACTAGGCTCAGCAGGTAGCTCACAGGCACTGGATTGCACCAGCTGAAGTATGAGGAGATCCTGGAAATGCATTCCTGCTGAGAAACATTTCTTAGCAAAGCAGTTAGCCTCTGGTGACTGCTGTTCGCTCTCACACTGGGCCAGTGCAATGTCAGGCAGCCCCAGACACAGCAACGTGCCTGGCCTTCCCTGCTGTCTGAAGATGGCCTTTCTTTAGGGCAGAGAAATGGAACATTTCTTTCTGTTTGAATTTATTTATTTTTTAAAACAGAGGGATTTCTGAAAAGAAAAGCTCACGAGCTCTAACGTGACCCTTCCGTGCTTCTGTGCAGCGTGGACCTTCTTATTTCCTGAATGGCTTGCTCTGCACTCCAGTTAACTCACACCCTGGATTTCATCCAAGTACATTCTGTATCTTGATACGAGGCCAGGCTTTGCTGAGTTGTGGTGCCATTTTCTTCTGCCTTCTCTCCTCCCAGTTCCTCTATTATCATTCTCACTGCTGAGTGTTACTGGCACCCCTCAGCCAAAGGGAAGAGCAGAGCCCAACCCCATGCCTGCTCCTGACAGCAGTCGGAGCAGGCGAGCTGGAACTGCAGTGAAGGACTTCTCCAACGAGCCTGTTGGTTGAGCTGTCCGCAGCTCAGCCCGTCACTGAGAGGTATGTCTGAAATCAGCTGAGGCAGAAAACATTTGAACTCTACACCCTGACAAATAGCTTCCAGATGTGTAAGATATAGCCTTGCTGTGGACGCTGACTGTAGCTCTGCCAACATACGTCTGCACATTTCTGGTGCACAGGGAACATGAAAGTAGATATTTTACAACATCTGCTGCCTTTTCCTAGTTCTCCCTCCCTGCTTTTTGCAGTCCTTTTCCTATATTTCATCCTTAAAGTATATTAAAAAAAAAGCTACAAGTCTTTCTATTGATTTATTGAATCCTCTTGAATCCTCTTTGCACTGATGCCTTAAGAGGCCTCCTAGACACAGAGACTAGACAGGAGGAGTAAGGGAATAAGGTAGGTATTTATTTGAAAGGTCTTCAAAGGTACCCCCTGGGGAGCCAGAGGCTATTGCCAAGATGGACCCCAAGATGGATGACAGGACATGAGTTCTTCACACCTTTATAGGTTTGGTTCATTTGCACATCAGGGTTAGTTCTCCAACTAAAGCTTCAGTTTTCCCCTCAGCTTACCCCCCCTTAGCAGTTCTTTGGTTTATACTTTTGGGCCTAGGACAGTCTTGGTGTCCTTGGAAAGCAGGGCCGGAGAGGCTTTGTTATGTCTCCCTAGCACAAGAGAGCAGAAATTAACAGGATACAAGAAACTTCAGACTTACACACTAAGCAGTACAGAATTCGAAAAATTTGAAAAATATAAAAGTTAAAACCTAAGGCATCAGCACATTTTGTACCTTTCTGTGCCAGCAGTGTCGTAAAAAGGGAGGGAAACAGAGAGACCTTGTTCTCCTGCCTGGAGATCAAACCAGTGCCCAGGTCCTTTAATTATTTATGTATTGATTCAAGGTGTTTTTCTTGCAGAATCAAATAGTAAAATAGTATCAAATTCCATTGAAAAAGGGTTTCGATAAAAACAGAGATTTATCTTGCTTTCACAGTAAGAATTACTTCCTTAATTCTGCAGTCACTTGGGCCTGAGGGGTGTCAGAGCACAGCTGTCCAGAAGAGGGAAGGGAGAGGGCAGAAAGGCTAAGGATTAGGTTAGATGTGAAAGTGATAATACCCCTTATTTGAAAATAATGAAAATTGTTGGGTTTTAAAGTCTTACTTTTAAAGTACTCTTTTGGTAAAGAAAAAAGAAATAGAAACCTTCCTTCTATGTTGTTCTGCAATAAAACAGGGTAGATAACCCTGTCTCTTTTGTTTTGCTCTGTCTTCTTATCTCTGACTCCACAAGTGTTGGTTGTTTGCTGACCTTTGTTTCTACCCCAAAACCTGCATATTTTTAAAGAAATGATCACCTTTGGAGCCCATGACTCTGTTGGTGTAATTTGTTCTTGAAAGTTAACCAGAAGCAGGCCTGGGATATATTTTGATGAGAGACCACCTGGGAATCACAGAAGCCATCTACAAACGCCAGGGAGTTGTGGTCAAACTCCTGGCACGTAGTAGACCACAGGAATCTAATGAGTGGAAAGACTTCATTTGGTGCCATCATCACTGCTGACTGATGTGGCTGAAATGCAGCAACAGTCACACACCTATTCCTGTCTTCTTGCTGTGACAAACTGGTGTGTGAGACACCTGTCAGTTAACTCATTGGACTTCTACAGATGAAAATGTCAGATGGAGGTTATCTGTGTGACTGTGCATATCACAGAACTGGGGGAGGGAGACAGGGAGATGTGGTAAGATGGAAAAATGTGTTTCCTATTCAATCTGCCTGTGTTACAGACTGCCTTCTTTTGTGATCCTCAGTTCAGAGCAGTCAGTGCAGCAATGTTCACATTTTGCTACAATGTTTGCAATTAATCTGCCAGGGTGACACTTGGCCGTGAAGCAACTCTTAATTTTGTTGGGACAATATCCCTGAGAGCTGCAGTTCTCACCAGCACTCTGTTTAGCTAGGTGTGCAAGCATGTCCCCGACTTTGGGCAGGTGTCTCACTGACATATTTTGCACCAAGCATGCATGGAGGGACCTAAAAGATCCCATCTGTTCTAGCCTGGCAGCTAACCTGAAGAGGTGGTCTCTCTCTTGCAGGCTTTTGATGACTGTGGGGGTCTTTTCTTAGAGCATTTTCTGCACTGAAAGCCTCACCTTCTGCTGCTGAGGATGTATCGACCAGACCTGATTATAAACCTCATTTAATCTAGCCTAAAGCAGTTTGACTTTATGACCTTACAGGTCTTTCCTAACCTAAATGATTCTATGATTCTCTGAAAGCTGTTTTACTGCTATGTTTTTTAAGTGATTTGTTTCTTAAATTGGCTTCAGATAGTTCAGATGTTTCTATACCTCAATTAAAGATGATTAGGGCAAGGTACGAACAGGATACTGAAGAAAGAAGCTTTAAGAACTAACAGTTCACCCCTTCTTCCTTGGATGCTACAGACAGAGTAAAAGGGAGGCCCTGATATTGGCTGCTGCTTCAGCTCTTGATATGATTTATCTAACTGTGTGTCAAAACTGGAAAGGTCTGGATGAAACAGCTTTGCTTTTACAGAGACCTGCTCCCCAGCAGTTTAAATCTTAGAGACAATTTTATGTTGTGAAATGTCTGGAAGCCTCCTTGGCCCCTTTCCAGCTCATTGTCCCGTGGAACATCTTCCTCTGAGTGCCCTCTGTGAGTGACCTCTGACACCATGCCTACAGGATGAAGCAAAGCATCTCAGGTTCAAAGCCCCCAGGCTCCTCTTGCAATTCCTGCCTAAGTATTATTTGAACAGGGAAAGAGAACGGGCAAGTAACAGCTGTGTCTTGTCAGTTGCAAAGGATACAACTTCATTTAATAAACAGTACCTCTGATACAATTCTGCGTGTCAACATCACCATCTCCGCCAGTGCCCTGCTTGCAATGTCCCCATGATAATCAAGATAACTTTTGTGAGCACAGTACAGATTGAAAAGCAGATAGCAAAGGAAACCAGACTTGCTCCAGTCTTTCTGTCTGTCTGCTCTTCCCTTTACTCAATTAGTTTTGGATCTGACTTATTTCATTCACAAGTCATCTCTTTGATCTACTGCCTCGAGTACACACTAAGCCACTTCTGTCTTCTTTCTCCAGTTTCTTAGGCTTATATTATTGCTCCCTGATGGCTCTGATCTCACATTTTTAGCTTCTCCAGGCCTTCCTGATATTCTCAGTGAAACTACAACAATCCTCTCTCTTCAATCACTCTTTGTTGTAAATTTGATCTCTGTGTTAGTCTGCCAGCTGATTTCTCTGGAGGTTACCATACCCCACAGCTCTGTGTGTGTGCTGAGACTGAACATGGAGATAGTGTGAAAATGGGAAATTACAACTAATTCATATATGAAGTGATGACTGTTTGCAAATGCAGAGCTTTCATGTGTTGCATATGATGTTCAATAAACCCTACAGCAAACTCCATGCTGCTCCCCGGTCTCACAGGACTGACTTCCCAAGTGTTCTGGGACCTACGGGAGTTGGTAAGGGTAACGATGCAGGACAGCAGGTCTGGGACCCTTGATGCTGTCTTCTTCTAGGAGGTTTTGGACTGACAGGAGGTGAAAAGATATTACTATTAGTGGAAACAAAATTCTGCACTAACCTTCTTTTTACTTTTGGCCTTTATCAGACACTGACTGTTCAGGGAGCGACTGCCTAGACTTCCTCTTAAGACTCAGTGAGTATAGTGGTTAGCTACTTTTCCAGAGGGTGGACTGTCTGCATGACATTCACCTTGGTCATTGACATTATGGTCACCTGCAGTCTGTGATGTAATGTCTGTTGCCTTAAGGGGTAGCAGGTCCAACTCAAAATGGAGCAAGTATTGCAAATCAGAGGATTTTAAACCTATGATAGTGAATCCATGTTATTTATATTATTATACTGCTATCATATGTTATTATTTTGAATTATAATTTACGTTAAAATCCATGCTACTTTCATGATCAGTGCAGGCTTTTGTGGTTCAGTTATGGTGGTTGAGGCACTCGTGAGTAGAAGTACCACTTCTTCAGTCCATACGAGTCACACTGAATTTCTGCAGCACAATTTGACTACTAGTGAAACACAAGGCACTTGAGTATACATGACCCAATACTAATGATCACAAATCTGTATCATAACCATATGGAGACTTTTCATTTTACCTTGGTTCTCTCATGGCAAGAGGAGAGTTTTAGAATAAGAGCAAGCCAAAGCCACTGCAGGCAGCAAAGAGCTGACTCAAAATTTTTTTTGGAGGGAGTTGATGTTAAGTTTTTCCTGAGGTGGTGGATGATTGCTCTCGAGAAGATGATGCTCTTGCATAGCTGGTGGAATTATGACAGACTGATTAGTGAAACCACATAGATCTGAATTTTACTGCCTTTGTATATCAGGGCTTATGGATGTTCCCATTTAAAGTTTTGAGTAATTGGATAGCAAGCACATGTAAAATGCACAAGGAGTAAAACTCCTGCATATAAGAAGCAGTCAGCTCAAACACTCCTGAGGCTTATGGGCATCTGCCCATAAGCAGATGACCTGTTGATTTGGTTTATTATTTGGGGAACACATGCCATTTAATGTCATGACCTCTGTCAGTAGCTTCATAAATGTATTCAGTCTGATATAAATTACTTTCCACTTAATTATTATTATTGTTGCACATATGGAATGGATGTATAATCCAGATTTTTACAAGTAAGTGCACAGCCTGCTGTTTGGTGGTATTCAAAAGTACAGTGGGCAAATGCCCAGAGCAAATCTGTTCAAGTTGCAGTTTACATGATTAGGAAACATTGAAAGCAGAAGTACCTATTTCCTTATACAGAAAGAAGAAAGAATCCTATGTAACTAGCTGTAGCCACAACAAATGAACAGTGCCCTCAGTGCCCTTGCCTGAACTAGCTTCGAACTTAAACCTGAGATATTAATAAAAACTCTTGAGGGGAATACGATAGCATGTTCCAGTTCAAGAATAGAGCAGTCCAGCCCCTCAGCTATGTAAAATAATGCTCAGCTAAAAAGCAGGGAAGGATTTATTGGAAAAACAACAAATAGTCCAGGTTCAAGGTGTTCTGTGGTCTTGAAAACAAACAGAAAAAAACCCACTTCAAAATAATCCCCACTTCATCCTCAAAGTACTGAAATGCAAAATGCAAATGAAATTTCTAGAACCTACCCAATAGTTACACAATAATTTATAAATAGAAAAACAAGACAGCAAATGAATTGCCAGGGATTTCAGAGAAGAACATGAAAGGCTTAGAGTGCAAATGAAAATAAAGTGAGACCTCGCTTCATAAATGTTCTACATTATTCCTTGAAAAAAATAACAGTTCAGAGAAAGAGGAGAATGGATGGGGCATGATAGGTCTTCTGGCCTTGGGGAGAGGAGTGGACAGAGAAATGGCAAAGATGAACAGTTTCTTTGGATCAAATCTTTTTACGTGTTTCTTCAGATAAACCTCTTTAAAACTTTCTAATACTTATTTTTTATTATTTCATAAAGAAGTCCATATTGTAGCAATGGTACAGTCTGCTCCAGTGTCAGACAACCAAAAGGAGAGGTTTATTTATCTGTTCCATCCCTTTTCTCAGTTCCCAAGTGCCACACAAAAGAAGTGTGATACTTTGCTAAATCAGCAGAGACCTGATTTGAAAGATGGGTTTACATTTCCTTAGTATTTTGTGCATGCCCTACCAGAACACTTATGTATTTATTTATGTATATTTTATGTGTAATTAGACATTTCCTCCATCTCACTGAAGCTTTACCTTGCCTTCTCATCCTCAACGAATTTTAAGCAATCAGTTACTGGTATGACTCCTTTTCATTCTCTCTTCAGTCTTTACACTGCCCACTGCCCATTTTTAGAATCAGGACAAAGTCAGAAAAAACTGACTCTCTGGAGTCCTGCAAACTCATTGCTCGTCTTTTGTAGTAGTGTAATTGTCACATTTTTCTATAAATTCCTAAATGCACTAAGCTTTTGTTTTGCACAGTGTTGGAAACTTTAGTCAGCTTCTTCAGAAATTTTTGAAACACTGAGTAATTACAAACTGTAAGGGAGGGAATTTACAGGGTTATGTATCATTTATATGCAGATTGAGATTATGAATTTGGCTTATTGGTATTATCCATTCAGTTAATGAAGACTATGGTTTTTTTAACAAATGAGAAAAAGTACACTCTGGGTACAGCTCTTAGTATATCCAAAGAATGTAATTCCAAGGAGTTAGGTGTTCAGAAAGCCCCATCTCTTCCCAATTTCCTCTCCAAACACTTTCACCTGACTTTGTGTCTCCAAAGTCCAGTTCCAGCAAACCTAATATTCCAGTCTTTTCTTTCACAATATATGGAAACTCTCAGGTGGAATGGCTTAGCCTTGACTTCTTTTGCAATTTGATGCCTTGTAAGGCAGCTCAAAAATGTTTTGTATTATACAGAAAGTGATTTCCTTGCTCCTTCAACTGAATCTAAAATGAGCATGGCAAATCCAGTGTTTTAATAAGGAATGTTATTGTTTTTCCTTCTGAAATTCACCTCCTGGCAGCCATTAGGATCTTTCAGCAACACTATCAAAATGGCATTCTCTATGCATCTAAGGGCTTGACCAGCAATTGCTGCACAAAATCTTGTATAGCCTCAAGGACATCACCGCCCTGCCAGAGAGTAAATTGACAGAGATGTGCTTGTTCAACTTGCTTGTGCCTAAAAATGAGCTTTGCTCTGTAAATGAGGTTTCTTTTAACTGGAAGCAAGGGGTTTTAGCTCTGCATGTCAGATAGTCATAAACCAGAGGGTAAGGAACACATGCTTTGGAATATAATTTGTTTCTGACCACAGCTGGAACAAACAGGTTGCCATGATCTTTCCAATATGCTTTCATCCATAAGGTATTTGCCTCCATATATTGTTAGACAAATGTCAGCCAAATCAGACTTAAGTGATTTCCCAGAATTCAGCGATAGGATGTGCATTTCTGGTACTTCCCAGAAGACTTATTTTCAGCAAACCTTGATGATATTACATACCTCATTATGAAGGCTTATTTTCATTTATAAAAGATGGAGTACAAATAACTGCCATTTATTAAGAGATGCAAGAACATTTCAGTGTGGGTTGTTGCTCTCAGATACATACAATATTCTCCACTTTGGGTCGTGCATTTCCTAGAATGCAGACTAAATGTCTCTCCTTCAGAGCAGAGGAGATACTGAATAGCAGGGCAGCAAACAGACCCATGGCTCTTTTTATTTTTATTCCCTCTCTTCCCTCTCCCCACCTCCGCACCCCATGGCTGGTAATGCTCAGCCACAGGATATGAGAAATTAAGTCTGAATATACACTTATGCATATTTATATGCCTGCCTATCATTTCCTAGTCATGCACATGTTGCCTCAAGTACTTTGCCCAAAGAATTTTTGATTAGCCAAAGAGCACACGTATCTCAGCTCTACCCAAATAGCCTACATCTCTTGGATATCTGCTTTGTCTGGTTAAAGAGAAAGAAAAACCTTATTCAGGAATAGGAATTCAGAGCCAAGTTCTGAAGAGGTAGTAAAAGAGCATTTCCCAAATCCTCTTCTATACAGGAGGCCCTAACTTCTCCTTATTCACATGAATGACTGTGAATTTCAACTAATGAGACTGACTGACAAAAACAAAAGAGAAAAGGTAGAACCTGACATGCTAGTAGTAAATCCAGTTAGGAAACAGCAGCAGGAATATACATTGAAGTCACAAGCAATAACTTCATAGGTTCTTACTTTCATCAGAGTGTCTGATAATCCTGTTCCCTCTGGAGTCATATTCCCTGAAATGGGTTGTTTATAGTAGGTTATAGTCAGGTTTCCTTCACTGTGTAATTTTCACAATTAAATGCTTCAAAACCAGCTCTAGTCCATATACATATCTCTTTGGTGGACAGGCTGGACAGTCCTAACTAGTAGTAATCACTTTAGTCCGTTGGCTTGGGTGGTAGGGAGTTTGGGGCTAAAGCTGTTAATTTGAGGTGATGCCAGCAGGTATGTAATGGATAGACAAATATATCCCCTGGAAGAACAGAGTATCTACTTACCCTCAGTCTTTTCTCTACCTCAGTCATGACATTGGACATGCAGAGAAAGACCCAGATGTCTTTTTCTGCAGGGCAGAGGAGGGGGGAAGATACGCGCCTGCAGCTGGGCCAGCCTGCAGAAGCTCCCTGCCCACAGTGGATGTATGCCTGATTTTTAACACATGTTCTCTCTAGGTTTGCATTTGCCGCTGTGTGTTACACGTGTTTGGGATGGCTTAAATCGGATGGGCTGCCTTGCAAGCATCCAGCCTGCATCACCTCCTTTTCAAAACAACCAAATGATCAGACTGTAAGGATGGTAGGAGTTTCTTGGGCATGAATATCTGTGTTCCCCTAGATGTGCCTTTAATTTATTCACTTCATGAAGAAAAAGCATTTAAACTTTTAATCTAACAGATTATGATGTCTGAGAGGCTCATCTCATGCATATAATTTTGGGGGGCTTCTTGGGAATGTGTGGGATTATTATTGGATAATAATTTTTGCAGAAAAAAAAGAAAACAAGAGACTCCTTAGAATTTGTCTTTTTTTTTTTTCTTTTTTATGGGCTTATAATTACGTGTCTGCATAATTTACGGGCTCTTATTCACTGTATGATACTAGAGTAGTATGGATTCCTGAATTTCTAGCCCTGCAAAAGTGTAGCTCATTTATTTTAATGACTGGATCATCTAGCCTGTTAACGGGATGGTCAGGCTCTTGTAATGAAGTGCAGTAGCATCAGCAAGGGCTTTTCCTCAAACATTTGTCTTTACCTAAAAAATATTTATGTTGTAAAGCCCCTGTTGAGTGCTTGGATGCAGTCATTGAGTTTCTGGTGTTGTCATTGGTGACTGCTTTTCTTCTGTAAAATGTAAAATTTTTGCAAATATTCTTTTGTTGTGTGTTTCTTTAAACGAATAACCCAAACCCTGCAGTTTGCATAAACAGCAGTGAGAACACCAAACGTTGGGGCAAGAGAGGATACCCACACACCCTGATTTGATTACTGTTGGGTTTGGAGGGACTTTTTACTTCACCAATTTTCCATTTCTATGTGGCATTTTTCTGCCATATTTTGGGTAGAAAAATGTGGTAAATCAGGCACAGAAGGAAGGTTCAGCTGTGCCAAGATAAACTCATCTGAAACCTTCACTCAAGGGAACCAATTGACATGAGAGTAGGACCTGTCTGGTGTCTGCAAAGGACATTACTGGTGCAACGCTGCTGCTGCTCGCCCTGCTGGGTACCTGGCCCGGGCTGAGCTAAGTGCCTCAGGGCAGAGCAGGGCTGCACTCGCTGGGGTGGCTCCCTGTGCTGGACAACGTTTTGGATACATGATATGAACATTGTTTGAACTTTTCGCAAGTTGAAATGCTTTCTGCCCTGCTCGCTCTGCTCCTACAGTGCCCTGTAGGGGCACAGCACCACTGAGTCACCAGGCAAGTGGGACAAAGAGTTACCGACAGAGGAAACCATGCAGCTGTTGCAGAGCTGCGGGCTAGCTGCAGGTGAAGTCGTAAGAGGAATTTTTGTCAGAACCTTGAGGCTTGAATCTTAGAAATTTCCTGGGTATTGCACAAAGCACCTGAGTTGGCACAGGGCTTCCTAAGGACTAATATGTTTGATAAGAGGGAAACCCGAAAAAGTTATTTTCTAAGGTTGTTACAGTGAACTTCGATTGGCAAACTAATCCAGGACACAGCAAGCTGTCTTCAAAAACTGTGGTGAAAAAACAGATCATAGGAAAGGAATATGTGCAGCATGCCAGCAGCAGGAGGAGGGTCACAGACACCAACCCACAGAGAACTGCAGGCTGCAGAGGGGTGTGAGCAGAACTGTAGTTTCCTCCCAGTAAGAAATAGGGAATTTAAAGGTCTCTGTGATTCTTGTGCTGTCCATCAGCAGGAGACTCCTGCAGCCTGTGGGAGATGCTGCTGAGCAGACAGGGTTGCCCCACAGACAGTGGTCCCATCAGGCATTGTTTTCCGGGGTACCACAAGAAGGGAAACCTCTTAGCAGGGTTATTGGTTAGTTATTCTTAGAGACAGTGAGCATGAGTAAGGCTCTCTCCATATATATATATATATTTTTTTTTTTTTCTGCATATCTCTCCTGTGAAATTTGCTGCTTACTGTGCTAAATTACACTTTTAGACTGGAGACCTCACAAGCTAAACCTCCGATTTTAGGGTACATGCATCTACTACAGAAGAAAAGAACAGCCATAATACACTTTGAAATTCATACAGTGTTTCTTTGTTCCTTCAGGCTCTGCCTGCATGGTTTAAAATGTCTACTATGTAGTTGTGCCTTTGCTTTTCTTGATTCCTATGGAGTCTGGGGTATTCCATATGAATGCAGCCAAGCTCAGAGCGCTAGCAAAATATGTTACTCTGCATAATACAAGTTAGTTTAAAAAAGGATATATGTGTATGCATGTGTGAGAGGTGCAATGCAGCCATGCTTTCTGGTTGTTGCTCTGAAGTCTTCATCAGAACAAGTGAGTTTGTTTTATGCAGCCCAAGAGAGGTCTTGTGCAGTGTTTGAGGTATGTGCTGAAAGACCTCATTGACGATGCAAACACTTCAGCTGTCATTGACTCATAAAAAAGCTCAGAGTAGGAAAGTCTGTAGGAAATTGATTTTCTTTAATTCCTTTGTGAAGTGCCATGTGGAATATTGATCACTTTGGTATGAATGATTTAAATCTCCCTCTGGCATCTGCTGGAAGGCAAACAGGTTTTCATCTGAGGGTTTTTTTGTTTTGTTTTGTTTTGTTTTTTTTTTTAAACCTTGTGCTTGTCATTTGAATATTAAGACATTTGGGATGTTCACAGACCCAAAGGCAGTGGTTTCTGCTTGGGAAGAGTTGCCACTTAAACTGCTGGAGAATTATTGTTTCATGCGACGTTATACCCTATACAACAGTTTTAATGGCTTTGCAGTGAATAACTAGAAACACACTGTGGAAGTATTACTCTAGATACAGTATGTTCTATCTTTGGAGAAGGATCAAGGTGACTCAAGATTCTCTTAGCATCAGCTTTATTAAGGCTCTTCACTACTAAAACTTATCAACTTGGAGCATATTTTGCAACTAATATTAATGATGAGAAATATGGTAATGGAAAATCCCTGTGGAAAAAGAAATCTGTTTTAGAATATGTTTATATTATATTTTTACAAGTAAGTTACAGTTCTGTGTTAGAGATGAATTTTTCCAAAATTTTTTTTTTCCCCTTACCTCACAGACAGTGAGGATAAATTCATGAGTGCATAAAGTGCTGGGTGCTCTCTGGGTGAAAGGAGCGATAGAACTGCAAAGCACCTTATTTGCTTGGTATTGACAAGGAGTTATTACTTTGGTCCAACACATTATTAGTGAGTTTTTGGAAATTATGCTGAGTGATTCACTGGGAATCAAACAATAGCAAATAATGCCTGTTTAAACTTGCTGTCACATGCGGAATATTTTGACTCAAAGAGAGGTAGAGATTTGCCTAAATAACATATATTTCTAGAAAATTTTAACAAGATCAAACAGTGTAATCATAAATCAGCAGACTGTGATATTCACCTTCCCTTATTGCTGATTTCTCTGGCATTTACATTACCTTAGTCTGCTAGCTTCATCACAAGTACTCTCTCAGCAGGACTAATCTATTCTGCTGTGCATGGAAGCAACAGGAAAGGTTTAAAGAGCCGCCACTATGCGTGTATGTGTGCGCATGTGTGTGTTACAGAACTGTCACAGAGAGGAGAGTTTGCACAGTGAGAGTCCTCAGGACAGAGGGAGACTAGGCTCGGAACTGGAGAATACTAGTCCCAGTGATGTGCTCAGCTGTATCCAGTCTGAAACTGGGATGCAGGTTCCTATCCCCCATGAAATCTTCAGGAAGTTTGGCTGCAGATCTCATCTACATTCGGCACATTGAACTCTCTCTCAGCAGCATTATTAACCACACTTATTATCGCTCTCTAGGTTAATGACGGGTATCTGATCTGCATAGTGATCTCTCTTTTGCCCTATTCATCATGGCCTCAGCTATGTTATTAAGTAGCAGAAGTGAAACAAAGGATAATCCCTTGCAAAATAAATGCCTGTAACTGTGTAAAAATAAGATTCTAAGGTAGTTGCAATGAGTCTGATACACTGGAACTTGATGTTGCCTTTGTCACCTGTCTGTGACCTGCCCAGGGGACCATGCTTGACTGAACAGAGGGGTGATCAGGGCTCCACGGCAAGACCCTGCCTCAGACAGTGTACTAGCAGGGCATCCCGCCCAGCTGTGGACTCAGTGTGGCTGTACCTGGGCTGCTCCAAACGCTCCCCCCTCTTCTGCCAGTCCTGATATCAACCCACCATTTCAATAGGGTCTGCTGGAGTGCAGACACTGAGGCTTCCTTTCTCCTCTAAGCTGGTTTAACACAAGTGTCCTTGCCTCCCCTGTGGGGCAGCTCATTCTGAGGAGATGTTGGAAGGGCTGCTCTGCAAACTGGTGATGTGGGTATGGCAAGAGGCACACTTGGTGAAGGTGCTCCCAGCAGTGCTGTCATGTACTAGGACCACCACCTCCAGTCCTGAACTCTGGCAATATCCCTGCAGCACTGCGAGCACCAGGTGGAGCAGAAACAGATGCCTCTCCCCATGTAATACCAGATGCTTCTCCCCATGGTGTTGCCACCAGCCTTGTGAGTTCAGGGCCTTGCTGCTGCTTATTTTCAGGGAGGATTTGCCCTTGAGAGGGGGAAGTGTGGTGCTGAGTATAGCAATGATCTGGCAAAAATACAAAATGGGACATAAACCGGCTGGGGATTCCTGGCTGGAAACCTTACGATGACTGAAGGAGCTGCACTTTAACAATTAACACAAGATGTACTACTCATCTGCGTTTAAACAGTCAGTCTAGCTTAACTGAACTTTGGGTATCACCTTGATTTGTTCAGTTCAAAATGGTACAGTTAAAGTTTTAAAATAATCTTTTTGCTTAGAGTTTAATTCCTGTTCAGTGAATACAGTATTTTCTTCTTGCTATTTGATATTTGTAAGCATCTTAATTTTTTCATAATAGATTTTTCTCCCCTATCCTTAATACATGCATACAAACTACATGCATGGTTTTGCTCTAGCGATAAAGCTATCCGAGGTTTCTGATGACCTCATTCCCATAAAATGACATTGAGGTCATAATACTCACAACTTTTCAATTTTCAAATGGAAGTAGGGAAACTAAGGAGCTAGGTGCAAATCTCAGTTTTAAACACACATCGAGCATTAAAAAGTCTATGATCTTGTAAAAACAGGAATCTCTCCTAAATTTGCTACAACTGTGTGAATTCCCGTGTTGCTCCTGCTTGTTGGAACACACTTTTCTTTTGGCCCTGTGGCTGCAGCGAGATGTTTCTAGTACCACTGTTCAGTTATTGTTTACCGCCATGGTGATACCACTCTAACTCACCGTTGATGGACAATTTCTTTGAGACAGATTTTTAATGTCATGGGGTCTTTTTTTCACTGGGATCCAGTATTTCAGGGTTCTGGATATGTTAGCAGACACTAGAATAAGGTCTGGATTGTGAAGTGCTCAGGTGTAGATCTGTGATTGCAACAGTCCATGAGCAGTTTTCCAGACTGGGATCTTTGCCCTGGAGCAAGGGAGCATCAATTCCGGTTTCTGGCATCTGAGCTGCAACAGGGCTTTGAGACATTTGGTCCCAAAGGGGACTGGTGTGGTTCTTGGGTGTGTGTATGAGGATTCATCAGGCTTTGTCTTGGAAATCCTAATTCAGTTGAAGATGTAAGCATGGCACTTCTGGCCTTGTATTTTTCAGCTTTCTTGAGTTTAGTTGAAGGTAATGAATATCTTGGAAATTTGTGTAAAGAAAGCAGAAATAAAAGTATGCAAGAGCTTTTGTTTAATTGAACTGAGACTTTTGAGTACTTTTCTGTGGTACAGGTAAGTTGTGCTCAGTATAGGAGGGAGCTTTGAGGGCTGAGAAAGATTGAGGAAGTTTATTAAAAAATATATAAATGGTGCAGAGAAGATAACCAGGGAATGACTGTTCACTGGGATCTCACAGCCTGAGACACCCAGTGGAAATACCAGTCAGTGGGTTTAAAACAAAGAGGAGGAAGTCCCTCTCTGCACAATACATGCTTAAATTGGGGAACTTGTCATGACAGGATGTTTGGGAAGCCAAAGGTATGAATGGGGTCACAAAAAGGTTTAGTCAAGCCCATGGCAGTAAGCACATGTGAGACCATGGGTGTGAGCTTCGGCTCAGGAAGTGCCTACGCCAGTGAGTGCTGGCAGCCAAGGCTGTGCAGTGGAGACATGCTTCTTTCCACTTTGCCTTCCTCTCGGCTTTTTATGGCATCTCATCACATCAGCTCCAGGCTTTAAAATAAGGAGGAAAGAGGGACTGAGATAGCTCTCACATATTCTTCCCCAGCAGCTCTCCTGAGTGTTAGGAGGCTGAAATGGGTGGCAGAAAAGCACACACTGGAAAGCCTGGGCTGCAGTTATTTCTGGCAGGAAATGTTCGAGAGCTGTGGTATCCGGAGGTAGTTTTGTAATGAAACGTGAGAGGAAAAGCAGCACAGTGGTCACTTATCTGCCTCAGGGATCAGAAACTTTTAGACCAGCATGTGACATCCTTGCTGCTGTGGAGAACCCTTAAAATTGGGCTCATTTAGGCAATTACAAAAAAAAGCACAGTAGCTCACAGGCAAGAAGCAGCGAGAACCACTGTATGTAAAGCCCTCTGCACTCACAAGTAGCTGCTAGAAATGACCCCTTGGCCACGCGCTGGAACTCTCAAGACATCAGCCACAGAAGGAAGTGTAAGAAACTGCTTTCCTTATGTTAGCCATTTGTGTCACACACATTTCTCAGACATAGCAGGAAAATATTCTTCAACTATCCCTAGAAGTCCTTTAGATTGGAAATCTTACACAGCCTTACAAGTCTGGAAGCTCTTTTTGAATCCTTTTATTAAAAGCACAAAGCTACAAATAACAGAGTTGGGGGAAATTATATATTTGATGGTTAGGATAAGGAAGCTGGGGCTGTACCATCAGGCTCCGACATGACATGATGCTCACCTGTTTTTTAGATAATTCCAAAAAATTGTGTCTTCTGGACCAGATTAATTCTTCATTTTCTGGAAGACTCCTCAGTCGCTCTCCTTTTCTGCCAAGGAGGGTCCAAAAGGGAGCTTTTTAGGACTTAGCCTGAGTTTTCCTTTGTAAAGATACCTGCTGCTGTCTCAGGACTTATTGCTCAAGGGCAGATATTAGGACTTTGATGTCTCAGAAGGAAAGTAAAAAGCCAATTTAATTACATAGATGTGAGTGAGATTTTGAAATATATAATACCTGGAACAGCTCAAAGTGAATCTCTGTCCTAGGAATAACCCATTTCAGCCTTTCAAACTTTTATTGGTGTAGCTTTCTTTTTTTTCCAAATTGAAGTGCTGACAGCTAAAATGCTACCCCATTTAGTCAGCTGACCTCAAATGCTTTCATTTAGCCACAATGAACTACTCCAATTAAAGGAAAAAGGAGCAGAAATAATGAATCTGAGAGCATTTTTGTGAGGGACTACATCTAAACACAAAAGGACTAATGGCTGAGGCAGGGACAGGAGATTTTTCTCATTTAAAGGCCTGGCAGATAAGGCAAATTCATTGCAGATGCATGGGACATACCTCTCAGAAATACAGTCCCAGTCGGAACCCCCCAAATGGTTTTCTGAGCAAAGGTCCCTGTAGGACGGTGAATACCTCAGTGGAAATATTCTAGAACCATCTGGATGCCATCCTGTGCCATGTACTCTGGGATAACCCTGCCCGAGCAGGGAGATTGCACCAAATGACCCACTGTGGTCCCTTCCAGCCTGACCCATCCTGTGATTCTGTGACCACACATGGGGTTTCTGGGGCTTCAGAGGTGACTTCTGTGGACTGTGACTCAGTGCTGAGGATGGTTGGCTCACAAATGCATTGACTTCCTGATGAGAGGTCTGGATCATGAGGTGTGGCTTCAGTATATACAAAATTCAGCTTTTTCCATCTGTTGGTCCGGATTGAGCATGCAGCAAGCAGCAGTGCTGTCTCACAGGAATGAGAGTGCAGCTATCAATTTTTCTGTCTGTGGTAAAAGTGGACGTGCTCAGTCCTGACTGGGATGTGGAGAGCAAGAACAGGGTGGGTCATGCTCTGGGGGAACATCCTCACCATCCCTTGGCAGTCCATGTTGAGCTGCACACTCTTTTTGGGTTGTGTGCAATGGGGTGGGGCAGAGAACCATGTCATGGGCTGCTTTTAGGACAGAGGTTTACATCTCAATGAGGTTTAGATGCTTAAAGTTCTGCTAGAATGGAAGGGTGAGGTTCTGCTCTGTCAGTCACAGAATTTTTTGAGAGTTCAAATAAAACTGATATGCTTTACTTTGGAGCAGTACTGGAGGGCAATATGTACAGAGAGGCAGAACTTGGTACGGTCATGTTCTGCCTGGGCCTCAAGTAAGACAGTTGAAATTTTCCAGCTTCATAGTTTTGAATGGAACAGTTTGCACGAAAAAGAGGTAACTATTAATGGAAGTGAAGCAAATAACTCTTGTCCGTGATATTTTCTTGCGTTTCATTTAAAAAATGCAGCTTCCAGTCTGGACCACTGGAAACATTTCTGTCGATTCCCTGTGGTATTTTCCCAGTTCTTGCTTTGCTGAGGAATCTGGTGCTTTGGGCCTGCTTGTTTGATGATTTTTTTTTGTTTGTTTGTTTTACCTTTTTTTAGTTAACATAGCAAACTGACAAGACCAATTAATCATATGACTCCGAAGGAAGTAATAGCACCAAATTCTCAGGAGCTTTCAGAAGGGTTGCAGGGGTCTGGTCTGCAAAGTCTGTTTAAAACAAAATCCCTTAAAAGCTCTCAGGAGCAAAAAGTGAGATTTTGTAGGCACAAGCATAAATTTTCCATGAAACCGGTTAACAGACTCTGTATGCAAAGTTTGTTGTTGACTCAGCATTTTTAACAGTTTTTAATGTGATTTCTTGGAGCACTTACTCTCTCCAAGCTGTTGAATTGGTTGATCTTCTGAGAACTTCACATTTGCCCTCATTTTGAACTCCTTAGTCAAGTTCCATGAAATACTAACGGATAGTATGCAGTGCAGAGTGCTTAAAAAAAAGGCACTATAACAGCTGCAGAGCTTATATTTCTGCAAAACATAATTTTTTTAAAAATGGAGTTCCCCATGTTTAATATCCAAGAAGTGTGGCCAAGCAACAACAGGTTTGTGAATAAAGGTGGAAAAAAAGATCTGTGAGCTGGTGTTGGACAGAAAGGTTCTGTAGCCTGCTATTAGAGATTCTTATTCAATTATCTATTTTAGAGCAGCTTGAATAGAAAAAGTCAAAGTGAAATGTGGGCAGGAAAACATCTGTGCTACCATAATGACTATCCAGGGTATTTTTATTTGATTGTCAGTTTTAGCTTCCTGACAAAATATAATTTACATGTAATTTATCAGAACATTATTTTTACTATAATGAATTCTTTCCCTTATAATAAATCCAGATTAACCTATTTCTTTTCCAGAGGAACCCTGGATGCTAGTGAAGCTTCTGTGACTTGAAAAAAGGGAAACTCAGTATTCCATTGTTTTTGTATTTTTTAATAAAATTAAATATAATTCTAAATGTCAGGTCCCTAATTCATTAGTCTTTGGGAATGAAAGCTAATGCTATAATTGTAGCTTCATTTCAAACCTTGGTCACAGTGGCAAGTAATAGTTTTTTTCTAATAATTAAAGCTTGTTCAGCTGATTTGTGAACACCATGTTCATCGATATTTTTGCTTGGTTTTGGTTCATAATTGTTTGCAAGCAAGTTTCTCTCCTTATGGTTCCTGTGCCATGGTTATCAGGGAGAGGGAAGAAGGGACTGGAATTACCACAGGACTTTCAGACTGTGGGCTCACCGTGCATTTCTCATCCTTCCTTTGCAGCCTTGGCAGGGTGCGTGTGTGGTCAGGGGTTCTTGACCTGAACAGCACCCCGCTGAAGCCCCCAAAACATGCTCACTGGAAAGTAACAAAGGGGTTTTCTAGCGTGAGGGAGAGCCTTTGCATGCCAATACAGGAGTCTTGTTTTTAAAAAATGCGTATTTTTCTCAACATGTGCTTGACTAAACGATAACAGGAGGTGTGCTGGGATGGGGGCAGTGAGGGCACTGTGCCAGGAAAGAAACAAACTGCCAGGGTCCCCAGTCAGTGTCTTAACAATGAGACAAGCCTTGATTTTGCAGAGCTGCTTTCTAGAAGGAGCTTCAGTCGGTATATGCCTCAGGAGAGAAGCGCTCCAGGTACGAGGAGAAAAACTGTTGGATGAGCACAAAGAAGCTTCCTCACAGTTTGGCAAAAGTTTCTGCCTTCTTAATTTACTGAAGACATGAAAATAGTTCAAGATATGCTTCTTCTGAGTTCTTCAGACTCACTTTTTTTTTTTTTTCTTTTCTTGACCCTTGCTTCACATGCTTCCTGCCTGTCCTGTTGTTCAATGGAAAAATCCTATTAGACGTGTTACAATTACCTAGAAGTTAAATCAGATACTGTCATACTGCTACTTTTCCACCTCAATTATGCAGAATGGAATTAAAAGTACCTTAGAATATGACCCTTACTGTTTTATGAACGCCAAACCACAGCAAGAGTATTCTACCCAATGACCTCTATCTGCACATAATTACACTCTGAGGCATACTTAAATCATTTCCCGAGTTTCTTTTAGTGCTATTCCATGGTAATCTGAAATACCTAGGAATTACCAGGAGTTATTGCCCTACTTTCAAGACTCGTCAGCTAGATATGCAAGTAATTCTGTGCTCTGATACTTTCAGCATGCATTGTTATCTTTGATAAATCTGATTTTTTAAATTAAGAATAAAATTGCTTATTAGATAGTGTAGAGATAGGTCTGTAATTCCTCTTTAAAACTTATAATAAATAGAGAACTGTGTAAAAATGTGTGTCAGTAAAAGAAAATCCATGCTTTCTTATGCTAAATCTCACTGTGTATTTTATGCAATTTCACGATCCTATGATCACACTTCTGGAGTAAACTTTGTAATAGAATTTAAACTCTGCACTTTTGTTTCTTGTGCTGTGCCGGAGAGGGTGAGTGGAAATACTCACATATGTGCTACAGGTCAGCACAGTGGTTTCATTCAGCAAATAATCTGTACCTCACGAAAGGCTTCTAGGGAATGGGATATTACTCCAGGAGCCTGAAATAAACTACTTCTTTACCTCTGGGTTATAAGCAGCTGAACATGGATAAGGGTGTTGGGGGTCAAAATTACTAGCATGCGATAGGCCTTTGTGAAGCAAGTCTGGGGCATTTACCTTGTTTTCCAGGTGTCTTGGGGTGTGCTATGGAGAATTATAAGGTAGAATTGGGCTGTGAGCTGTAAAACCTGCCTGCAGAGGCACATGGTGACACAAAGGAGCACATGGCAGCACACAGAGGCTTGTCTCCACTGGACCCTGGGGGGAGGAGGTGTCACAGGGCAGAGCCCTATGGAGAGCAGCCTGCGGGGAGCTGACAGACGGGTGAACAGCGAGTGACCACCCCATAGAAGGACACTGAGAAAGTGTGTTGCTGGTGTGGCAACACAGTACAGGTCACATCATATAAGGAAATACTGTGCCTTAGAGAAGTGTATAAAACCAGCTCATTCCTTTGAATAAACGATTCAGATTCCCTGCTGGTCTGCGTCCATCATTCAGTCGCTGACACTGTGCAACCTAAGGGGAAAAAGTGTTTTGAGCAGAGGCTAGCCTGGGCCGGGTGTACCACGAGGGCTGCATTGATCACAACGTTCAGGTTAGGCCAAAAGGTACCTTTCCTGCTCCCAGTTTGACCTGCTGAATGTGGGACACAGGTCCTAACCACGTGGTTATCGCATTTGGCTCATGACTTGGTGCTGATTAGAAGAAATTTTCCCCATTCTTTTGTCAAGGTCAATCTGCCTGAGAAAAGCTGTCAGCCAAACACTGGGAAAAGCACAGGAAGTGGAATAGCATTCTTAATAAACTAGGAGAAATACTCAGAAACATTATACACTAAAAGCCTTTCACAATATTGTAGAAATTAAATACAAATAATCCTTCTGCTCCATATTGTGTGTACAAAAAAAATTTTTTTCCTCTGTGCTGCAGCAGCTCTTATGCAACTGACCCAATTATTTTAACATCTAGGGTTTGATGTGAAAGTATATGGTTTCTTTGTAGAACTAGTTAATTCAATGGCAGGTTGCAAGCCAAAGAAGTTTTACAGACATTATATGAATAAACATTTGTGCTTTTTAAAACAGTATTTATTGAGACTGCATCACATAGTTTTCCTGCTTTATTTTTTCTCCCCCAAATTTTGTGAGTTCCTCATAGTGCTGAATATCTTTCAATATTGACACATCTTTTTCCTATATATAATCAAAGGTATTTCTTTTTACTCTCTTAAATGGGTGTTCATTAATGGGGCATAAAAGAGTTTTAATGCTATAATACACTCAGTTCTTTAGCCAACCCTTCAGCAATCTCTATATCCCCAGATGGATGAAGGAGGATGACTTCCTGTCATCCATAGTAATGTAATTAACTGCTGGAATATAGCGAAAAGATCTTGTTGAAGAGCCAACAGTCTCTTAGGGACGGTAGCGATGTGTTTTCAGAGTAATTTTTGCTCCTTGTTTATGCATCTGTCTGTATGTATGTATGCTCCTCCTTTGTAAGCAGGCAAACTGGCTCTGGACATACTAGTCTGTGTTTGGTTTTGCCTAAAGGCTCTCAGATATGGCAGCAATAATAACACATTATGTGAAGACGTGGGTCAAGGCTGGAAAACTCCAGAGGGATATAAATATTTTGAAAACAACTTTACAATCTCAAATGACACATGCAAGGAAATTTGACTGCTCTATTTTCCACAAAGAAAAACTGGAAAAATCTAGGACCAGATGAGTTCTTTCAGTCAAATCCTTTAGATTCATAACAAAGAGATTGAATGAACAGACATCTTTTAACTCTTCTTCACTTTCCTTCCTCTGTCTGTCCAGACTAGAAAATCTCCTCAAAGCCAAAATCCTGGCTGGTAAGTGGATTATGAGTGGCAGATGTCTCTCTACCACTCTTCTTCTACTCACTTATTAAAAGTCAGTAAAGCCACTCTTTCATTCCACCTTTCCACTTGCTGAAATTTTGTTGCTGGGACTTCTACAAGTCTCCAGGCACATAGTTACAGTAAGATGTAGCCAAAGTCTTTCTGAGTATAAAAAATAGAGCTCCACTGTGATAACTCTCAGGTTTCATCAATATCCTTATGCTTTTAGGAATTTGCATTATCTTCTTTGATTAGCCCATTCTCATTTTTCAATGATTTTTCTTCCCTTGAGTGTCTTCCTCTTTTTTCCCCCATATGTTGTAATCCTAAACTTAAATGATCCTAACAAAATGACTACCTTTTCTTTAAGAAAATATACAAGATGCCAGCTGACTAAATAAGTTTTAGCATCTGGGATGTGTAGTATGGATACTCCCAGGGTTTTGATCTGATCCAAGCAGGTATTTGTAGTAGTAATCATCATCATCATCAAACAAGATGCAAATGTTACCATTCTAGATTTCCAATACCTCTCAGTTAGGACCAAAGGCAAGTGAGAGATTAACACTATATTAAGGGCAATACTTAATTTTCTCCTTTTTTTTCTTTGTGCCATTTACCTTTCAGCGTACATACATCTCTTTTTCAAGAACTTCCTTTGATACACACCTTTGTTAACATGTGAAATTTCACTCGCTCACTGTTAATCTGCTCAAGTGCTGTACAGCTTAGCCATGAACTCTGTGCCACAGGATATCACAGATGCACGAGCTCATGTCTGAAGACTGAATATATTAGTGACAGATAAATGCACCTGGGGTTACCCAGTATACAGGAATCACTCCCAGCTCACTGTGACCCTCATCCTTGTGGTACCGGATGTTGTGACATTAGCTGGGCAAAGTGTCCTGTGGGTGTATCCTTACCTACCACTTTCCATGGGTACCTGTGTTTGGCCACTGTCAGAGAGCAGATACTGAGCCACAGAGATCTTTCGATATGGTCCATTTCAGATGGTCTCACACATGGTACTAGGTAAGCTAAATAGCTAAATACCTTTTTGCTTTCAGCAGGCAGCTTTCTTCGGGTTTGAACTCTGCAGAGTGAGAAAATTGCCTACAGTCTGAGGCTGAAAGGAGGGAAATGGTCTGTTTTAACTCCTGTTCATTGTTGAGAATACCTCACTTCAGTAGGAGCAAGGGATGGCTCAGAGGCTTGTGTAGTGCCAAGGCTGGAAGTCCACACAAAAAAGCTGTCAGAGGGTAGTTCTGATGCTGCGGGTCAGGGGCCTGAGACCAGCACAGGACCCTTCGAACCATACCCAGAGCTCTTGGGCAAACGGCCCATGTCAAACAGCAGCCAAGGAAGCAGGCAGCTTTCCTGCTTACTGGCAGCCTCTGCTGAAGTCACACAGCACTGAAATATCCCAGGGATGAAGAAGGTGAACTGCTCATACACAGACACCTGCCGTATTGCCCCAGCTTAACTTTTCAGGGTGGGGTCCTTAAATACAAAACATCTGGTATCATCTGTGCTGAAGGCCAGCTGAGATCCAGGCAGATAAATAAACATCTGCTTCAAACAGGTTTCTGAAAACATGAATACAAGAAAGGTCATTTTTATGCCTGCCTGACTGAACAGAATACAAAAAAGGGGATGAAATGTTCTATCCACAGCCTCAGTAGTGTGATTAGGTTTTCATTTTTATTCAAGACTCATGTATTGTGTTTCTCTGCCTCCTTTTCAGTGGGACATAATTCTCTATTTTTCTTTTTTTTTGTGTGCTTCTTTGAATTTGAATTGTCTTTCCTTCAAAGGGTCTCTGCTCTGCCTTGGAGTCATTTATCCTCAGAGGTTTGGTTTATTGAGGCTGTGCAGAGGCAATGAGCACACTTTGCATTTCAAATATCAGCGAGCCTGAGGATTCAGGGGCTGCAGCCATAATCACTAGTATCACCTGATGCAGTGTGTAGTGCATGTCACAGGATGTGAGAATGCATGCTCAGATTCCTTATCAGTGTGACATGGGGGACATGACACCCTGCTGAAATCCAAGGCCTTGGAAATACTGCAAATGGCACAATAATTAAGCAAGTTAAAGAAGAAATCTCGATATAGCATTACGTTTATGTTTTTGAAATGCAAGACTTCCTTTGCTGCCATGTTTTAATGCAGTTCCACAGGTCCACAGCAACTGGAAATGCGAAATGCTAGGGATTTGCTGTGGACCTGTGAAACTGCATTTCCAAAGCCCTGAATAAGCTCACGAAAGAGGATGATAAAATATAAGATTGAAAGTACCACTGACAATTTGTCTTAAATGTCCCTGACATATCAGGAGGTTCTTAACCCAAAGCCATAACAATCTGCTCTCCTTTCACGGTCACAAATTAATTCTTGGGGCAGATTGAGTTTGCGTAAGTAAGTGATTTGGGGGAGGGAGGGGGTCATGGAAGTTCACTGCCTAAACTAGAAAGGAAAAAAAGTCCAGACCGCTTAGCTTTGCCTTTCAGAACTGTGTCATTTTTTGTCTCCTGAGATCTGTCCCATGAGACTTAAAGTATTTTCCTTCCATGCCAAGCTGTAATGTGGCTGTGACAGGGAAAACTTTGCTTTCTAACAGCCACATGTTACATACATTCAGCGGCAGCTGATACTTTGACATCCACACCCTGTAGGAGCTCACTCAGGCAAAAGCACTTGCTCTGGTGGCAGCTCTGATTATGTCTGTTGCTAGCCTGAGCAGAGGTAAACATGTTTGTGTCTGAAGATGGGTTTTGGGAGCAGTGAGCGTTCCTTTTTCCACATTTTTTTTCCCCTGTTTTGTTGCAAGAATTTTTTTTCACCAGGTAGGCTGAGACTCTACATGTTGCAATAGATGAGCACTTTACTTGTAAGACCTTTTTAATTAAATATAAAATAATAGGATTAGACTCTAATAGTCTATACACTTTTATACACTTTTCATCAGGTAGGAACTTGGGTCACCTTGGCTTCTGAAGCAACCAGAATTCAGTGGTCTTGCTTCCTTTTAATTTCAGAGCTTTAACGCTCGGGATAAGGGTTCTGCCACAGCAGGTTCATCAGTTGGGTGCATTAACCAGTGTAATAAATTATTGACCAGTGGATGATAGTTTAACACTTTGACACTCAATATGCTAAAGTATTAAAAAAAAACCAAAACAACCCAGGCTGAGAAGGTCTTTCTTCCTTCTTGGTAGAGAGTGCTTGGGGCTATTTAACCTTTCTGTCCTTCACAGTATGGAGGCCAGAAAATTCTCCAAGGATTTTATGTTCTTTGCAGTCATTAGTTCCTTGACCACATTCTGTACTCATGCCTTTACCTACCTTATATATTCCTGTAAGTATCACATACATCAGCTCTTGCATATGAATTTGGCACTTCTGGTACATGGAGGTTATCTAATTTACAATAAGGAGAGAAATGCCTTAATGGAGACTACCAGCATTCCTACATCAGTGTAACTGAAATTGGTGGTATGTTTTGAGAGTTTCACAGAAAAAATAATTGGCTACCAGATTTTATATGAAATAATCAGGTTTTTTTACTGTGGGGAAAGGACAGTTACATAGATTCACATTTCTGATGAAGTGCTAGTGGAATGTAACCTTGAAACACTAAGGAATTCCCATAAGGGGAGACATAAAGTCTATGAGGATATTTGTAATTGTTCCTACAAATACGTGGCTATGTGTCCATCACAGTGATTTAATCTAGAGGTTCATTTATTCAGGACAATGTTCCAAGAAGCAGTTTAAGCTGACTGACAGGTAATTGCAGGAAGCCATATGGCAAACCCTCTTCAGCCAATTACACTAGACTGCAGGGGCAAAATTGTGTCTCAGTGGAAATACTCAACTCCTTCTCATATATTCACTAATTTTTCTTAATAGAAGTTCTCTCTCCACCCACAGCAGATGGAGTCCAAACAGGCTTAAAAGGCTGAAATTAATTCTCCTCCACCTTGAGGTGCTATGGACATAGCAGACCTAGTGAATTTAAAATTTTACTTGATTTTTTTACTTACCTGTTTCCACAGGTTGATTGCCTTACATATGAGTATAAAAATGTCTCTCCATGTCTGTAAAGAACTTTTTGATTAGTAATTTGGTAATCACCAACCATGGAGGAAGCTATAAATATGTAAATTTTTTAAGATCATACAGGTAGGTCAAACATCTTTTGGTGTAATTGGATCTACAGTAATAAAAATCACATTATAATTTGAAAAAAACCCACCCCAAAATACTTCTTTGGCACTTGCGCAGCTAATAATGTCATGCTCAATATTACACACTAGGTTTCCAGGCATTAGGGAAATTAGTCCTTTTTGGGAGCCATCATTTAGCCATGTCAAACAAGAGAAAGTTTCTCCCTTGTAGCTGATTGAAGAGACTTTGTAAGCACTGGGAAATGGCATAGGTTTTACTCTGTCTAGGTTGATTTGTTGTTATTTTTGCTTTTCTTAATTTTCTAGACTGTTAATACCATGGTTCCTTAGACTTGCAGTACCTAAAGGGGTCCCACAAGAAAGCTGGAGAGGGACTTTTCACAAGGGCATGGAGTGAATGGCCTTAAGCTGAAGGAGGGCAGGTTTAGATTAGATATTAGAAAGAAATTCTTTACTGTAAGAGTAAAGGCTATGTAACTGATTGCCCAGAGAGGTTGTGGACTCCCCACCCTTGGAAGTGCTCAAGGCAGGCTGGATAGGGCTCTGAATAACCTGATCTAGTGAAAGGTGTCACAGGGCAGGAGGCTGGACCTAGATGATCTTTAAGGTCCCTTCCAACCCAAACCATTCTGTGATTCTATGATTCTGTGAATTCCACCTAGCAAAGTAGTAAGAGAGGCTACCTGCCATGGTGACCAGAGACAGATTACAGCAGAGTGAGAATTGCATGTGTAGCTGTACCTCTTCTTGGGACAACATGTAATGCTGTTAGAAACAGCTGGATATGTCATAATTAAATATGATCTATTTCAGTGTATATTTCTATGTATATATGTGCTTAGAAAGTATGATCATATATATTTTTCTGTAACACTAAGAGATTTTATCAAGTGTAAACAATCATGTAGGTTGCAGAAAGTCAATTAATTTCATTAGAGTTATAATATGGGATAGGAGTAAGTCAGGACATTGAGCAATGAGAGACCTCATGTCTCCTTGTCCCCCTGCTAGGGCACAGAGACAGTCTTGTGCTTATACCATGGCCCAGAGTGGTCTGGACAAAAAACACCTCTCCAGGAACCTGGGCACCTCCACCAGGCAGGAACTTGGACTTAATGTCCATAGCTGTCTCCTCTAAAGATAAGAGGTCCATTTAATGCTAAATTCAGCAAGTATGGCAATATTTGCCTCCTAACCCACTGGAAAGACAGGAAAAGGTTCACCTGAGGAGAGGCAGGAATGAGCCATAAAGAAGTAACGAGGTGTTTCCATAGGATGTATGTGCTAGAAGACAAAAATGGCAGCATGTGCATTGAGAAGAAGAACAGATGACTGCAGGGCGATCACATACAAGGAGCTGAGATGACACTAACCTTCAGAGTCAAAACAAAAAGATTAAGACTGGAAAATATCCCTACTACTGAAAATAAAAACAAAACTAAACCCAAACCAAAACAAAGAACAAACAAAAAACCAGCCAAACAAACAAGAAAAAAAAGCAAACAAGAAAAGGGTGTAACAGTATCCTGAGTAAGACTTTAAGTTGGTGAAATGGACTGACAAAATAATTTTGCTAGTAATGCTTCTAGAAAGAAAAATATAATATAAATATTAGGCTGGCATAGTGCCTTGTGTCCTGGCTTTTCAGAGTGACACAGCTGCCACCGAGGATGATGGAGGAGAAAAGAGATAGCTCCTCTACTGAAGGAATCATGTGAGAGCAGCTCACAGTCACCCACTGCTGCACTGGCACCCAGTTTCTCCAGCATCATGGACCTCAGCCATGCAGGTCACTGCCCTTGTAGATGTCCTGTGACAAGCAAAGCACATACAAGAGACCAAACTTCAGCTCTTTCCCATTTGATTAACAGCTTTTCCAGAGCCTCGAGGTGTCAGAAATAGTTTTGTCATCTATGCCTACTCATCCTAAGGTCTCCTTTTGGAAGGAAGAGTCAGCTAGGAGATCTGGGTACAGACTTGGTAGAGATTGTCAGCATCTAACTGAGAGAAGGTAAAAGAGCAGCATTCCTCTGCCAATTAAAAAAGCCTGATTTTTTCTGGAGGAAGTACCTGGAGTGACATTCTATGGGGCATTTCATAGTAGAGAAAAGTCCTGATCAGCCAGCCATAAAATTAGCATTTGCTGTACGTAAGAGAGAGTTCTATGAGGGAAAAGAAAGGAAAAGTAAAATCTATAGATACAAAATTAACCGTATACATTTTTCTGCCAGGCTAAGATCTTGCTAGCTATGCTTTATGCAGAAAGGTAATTGTATAATGTTGATGACAGAACTACTTGACAAACAAGATAAAAATATTGTCTCAGTCTTTGGTCTGTAGTAGTAACAAAGTAAACCACTCCAGTGATACACAGACTTCTGGTTGAATTTAAAAAATGCTTGTCAAAATCACTTGAGAATGAAAATATTCATAAGATTAGCAAGCTGAGATGAGCAACTGTGTTTATTTTGTTACCCCGGGTTATTCTCCTGTCATTTGTGGTGTACCTCCTTCAAGCACTCAAGCCTGGTGTTTGCCAGCAGATGTTTATATAAAGTTGGCTATAATTACGAAAACTTGAGATGTTTGACTAAACTCTTCAATTTAGATATCAAGTAATTAAGTAATGACTACTTTTTTTTGGCATGCTTGTGCTGCATAAAACCATGATAAAAATGTTTGGGGTGAAATTAGAAGTCTGAGTGTCAGTAAGGAAGAAGGAGGCACCCCAACAGACAGAGACAACGTGGGCAGAGTTTTCAGCTGCAGAGTGAGTGTTCCCAAAACCTGGATTACTTAGCTAACCTTACAGTTTGTCTGGACTTAACCCATCCCAGACCATGCCTTGGGGAAGACATCCTGGCTACGGAGGGACAAATGCTGTGTGGTGGCTGTGTGCATCAGAAATATTAACAAGCCAGTGTTTCTTCACTCTTTGACCAACAAGTCATTAAGAATATCAGAGGCAGCAGAAATGCCAGCTACTGCAAACTTTGCTGGGAGTCAGCATTTTTGGATATCTTTAATGGTTGCTGGGCCCTGAAAGGAGGAAAGCCCCTGCAGTTAATGGCAGAAGTCATTAAGCCAGTATTCTTGGGAAGAGTGAGGAATGGCAGAAAAGGGGAGAGGATCATGGGAAGAGGAACATGGCCACTCCTCTAACCCCCAAAATAGTGCTTTGTTGTGCCTTGCTTGTCCCTCTCAGCACTGGGCAGTCCTACTTGCTCCATGCAATTGAGGACATGACCTTAAGATGTGTAAGGGGAAGTTTAAATTGGATATTAGCAAAAATTTCTTCACTGAAAGGGTGTTTAGATATTGGAACAGCCTGCCCAGCGAGGTGGTGGAGTTACCATGCTAAGATGTGTGAAAGTGGTAGCTGGGGACATGGTTTAGAGATCAGCAGAGTGGTTCTGGGTTAATGGTTGGAATCTATTGTCTTTGAGGTCTTTTCCAACTTTAATGATTCCACAGTTCCAGGCTCCTGCAACTTCCTGGCCCAACATGGTTGTCCAACCATCCATGTAGACATAAGTCATAGAATGTTAAGTGTTGGAATGTATCTTAAATATCATCTTATCCCTACCCCACTCCCATGGGCAAGGACACCTCTCACTAGACCAGGCCACTCAAGGCCTTGTCCAACCTGGCCTTGAACTATTACAGAGTTGGGGCATCCACAAACTCCCTGGGAAACCTGTTCCATTGTCTCAATATCTCCACAAGAAAGAATTTCTTGCTAACACTTAACCTAAATTTCCCCTCTTGCAGTTTGTACCCTTATTCCTTTTTTTATCACTGCAGTTCCTGATGAAGAGCCCCTGTCAGGCTTCCCTGTAGGCCTTTTGAGATACTGGAAGGTTGCCGTAAGCCCCCCCCCCTCACACATCCTTCTCTTCTCCAAGCTCAACAACCACAACTTTCTCAGTCTGGCTTTGTAGTCCTCTGTAGTCCAGTCCTCTTACTAATCTTGTGGTCTCCTCTGGACATGCTCCAGCAGTTCCTTGTCCTTCCTTTGCTGGGGAATCCAGACCTGGACACAGCACTCCAGCTGGGGTCTCATCAGAGCAGAGGGGCAGAATCACCTTCCTCGCCCTGCTCCCCATGCTGCTTTTGATGCAGCCCAGGATTTCCTTGGCTTTCCTGGCTTTCCTTTGCTGGTTAATGTTGAGTTCTTTATCTACCATCACCCCCAAGTCTTTCACCACAGGGCTGCTCTCAATCTCTTCTCTGCCCATGCTGTTGGTGTGTCTGGGATTGCCATGACCCAGGTGTAGGACCTTGCACTTGGCTTTGTTGACCTCCATGAGGTTTGCACTGGCCCAGCTCTCAAGCCTGTCCAGGTCCCTCTGGATGCCATCCCTTCCCTGCAGCGTGTCACTGCCCCACACAGCCTGGTGCTGTCAGTGAACTTGCTGAGGGTGCCCTTGATCCCTCTGTCCACATCCCTGACAAAGATGTTGAGCAGTATCGGCCCCAGCAGTGACCCCCGAGGGACACCACTCGTCACTGGTCTTCACATGGACCATGAGCCCTTGGACCACAACTCTTTGTGGGTGGCCACCCAACCAGTTCTTTATCTCCCCAGTGGTCCATCCCTCAAGTCCATGTCTCTCCAATTTAGAGACAAGGATGTTGTGTGGGGCAGTGTCAAACACTTTGCATAAGCCCGGTAGGGGATGTCAGCAGCTCTGCCCCTGTCCACCAATGCTGTCACCCCCGAGTGAAGGTCACCAGATTTGTCAGGCATGATTTGCCCTTAGTAAAGCCATGTTGGCTGTCACCAATCACCCCTTTCTTTCTATGCACCTTAGCAGAGTTTCCAAGAGAATCTGCTCCATGATCATGCCTGGCACAGAGGTGAGACTGACCGGTCTCTGTAGTTCCCTGGGTCTTCCACTTCCCCCTTTTTACAAACGGGTTCCCTTTACAGTTCCCTTTTTCCGGCCATCATGGGCTTCACCTGACTGCCATGATTTAGAGGAGCTTGGGCAGCCCCAGAGTAGGAAAGGTTTTTCTATTCCTTCAGACCTCCAGAGGATATGGATGGTTCTCCCCAGGCAGAGATGCGTGAATTAGCTGGCTGATCACCACGGAGTATCCTGGCTGCACACGCATGTGGTCTCCTCTGCAGTGGCTGGTGTGGAGAGAGTGCCCCTTGTTCCCCTGTGGTTGGCCAGAAGCTCTTGGACTTCATGCACCCCTCCTCATTGCTTCAGTGGCAGGTTAGCAAAGCCACAAATGGTGTTCAGTGGAGTTAGTTATGTTTCAGCTCTCAGTGGGCTACTTTTGGTTCTTACACGGAATGAGATATAACACAGTTAAGCCCCCTTTTTAAAAATGGGGGGTTATTTCCCTTTCTGCAGTCATCTGGAACTTCACCTGTCTCATTTTTTTAAAAATGGTGGATAGTGGCTTAACAAATTCATCTGCCAGCTCCCTCAGGACCCTCCTTTCTGTGAAAGGTCTTGTTTTCAACTGTCAACACCTCTGCTTTCTAAGCTTACAGGTCTGTATACTGCAGAATGCAAAAGATAGGGTACTTCAGTGAATGTTGGGAAATGGATGGACACAAGTTGACAACATCAAGGAGAAAAGTGACCCTTGTGATTTATAGCAGTAATTTCTAAAACCTTTAAATTATACTACAGTGAAGGGTTCTTCTTTAGTGCCAGAATAATTATCTGAATTTGTCAGATCTAACTCCTGTAAATAATCGGGTTTAATTTTTTTTTTATTTTTGTTTTTTGGGTTTCTTTGAGGGTATGATGCAGAACCATTTTCTAGGGTCACAGTCAGTGGGACATTTCCTCTCCTTTTCAGAACTGATTTTCTGGACAGAAAGGTCCTTGTTGTCTGTGGTTATACTGCCTTCGTGGTGTAGTGCAGGAAGTTTTGCATGGCTAGCAGTTGATTAACTGCTTTGATTTAAACTGTCATTTAATTATTTAATGAAGCAGTAGAAGCTTACTGCGGTTGAGTGTGATTGTCCTGCAAACTGCAATGGAAATAGTTTTCACTTACGCTAAAATACAGCCTTCTTATCTCCTTTTTGTTACTTTTTAAAATGACTGTTTATAAAGGTTTTAAATGTAACTGAATGAAATGTTCTGGCAAAAAACCAGGACTGGCCTGCATATAGTTTTAGCTGCTGAAGTGTTGCCAAGGAAGAAAATTAACATTTCTTTCATGAAATCAGTGAAATGTTCCTCTGGTTGTGAAAGAAATCTGTGTGTCACTGCTGCTTACATGCCACCCCGGGCAATCCTGTTGATTGAGGCATCCCATGGCAGATGCCTCTCCTTAGCAGAGCTGAGGGCAGGATGAGAGCTGAGTTCTCTGAGCTGGAACTGAAAGTTTTGCATGGTGAAAAAAATCTCCTCCTAATATTTAACATTAAGCTGGTCCCTTTTATTTAAGCAGTCACAATCCTTTACAAGACTTAGCTAATGAAGCCTTACAACACCCTGCAGTGCACTGTAGGAAAGTGCTGTATGGGATTATTAGATTGAAGCACTGCCAGCTGGCACAGAGCCCTGCGAGAGTCCTCATGCTGCTCCACCAGGCATGAGACCGACCCACTTAGAGACCTGCTTGGCTGCTCTCCATTACCAAAAGCAGACAGGCAGATCTCTCTGAAGGTGTGCAGGGGATGTATCAGTTGTGGCATGTTTGATAATGACATTCAGATTTAATTCCATTTTTTGTAAAAATAAACTGACTCCTCATTAAGGCAGTTACAAGATGTTAAAACTGCATGCGGCATTGCAGCCCTGCTCTCTCTATTATGAGCTCCTTGTGTCTCCCTTCAACTCCTGATCCTTGCAACTTTTGCTTCTTCTTCTGCATTTTTTTTTTGCAGGTTTCAAGAAGTGAAACAGAAACTCTGAAAAAAATTTAAAAATTCTTTAGTCTTTCCCCTTGTAAACGTGAAGAGTGTGCTTAGTTACGACAGCATGGTTGGCACTGAGACTTAACCAACATAACACAGGACAGACCTGACAACACAGAGCTATGAAATTGTAGATGAACAATCAGGTAACAATGCAGAAGGCAAGGACAACAAAAAGGTAATTTAGCTGAAAAATGCACATTGAAAGAGAGCAGTACTGGTTGCTAAATAACTCACTAGCCAGGCATTTTGGTGGTAAAATAATTTAATGTTTTAAGTCTGTTAGGAAAAACTGGCAAGTTGGGGCATAAAAAGGCTTAGGATGGCCTATTTCTCCCACAGTGCTCACACACTGTGTGCACACAGCAGCAGAGGCACGTGTCTGCTCACAGGCTGAGCACAAGGTACTGACCCCACAGCAGCCCATGGGAGAGGTCTGGAGCAGGCTGGCCAGAGAGGCAGCCTTGAATCCAGTAAGCTTGGTCTAGCTCCTGTGAGCTGACCAGAAAGGGGGAAAAGAAGAGGGAAAAACCAACCAGCTGAGCCCCATTAAAATTGCACAGCAGCCCTTGGCAGTAGTAGATTTGAATAGCCTCAGTTAGAGGATGCTTCTCTGCTCCTGGTGCAGCCAGTTCAGCCCCACTTTATTTTAATTCTTCTTATCAGGGACAGTGCAGGGCTTGGCTGTGGCCTTGGCAGTGCTTTCAGCATTGATGTGACTTCAGAGTGGGTGGTGGAGGCAATAGTGGCAGTGGCAGCTGGTGCTGCAGTGCAGCACTGGGCACTCCCAGGGTCCTGTGTGGCACAGAACCGTTGATGTCACACTCCTGTACAGAAAGCCAGGTTGCCACAGCTGTTTTACTGCCATTATATGTGGTCCTCTGAGCTGCTCCCACGTCCTCTCCCCTCAGGTTCTCATGGCAGATTTGGGATATGGTTTTGATCTGAGCTTCCCAGTAGCAGTGGAAAGCCCCTGCTGCTAAACCCTGAAACCAAACCATGCAATGCCCTCTCTCTCGAAACCCAGTTCAGGGCCATGAGTTTTGTGTCCAACACATAGACGTGGGAGCCATCTGACTGGTTTGGATCTCAGTGGGATTTTCTCAGATGTTTTGGGACAGGGCTTCCCAACTTTAACGATAGTGGGCAACTTTTGTTGTGTTTTTCACAAGTGCCTGGGCTTGCTTTAGGTATAGTAATGCTGGTAATTTTTTTTGTAGTGAGCAGTGTGCATTTGAGTCACACAGAGTGCTTTGCCCTCTCTTATTCAGGATTTCAAATAAACACACTGTTTACAGCTATCATTAGAAGGAGTAATCCTTTGGCCATAATCTAGCATGTGTTTTCTTTATACTCACTATGTGCCTGGAACATCATGATCAGATTGCAAAAGCGTGATAATTCCTTGCTCATCATATTTGTTTAGTAAGAGCAAGACCCTCCAAAGAGCTTCTTTTTATAAGCATTTTAATAGCTCTTCTTTCTTCATAGCTTTCAATGAAACCCATTTTTGAGAATCAGGCCTGTGAATTCAAAGATTTGGGGTTTTTTATTACAGTTTTGCAGATAACTCTCTAGTGTTTCAGTGTAGTTTCTAAATATAACTTTACTGTGTATTTTT
Source organism: Corvus cornix cornix (assembly GCF_000738735.6). Classification (NCBI taxonomy): domain Eukaryota; kingdom Metazoa; phylum Chordata; class Aves; order Passeriformes; family Corvidae; genus Corvus; species Corvus cornix. Next base: position 2,262,800 of record NC_046357.1, on the reverse strand, counting down.
TTTTCTGCGACAGTTCTTAAAAGGGCACTTTGCTTCAATGCGAAGTGCTTTCTGACTTCTCCCTCTTTCTTACCTGCGTGTGTTTTTAATCTCTTTCTAATTTACATTCATTCTGTGTATCATTGCTGCTAGTCAACTCTTAAGACATTCCTGTTCTAGACCTAATTTCTGTAGGAGCCCTTTCCTGCCTCGTAGCAATTGTCTTTGTTGCATTCACCCCTTTTCCAGTGGGTTTGTGTATACAATTACAAAACATGGTCTTTTGAGAATCACTCATGATTCATAGGCTTTGCAGGGCTGACACATGATCTCTTGAGGCTCAGTCACGATGCACAGATTTTGCATGGATTAAGTCCTACAGATGCGAATTATGGCTGCATTCAGACCAACATGACATACAGCTGTCTCTGAAAAATACAATCTTTATTGTTTTTATAACAGTGCCGTTACTCAGATTTTTGCTCTGTCTTAAAAGGCAAGGTGTGTTTTGGGGTCAGGATGAAGAGTTTTTGTTATGTGCATTAGAGACGACACACGCCAGCTCTCAAGAAGTCATTGGGGCTGCCTCCTATCTTGGGAGTGAAACTCCCTTGGGAACTGGCTGTTTGGCAGCCTGTGTAGGTTTTTGCCTTCTGTGTGGGCCATAGCTACTAGCTGTACAGCTCAGCCAAAGCCCCCTGTCCCTTTCTCTGAAGTGGCGGCAGAACCTCCTACTCGGCAAAAATAGACTCTTTCTTCCTGCTTTACTCAGTAGTCTCCTCACTGGGAGGGCTTGATTCCAGCAGAAATGAACAAGGGAAGCTGTAGGAAGCCACATCACTCTCCCTTGCGCTTTGTATGCAAAATCCAGCCATAATTGCACACTTGGTACTTGCAGAACTTTCTAATTCTTATGTGTGCAGAGGATAAATGACATCTTGTTTCTCCATCAAATCAGGACTCAGAAATACAGCTGGCCAAAGAGGAATATAGTAACATTTTCATTGCTTTCTATGTTTGTATCCCTTAATATCACAGCAGTCCTTGCTGTTCTCTTTTCTGTGCCTAAAACATCTCTGAATGTGCCAAATGACAGTGGTTAGTTTACAAGCTAAATTGCCAAGGAAAGGAATCTTGAGCATCAGGCAGAGCAAAGTTGATTTCTACTGTTTGCATCTGCTGGATACTTCTTGGATTTATTATTTTTTGTTCACTTTCAACACTGCTTTGAGTTTGATTTAATATTCCTTTAGAAGCTGCTAACTGCTTTATATTAAATTACAGCAAATCTCATATGTCTTTTTTTTTGACAGTAAGTGAAAGATGCTGGTGCTGAGGCACCTCAGTGGAGCAAATGTGCGTGCATTAGTTCTGAGCACAGACTAGTATTGCCTTTGAAAGCTCTCCCTCTGGGTTTAGGGTCTAAAGCAAACCCTTGTAGATGTAACTCACAGCTGTGCTGTGTCAGGGTGGGAGACAAGAAGAGGGAGCAAGAGACAAAACTGAGGAAACAAGTATTTCATTACTCAGCATATCTACTTAGAGCCTCAAGACTCTGGGGCTTCAGCATTCTCCACAGTGGGATCTGAAATGCAAGAAGGACTATGCAGAACCTTGTTGAGGTGAAGAATGCTTCTCCTTTCTGAGCCAGAACCTGGAAAGAAAATTATTCTAGTGGCTTCAGAAAACATACACCCTTAGAGTGGACATATAAAGGGAATTTTAAGGGATGAAGGCAAGAAACTGAAAGGTGAAGGGTATCTGAAATGTTTGTGAAAGGAGATATATGTGAGGGGGTTGTGTGGGAAGAAGAGTCACCTCACTATCAGAGAGATATCTAAGCTAAAACATGCCCCAGGAAATGGCTAGATGAGAGAGGTGTAAACTGTGTAACAGCAGCACTGTATGCAAGTGTCTGTTTATTATCATTTTAATTAGCAGCCACAGAAGAAAATCTTCTCAGCCATATAGCAAAACTCAGAGGAGATCCTGTAGAAATAACTAAGAACACATAACTGAAAGCATTTTGAAATTGACTACTGTCAGTGCCTTGGATCCAGTTCTTTTCTTGCACATCTAAATTTGGTTACTAGCTGCTCCTCTGACTACTTCTACTGCCTGACAAACCCCAGAGGAGGGCTCCTCTTTTCCAAGCTAGGGAAGGAGAAAGACAGATACCTGTGACCGGAGAAGGGCTGCAGGTGGAGAATGGGTTTAGAGCCATAAAGAGCATACATTTTAACAGGGCCACTTGGTGAGTTATACACAATGGTCTCTGATCCAGAGCCTGTGGTTGTTACTGTCATGAAAATACCAATAGAAGCAAAACCGGGAATGCATGGAAAGTCTCCTGATTCTTAGGAAAATGGGGCTTCCAAGCCACAGTTTCCAGGTGTCCTTGACTCTCTACATGAAGTGGATCTGTCTTCTGAG